>NW_020450839.1:144047-145578 GCF_003343035.1 Apteryx rowi | reverse complement strand
GCGGGAGGCAGGTTCGCGCCTTCTCCTCCGACGGCAGCGAGCGGCTCAGACGCCCCCTCCAGCCTGCCCGGCCCTCTCTGCCGTCCCCTGGCCCCCTCCCAAACGCTGCCCCTGCCCCGGGGGCAGCCTCTGCCGACACACCTCGCTGCTGCGCCATGGGGGCAGACCGGCGCACACAGCTGTGGCAGGGTGCCACGGCACAGCTGGCCACTCTCCGAGCACACGCGTGGGTGAGCGCGCCCATCTGCACGCGGGTGCATGTGACAGTGGTCCTGTGCTGCTGTGCGGCCTGCACTGGCTGCCCTGCGGTCGCTCAAGCCATTTGACCAGCAGTCAAGTACGCTCATTTGTCAGGCAAACTCTTAAATTGTGGTTCGTGCGTGGGTGTATGCAGCTGTTTCGGATCTACGGTCCTGCCTTGCCTAGCAGACCTAGGCTGGACACAGTGAAATGCTGTGATTCACAGGCTGCTATTAAGCTGTTAAAAACCTGGTCAATTCAGGCAGCTCATAACTGGAGCTCATTTCTCTTCCCCTAATTAGGGCAGGGTACCTTTGTAAACACACAGTTGGATGGCTCCTGGGCTGCCCCTGCTCTACAGACCCCAGGAGGGCTCAGGCAGGAGGAGGAGACCAGGGCCCCGGTGCCTTGCGGTCACTTCTGGCAGCGTTCAGCAGACGGGGCTGAGCAGGGCTCCTGGGTCCTGCCTTGCCCGGCAAGGAGGGTGGTTTCCCACGGGTGTGCCTCCAGCACCCAGATGCTGACCTGAATTCCTGGATCTCCAGGAGCACCCACCCACACTCCCATGCTGGCAGCTCCTGCTGGGCCGGGACCTGCCCTGGGCTCTGCCAGTCCAATCAGCTCATGACCTGCCAGAACCGCAGCCTCCACACGGCTCAGTGTGGGGCTGCCATCCTGCTCCACAGGCGGGGAAACTGAGGCACGCCAAGGCAATTTAACTTGGTGGGAAGAGGGAAGAACTCCGTGCATATTGGTAGAGGCAGGGGCCTCCAGCGAGCTGCCTCTGCACAAGACGCTGTGCGTGCACACACACACCCCCGTGCAACTTTTGCCCCCATCCCCTCGCGCAGCCACAGCGATCCCGGCTCACTCTGCGCACGGAGCATCCTCCCCGCACCGGGCTGCCAATTCCCACACAGCCCCGCGCCTGCTCTGCCGGCGGCCCTGCCGCCTCCCTGCTCCCCCCCGGCACACCGGGGGCCGCGGATGAACCCCGGCACCCTGCCCGCCGCGGACACGGGCTCCGCCGTGGCAACAGCCCCCGACGGGAGCGCTTCGGCGGCACGGCTGCCGGCGGGGCGGGCCGGCAGGGGAGGGGAGGGGAGGGGAGGGTGCACCGGGACCGGGACCGGTCGGGGCGCGCCGCGGTACCCGCCGCCGTTTCCCCTCACGCATCCAGCGAGGCGGATCCATCCCCAGGTGCGGCGCGCTCCCACGCGCCGATTTATGAATGGGAGGCCCCGCCCCCAGCGGCTCTCGCCCCGCCCATTGGCCGGTGCGGCCCCCGCCC
>NW_020450839.1:124502-143802 GCF_003343035.1 Apteryx rowi | reverse complement strand
GCCGGGGCGCTCGCCGTGCTGGCAGGGCCGGGACCGGGACCGGGACCGGGACCGGGCAGTGCCGCCTGGGGCGGCCGGCGGCCCCCGCGGAGCTACGGCCACCTGGAAGGTGACGTGCGCTGGCGGCGGCTCTTCTCCGCCACCCGCTTCTTCCTGCGCATCGACGGCGGCGGCGGCGTGGAGGGGACGCGCTGGAGGGAGCGGCCCGGCAGTGAGTGGGGCCGGGGCCGGGGCGGGGGCCGGGGGTCCCCGAGCCGCCCCACGTCCGCGCTGAGCCCCCGCGCAGGGCGGCAGGGCACGGGCAGGGCTGTGCCCCGACGGCGGGGCCGGGACCGCAGGGCGCATGGGGGGCTCCGGCTCGGGGGGGGGGGCAGCGGGACCGGTGCGGGGGCCTGGGTCTGAGCCGCGCGGCGCTGCCCGTGGGTCGAGCCGTGGGGCAGGACGGGCGCGAGCTGCGTGCCCGAGCGACGTCGGCCCCTGCCTGGGACGGGGCTGAGAGCCAAAGCCCGTCATCGGGGGCCAGGGCAGGGACCGGGCACCGGCGCTGCCGGACCAGGGAAGAGGCAGCCGGGCCGTGGCTGGGAGGAGACACGAGGCTGGACGGGGCGGCCGGCAGCAGCGGGGACGCAGCGCAGGGGCGGCGCGGAGGAGGCCGGGCACGCAGAGCCCCTTCTCCGGCTCCTGCTCTCCCGGCTGCGGCGGCCCGGGAGCCGCCCGATGCCTGTGCCCAGCGGGGCCGGGGGCGGCAGCCCTGTCCTGGCAGCGGCCGGGGGCTCGTCCCCGCACGGGCCGGGGTCTCTGCTTGCCCGGATGGAAAGGCACCAAGCAGTGACAGTCAGGGAGCTGCGGGATGGGAACCCCAGAGCCTCCTTTAACAGCCTGGGGAGGAGCGAATTCTCCTTAAGTCGGCGGCGGACGGAGGGGGCAGGGGCCAGGCTGGGCTCCGCAGGCTGCAGCGCCTCGGCTGCGCTGTGCCTCCGGCATTCCCGCGGGGACCCTGCGCTGTGCCGGGCCCTGGAGAGGCACCCGCGGCCCGCGGCCCTCGTCCCACCCGGGGACGGCTGCTCCCGCCAAGCAGCCCTGGGGAAAACCTCCCTGCAGGCGTGGGGAGGGCGACGGGTTTGGGTCCCTGCTCGGCTCCGGGGGGCGGCGGGACGCCTCCGTGCACCACCACGGCAGCCCCGGCTCTGGGGCACTGCCTCAGGTGGGGCCCCCGCAGTGGCTCTGCCGCAAAGCCTGGCGGAAAACCTCTGCACAAAGTCTCCTCCGAGGCATTCAGGAGCCTGAGACCCCCCCTCGCAGGATGACTGTCCGGAGCGGCTCATGGACAGCAGCTCCGGGCTGAGCTGAAATGGCTCCTGGTTTCTTCACACCCGAGAGCCGACTTTCCCGGGATCGCCGGAGTGACGGAGGGGAGGTTCATTGACGCTGCTGCCGTGCTGTTACGGAGGCCAGGGGAGCTGCCCGGCTTTGCCAGCTCTGCCTGGTGCCTGGGGGAGCTGGGGGAGACCTTCATCCCTCGGGCATGTCTCCTGCCAGCGCTGCCCCCCCCCCCCCCGGCGTGTGGGGTGATCTTGATCACACAAGCCTGGGAGGGGATCTGACTGCTCTCTGTAAACGCATCAGGGATCATCCTGGAGGAGGGAGAAGGGTTGGTGTAAGCTTCGGGCCAAGGCTAAAGAATCGAGGCTTAAGCACTGAGCGTCAGCTGAGGCAGGTGCGAGACAGTGCAGTGGCAGAGCACCGTTCTGGCTGTGGAGCAGATGATGTATAATCAGGATTAAAGGAGGCGGTGGCTGCTGACAGCACTGCCAGCAGGTCTCTTGCATCCGTGCAAGCCGGTGGGAGCCTCCCAGGCCGGGTGTGCTGCACCGAGCAGCCTGGCGAGGTCCGGCCCCGGCTGCGGTGGGATTGGCAGGGGCGCGAGCACCCCGACCGCGCGCGGCACCGTGCCAACCCTGCGGCGCGGCTGTGCTCATTGCCGACGCTCCCCTGGGCTGCTCCCACAGAGGGGCCGGAGTGGGACTCGCGGACAGCGTGTCCTGGCAGGGGAGACGGAGAGGGCGAGTGCCACGGGAGCCCAGCCTTGCTCAGGCTGCCAGCACAATCGGGAGCCTCGGGAACAAGCAGGCAGGATTAGGCCTTCTGCTGGGGCTGGGGCTGATGCTGCATCAGCTCCGCCCCGCAGCCGTCGGGAGAGGCCACGCGGCGGTGGGAAGAGGTGCTGGGGACGCCGGGACCAGGGTCCCCATGTCACCGGAGTGCAGCTCCCTGCCTGCGACGGGAGCTGGGTGCCGGGCTGGCCGGGGTGCTGCTGGGGGTCAGGGAAGGGGGATGGGGAGTGGCGATGCCTCGGCATCCCGAGGGAGTGGACCCCGGCACCAGAGAGGAGATGCCAGGCCCCGGGAGGGTGGTGGGGCTGGGGTGGGAAGGATGGTGCGGGATGGCCCCGGCGCTGAGCGCTGGGCAGCAGCATCCTCCGCGCAGGGCTGGCTCGGGTGTCAGAGCTGCAGATAACCGGCTCCGGGCTGGGCTGCGCCTGCCCCCACGCCTCCCGCCGGCCCCGCTGCAGCCCCTGCGCGGGGCTGGGCACCTTCCTGCGCGCCGGCGAGCAAAGCGACCACTCCGCTCTGCTGGGGCCTGCAGACAACACCCGGGGCCGAGCCGGACCGGGTGCTGGGAGCAGCGAGGGGTTATTTTTAGAAAAGCAAGAGTCCTTTGCTATTAATAGCCGCCGCTGCAGACAGCGATAAACTGAGATGGATTTGCAGGCATTTGCTCAGCCCTTCCCCACCGCCGCCACTCGCTAATGGCTTTGCTGGGCCGGTGCACGCCAGGCCAGGCCACACGGGCACCCGTGTCCGCCCCGTCCGTGCTCGGGGGGACGCGGAGGAGGCAGGCACAGTCGTGCTGGTGCTGAGGAAGAGGAGGAGAAAGCAGCTGGGAAGAGGGTCTCCAGCAGCTAGCGGGCAGCGGCAGGGAGCCGTCGGGGCGCAGCCGGGGCACGAGCACGGACGCACTCGCATGCCTGGTGGGCGGGCAGGAGCCGGGAGCGGGGCTGCATGTCCGGCAGATGCTCCTGGTTCGCTGGCAAGCAGCAGGGTCCGGCTGGAGCGAGGAGGTGCTGGAATCCAGCAAGTCTCCTGACGGAGCTGTGGGTGTTTCCACCGTAAAATCTGCCTGGTCTGACCACATGCCTTTCCGATTAGCGGCTCTGATGGGAGCTCTGCAGGCCAGGCACATGCACCGCCGGCCAAGCAGGCAGCCAGGCGCGGCTGGGTTTTGTAGAGCGTGGCTGCAGCCCCCCTCCAGCCCCCGGCTTTGCCCTTGCGTTGCACAGGGCTGCCCCACAGCCCTGCCTCCCGCCTGCACCCTCCACGCTCATGCCAAGCGGTGACCTGCACGGGCGCCTGCAGCGCCTGCCCTGCCGCATTGCGCTCACAGGCCTCCACCCAGGTGTGCACCATCACCTCCGTGCATCCATCCCTGTCATCCAGATGTGCACGATCACCTCCGTGCATCCACCCCATCATCCAGATGTGTGTGGTCACCTCCGTGCACGCACCCCGGGAAACCCACCCCCTGCAGCCCGTGCGCACTGCGCCGCCCCTTCCCCGGACACCCACCAGCGCTCCGGTTCCTTGCCCGGAGCAGCTCCCTCCCTTCCCAGGCCGAGGAAGGGTCTCGTCCAACCCTCCCGCCTTCCCGGGTGAGGCAGCTCAGGGAACAGCCAGCCCAGCGCCCGGGCTGCCTCCGCGGCAGCCCTCTGGCCCCGGTGCTCCTGCAGCCCCCAAGGGATGGTGAGCTGGCAGCCGGGTCGGGCCCCGGGCGCTGCAACACGTGTTGGCTAAGCACACAGACACGGCTGCTGCTTAGGGGAGAACAAACCAGAGGCCGGCACAGGGCAAAGACTGAAAATTTGTTCCAGGCATGCAGAGATTTTCCTTGGCATTGCTCCAATGCAGCCCCGCTCCTGGGAAGTGGCTGGGCCCAAGGGAGGAGAGAGGAGTAAAGATCAAACCCTCCCAAGATCAGCAGGTCCCTCGTCGTTGCTCGCGGTCCCTCCTGTGGGACAGCCCCGTCCCTCCGGCTGCCCTTGCGTCCTGGCAAGGGTCGGCTGGCCTCGTCCCTCCGAGGCTGCTCTCGGCACCCCCGGGCGCCCCCGGCCTCGCCGCGTTAGGGCACAGGCGCTTTGCGGAGGTCCCGACTCAGGCGGCGCTTCCCTGTGCCTGCAGGCATCATGGAGATCCGGTCGGTGCGCGTCGGCGTCGTGGCCATCCGAGCGGTGCACACCGGCTTCTACCTGGCCATGAACAAGCAGGGGAGGCTCTACGGATCGGTAGGTCCAATGCCGCCTCTCCGGGGACCGGATTGGGGTCCGCGGCACCGGGCAGAGCTGGAGCGGGGGGACGGCACGGGGTTTGCCCAGGACCCCAAATAAACTGGGACCAGAGCCCTGGAGCAGCCCCCTGGTTTCCCATGCCCTGACCATTCCCCATCCTCATCCCAAGGAGCCCCTCTGTCCTCCAGGGAGCCGGAGGAGCCCAGGCATCCTGCCCTGGCCCAGCCGCTCAGCCTCAGCCCCGGCGGCGGGCAGGCAGCGCGGAGCGGCCCCCGCTCACCCCCTTCCCTCTCCTGCCAGAAGGTGTTCAGCCCCAAATGCACGTTCAAGGAGCGCATCGAGGAGAACGGCTACAACACCTACGCATCGCTGCGCTGGCGCCACCGGGGCCGCCCCATGTTCCTCTCGCTCAGCGGCAAGGGCAGGCCCCGGCGAGGGCGTAGGACGCGACGCCAGCACCTCTCCACCCACTTCCTCCCCATGCTCGTCGCCTGAGCCCGGCTCCCGGACAGTCGGCCCTTGGGTTTGTCTTTATAGAARAAAAAAAAAAAAAAAAGGGGGAAAAAAAAAAGAAAAAAAGGGTTATTTTATATATATATACACATCTCTATTTTTTTGCTATTTATTGTTTTATTTTTTAAATGCACGGCGGAGATCGAGAGGACAGTGGTGGAGGCGAATGCACTAGACCCAAGCTACGGCCACTCAGGGACACGGCATCGCTGGGACACGGCTCTCCCTGTGCACCGGCTCTGCCTTGGCAGGATGAAGCAGCCTGGGCAATGCACTCGCTCCCTGCCCTGGCTGCCGCCGTCTCACCTTCGCCCGCAGCAGCCTGACCGTGCGGCTGTCGCATTGCCAACAGCATCGCTGCAAGGGCTGGGATGGGGCGAAGTCCGGAGGTGGGAAGGGACAGAGACTGCGGGGCCGGGACGTGCTGGAAGGCTGCTTTTGTCTCGTGTCCGAGCGCCTGTGGAAATTAAAGCCATGTTCACGGTGCAGAAGGGGGAGCGAGTCTTGGAGCTTTGCTTGCTTGGGCTGGCCCGGGTGGCCGCCGGCCCTTTCTCACCGACTGCAGCGTTGAGCGACTCGCCCGGGGTTGCCGTTGCAGCCACCGGCATCGGCCCTGCTGCTGCCAGCGGGGAGCCCGGCCCGGCCCCTGCCACGTCCAGCTCGGTGGGGACGCCCCCCCCAAACCTCCCCCCGGGAAACACCGGGGTGGCTTTTCCAGGGGCACCCATGAGGGAGCAGGGCGAAGGCAGGGGAAGCCCCGGGTCGCCTGGATGTGGCTGGGTGGAAGCACATGCGTGACTGTGCCGTACGGGGGCAACGGTGCAGCTGCCCCCGGGGTGGAGGCTTCCCGAGCGGGGGCCCTGCCGGGTGGGAGCGCAGCGGAGCCCAGGGCCAGCGGCCCATGACTCCTGTTCAGGTGGGCGACGCCTGATCCAAGCCATTTGGCTCAGGACACGAAACGCAGCAGGGGAAGCCGAACCTGACCCACCGCAGGCTGAAGCCAGTGCCTCAACACTTGGTCCAGCCCCTCACCTCGGTCCAAATCGGCTCCGATCTCACAGCGGCAGAGAGGGAGCCAGGCACTCTGAAGGCGACAGGTAAGCGGCTATAGACACCTTGCCTGGAGGGGACTGTGGCCAGAAATAGCACCAGCACCTCGGCTTCCCGGCCAGGGCTCGTTCCTGCAACGCCCTCCTCACCCCACTGCGGAGGCATCGCAGCTCGGTCACTTTGTCACGTCAGACATGAGCGATGGCCCAAGCAGAAACCACCAAACCCGTTCCATTTCTTACCGAACCAGCTCTAAACGAGCCCGTGTCAAGAGGGAACAGCCACTGCGTTAACTCTGTCATGACTGCTGCAAGGCGTCAGCCCGGGGCCTGGAGCCCCCGGCTACAGGGGAGCGGCAGCAGCCACCAAACCAGCACGTGTTTCGCTTCGTCCCTTCGAAACCCGCCAGGCATCTCGAGCATTTCACGCACACGAACAGATCACACCTGGTGCTGCTGGGGAGCCGGGAACACCCGACCGCGCAGCCAAGCAGCTAAAACCCAGCAGGCGAGGTCCGTGTTTCAGTGACTAAACGGCAAAGCCTTCCCCCGCCCCAGCCCAGCAGATGGGCACATAGAGGCCAAGCGGGGATCTTCCTGCTGTTACCTGCCTCCCAAGCCCAGAACCCAGTGGCAGAAGTTTCTGGCTCAACCTCCAGCGCAGGATGAGCTATTAACCCTGATATACCAGTCCTGAGATAAACCCTCATCCTGGAGGCATCCGCCCGCCGAGATCAAAGGCGCCATCGAACTGCCCTGGTTGAGCTGGCAAGAGCAACCCGAGAAAAACATTCCAGGACAATTGCTCAGGATCGCCGGCTGTGCTCAGCCAGCCAGGTCAGGCTGCTGTGGGTCCTGACAGGTTTTGGCAAATCGCTCCTCGCAATCAAAATTGGGGACATCTTCTCCAAACAATCTTCTATTCCGAAACAGTTCAAGAAACACCAGACAAGACACCTTTTCCATCCTACGGGGACACGTCCCTCCTTGGAAAGCTTTCTGGGGGAAGGGCCAGGTGTCTGAGCTAAGGCTCTTCAGAAGAGCCCGAAGCCCTGCGGGGTGCCAGGACCTTGACGTACGCAGCAAGGCAGGCCAGCACCTGCCCCAGCCGCCCTCAGCCCAGCTCACAGGGCCCCTTCTGAGCATTCAGAAGACGGGGAAGACACAGGGAGCCTCCAGAGCAGCGAAACTCTTTCCACCCCACACAGTGCAGCACAAACTCAAGGTGGAGCAGGTCACGGGTTTCAGCAGCGCGAGGCCGCTGAGGAGCGGCGCAGGCCGGTTTCGCGATGCCGCTGGCTCCACAGAGCCCGGCGGCTTTGCAGGGGGTCACTGGAAAGCAGGGCACAGCTGCCAGATTGCTCAAGTCCCCCACCAGCCTCTTGCCTGGCCCTGTGACACTGACAGGGCTGCCAACATCCGGCTGGCGTCCACAGGGCAATCGGCTCCTCCTTCATTCCACAGCCCGAGTTTCTTCCTGCTGCACTCAGTAACTTCCAGGCCATGTCCGAGTTCCTGCAGCTGAGTCACCAAAGGGACAGACAGACAGCCACAAGAGCCAAGGACAGGGCTTTGGGACAAGGGTTCCAGTGCAAAGTCGCCTGCAGCAGCAGCTTGCCAAGGGGGACGGCAGGGCACAGCAGAGCAGGTGCCGAGCGGGAAGCTGAGCAGCCGGAGTGCTGCTGGCTGGGAAGGCGGCAGGTTGGAGCTGGAGAAGGAAACATCTGACTTAAGCTGATGGAGCCCGTGTCTGCCCTTGGCAAAACCGACCCGAGGTCCTTCAGCGTTCATCCCAGAGCGAGATTCGCTGGGGCACAGTGGGAGGGTAGAGACAGGACCTAGTCTTGCAGCCTGGCCTGTGCCCGTATCAGCAGGGCCAGACCCCAGACCTGAAGAGCAGCCCCCAACGCATTCAGACTCAAAGGAGAGAAACGCTGCACTGAGCAGCTGCCAAGCCTTGGAGAGCACCAATGGACAGTTACCCAGCCCAGGGCAAACTCAGGGGAGAGCGCTTCAACCGAAAATTTCAATAAGCTTTAAGCTATTGCACTGTAGCTTGCATTTGCCAGGGGCTAAGAGCACACGGTGAGCTTTGTGGCCAGTGGATGTGCAGCAGCTCATTAAGTGAGCTTAAACTTGCTCACATCCGAGGCCTGTGCTTGCCTGTTACAAGGCTCCTGGCTCCATAGGTGTCTTTCCAAAGGTGGTCCAAGCGGGGACACAGCCTTAACTGAGCACAAGAAAGCCTAACGCAAGATGAGGAAGGTGGCAACTTCCCAAGGAGACAAACAGCAGAGGAAGAAAATGGCAGAAGGTGAAGATGAAGAAAACTCAGGTGAAGTGATACTTCAAAAGTCAGCATGAACTACTGCAGTGCTTGTTTCAGCAGATGATGAGAGGGAAGGGGGGGGGGGGGGGGGGCGGACCAGGACTGGGAGTTGCTGAAGTGAAAGGAATGCAGTAAGGACTAAGAGACAGGAGAAAAGCATGGAAGAGCAGCAAGGAGAAGGACAGGCTATCCGTCCTAATAAAGACGGCATCTGCCTACTCAGAGGGGAGTGTAGGACCAGCTCCAATGCAGAAGATCAGCTCTACGGTACAGGCCTCTCAAGCGCAAGCTCGCAGTGAAGTTCAAAGCCCTGCAAAGCACCTGGACTAGGGTGCAAGAGCAAGCCAAGAGATACCCCTCACCTCTGGCTTACACCAAGCAAGGTCCCGACACACAGACTGGAGTGTAAAATGCCTTCACACAAACACTAGGTTAGCAGGTCAGGATGACCTGGCTGTGACAGAAAGAGACATCAGTCGACATCTGCCCAATGCAATACAGACCAACACTTCCTGAGACAGGGAGAAAACTGCTTTTCTCTTCTCAAACCCTTTTTTTGGCTCCAAGGTATTCTACCTGCTGCCACATAGAAGCATGTCAAAGACACTGCCTTCTTGCTCCTCCTGCTGGTACCACACAGGACTGCTGAGCAAACAGTCACCTTCTTCCTTTATGGAGGCTGGAAGAAGCAGCCAGTAGAGCAGAAGCCACACTCACCTCTTCCTGTGCACACTCCTCTAAAGACATCACATGCAGAAGCATGCAAGCCTGTCCCATGTTCAAGATCCAAGGCTTCTTTTAGAGAGCTGGCAGTGCTGCACCTAGAGTTTCAAGGTGATCAGAACAATAAATGAAGCCCCTCAGTGAGAGATCCCAGTAAACCTGTGTTTTTATCCCTGCCTCACATCTCCCAGCCCAAGTGAGCACGGATACACACACAGCAGGTAGGAGACTGCCCCGCTCTGGTCATGTTCTTTTCATTCTCCAACCCCCGGTTCTGCCAAGGAAACTGAGTCACAAGCACACCTGGGATGTTTGTCTCTCTCTCTTTTTTTTTTAATCAGCTGTATTTTAAGTAGCTTTGAAATACATTTTTCTCCAAAGTGTCATTTTTCCCGTATGTTATTTGATCACAATGATATTTGGCTGGTCCTTGCTCTGGTGCACGCCCAGTCCTGATGTCAACACACTGGAAAAGTCCATTCAGGCTGTGAGAAGGGCAGGACTGCAACAGGGAGAAGGTGGTAAAAAATACAAAAGACCAGGCAAGGATGCTTTCAGTTGCAATCCTGCAGCCAACCACTCAACGATCTGCAAGCTGGCAATGCACGCATGGGGTGCTGGTCATGTAGGAGTCTGGTGCCTAGAGGTCACAGCATGCCTGCACGCAGCACGCCAGGAGGGCTCTGACAAGCCCGGCCTGCCCTTGGATGAAACAGGACAGCTCGGCACAGCAGTCTCCAGAGAGCTTACCCTGTAGTTTTCCACAAATCATGCATAACTTCTCGTTGAGCTGAAATGTCCATTTATTTAACAGCAGTAATAATTTAAAATTATAAAAACCCTTTCAGTGTTGAATATCAGAAGGGCAATGTTATAAAGAAAAATAAATGGGAACTGAGATGGGGAAGGGAAGGATGATGGGGTCTATTTCAAGAGTTCATTTTTTTCAGTGACAACTATTTGCCCTCCCCAGCTGGAGATCCTGGGAGGGAGGCAGTATTATTATGCTTTCATTTTAAAGATTTCAATCTCCAAAGCAGAAGAGATAGTATCCAAGGGGAGGAGGAGGAGCAAAAGAAAGAAAGAAAGGAATCTCGAATTCAAAACCATACAAACAACCTTTCCATTCAGAATTGCAACCGCTAGCTCAGCACCTTGGGTTTCCCATCTGTGGAGCGCAGCAGCCTTTCACTGCAATGTTTAAAAGTCCACGCGGCAAATGGATGTATTAATAGACAGAGCTCTTTCCCCCCCCCCCCCATCACAGAACTTGAGGCTTCTCATCTCTGAAGAACCCAGAGTCTCTGTGTCTTCAGAACTCAAAAGGGAATTCTGGGGGTTCCGTTTCCCCCCTGCCACCCTCCCCTCGCTCTGCTCTGGAAGCCCCTTTCGTTGCTTACGTTGGCTAGGGAGGGAGGGAGGACAGTGGACAGGGCCCCGGGGACAGAGGGTTGGATTAAGATTCATGAGTTGTTCGATGAGTTTTCATTACTTGGCGAGCTGGAGGAAGAGGAGGAGGAGGAGGAAGAGAAATTCATCCCTGTGAGTCCTGGGGGGTTTGTGGCAGTGTTTTGTCCGCTTAAGCTTTTCCGGCACACAGGACACGTGTCATGCTTTGGAGAGCAGACAAAAACAAAACAAGAAATATGGGAAACAGGATTAGAAACAAGATATAGGAGCAGCACTCAAATAAAAGGCTAGAATGACTCTCCTTCCTCTGATCAAAGGCTGCTCACATTTAGGCCTCATCATGGAGGTATGAAAATATTTACAGAGAACAGCACCACCAGAAAACACTCAATTGCCACAAAATCCAAGTGACCCGCTCAGACGGAACTAACCTGTTCCAGCCAAGGGACTATGCAGCTGTTATGGAATAGATGATTGCAAGGTAACTGTCGGACATTTTCACCAACTGTATAGTCTTCTTTACATACAGGACACTCTAACCCAGAATCTGTATCACAAAGAGAAAGCAAAACACAGATGAGTAATAAAGGAAAGAATGACACTCAATAGGGCCCAACTCAGGATCCCATCACCCCTTCCCCCCCACTAGGCTCCTGTGGCTGCTGACCCTCCCACTGCTTCATCCCTGCAGATGGGAAAGCTTGTTGCTTTGCAGTTCCCACCACCATTACTCCATCCCTCATCGCCCTGTGTTTGATTGGTTCTTCCCTTCTTCAGACTACTATTCTAAGAAACATATTTAATGCACATCTGTAACAACACATCTGGTGTTTTATTTGTGTCTATCATACTAACAAATAAGAGGAACCCGTTGGTCCTCAGGCTCACACAGCAGGACTGCAAAGCACTGACAGCCAAGGAGCCTGACCTCGGGCAGATTGTGTGCTGGCAGTTTACTAGCACATCCTCCTGCCCTGCCTACAGCAAGTCTAGAAGACAGCTGTCAGAACACCACAGCACAGAGCTGCAGTCCAGCCGATCAGCTTGCCAGCCTGCGTGTGCTTCTTTCATCTTTATCCACATCGAACTTTTCAGAACAGACAGTTTGCCTCCTCAGGGCAAATACATCCAGTCTACATTTCTCTTTTCTTTGTGCAAGTATAACGGAGCAAATACTTAAGCCTTCTCCCCGCTTTGAAAAGTTTCAGGCCTTCAAGGTACTAGTAGATAAAATTAAAATCCCAAGAGACTATTACACAGAAGCGTCACAGAGCTCTTTGTGAATGATTCTCTGGAGGAGACGTACATACCTACGTGTTCCTGTGTGATCTGTATGGTGGGGAGGGCCTGGATCTTTTCTTTGTCTGCTGGCGGTGGTCCAGTGTTTTCAAACTGATTTAGTAACTGAAAAAACAATAGGCCACAGAAGGCAGAAAGAAGATGGGAGTTCAGCAGTGCACAGAATCTGTCCAGTTACTGAACCAACACACTCAGCCCCAGCATCCCCTGCGCTATGGACCTTGTCTCACATTTCTACACCTTCAGTAGTTTGCTCCCCTGCATCACACTGAGCGCTGGCAGTTTTGCAGCACTGCACAAGAGGACAGGAGGCTCCATTATAATGTCAGTTTTACCTGTGTAATAATTGCATCCAAGCCGTTTGCACCCCAGGCATAGTCCATTGGATTTGAATGCAAGACTCCCCTTTAAGAATAAGGACAATAATTAAATTCCACTGCGAGTACCAGCAAGAACACTGTCAGAAAGAGCAGTTCATATTCCAACTCACCAAGGACCTAGTCCTAGGTTTGGTATTGTTGTAGGTGCAATTATTCCATTGACCAGCTGCTGAATAATTCTGAAAGTCAACAAAAACAGAATCAAATAAGAATTAGCGTTTGTTAGCTCCCAGCCCAAAACCCTGATATGGAAGGAGTGGCTAAATACTGCTACATTGTCGGGGGGGAAAAAGGCAAAACAATTTCCTGTAGCAAAGGCAGCTGCATCTTACAAACTGATTATTCATTGCTAAAGATAAGTTTGAATATTTTATCCAGAAGGGGATGATTTCTGATAAAGATGGCAAATTGCCTCTCCAGCATACAATTAAAGAAATGTAAGTCTTATTCTCCAGTGTTCTCTACTATTTCCTTTCACAATTAATACAACATTTTGGTAACATCTGATCATGACCAGGGAATGCTTTCTTACTGCAGGTTTATGGGTAAAATCTCCCAGCCATACTGTAGTCTAGACCACTGTGCTCAGGTAAAATAGCCCCTACAAACTGAACACAAGAGCTTGAGCACAGCTCTAGTCCTAGCTGAAGTTTGACCATCCAGAAGCAAGAGTTCACATGGGACAAAGCTGGGCATCTATGAAGGACGGTCAGACTGGACAGCTCTGCTTGGGAGCAGCCCTTAAGAGACTAGTCCTCACACATTTGAGGAAAAGAAATGGACTGATTCCAGGCTAACTCACATCAGTGAAAAATAACTGGGCTTCTGATCCCCACAAAGACCTTGGAAGCTGTTCTCACCCTTCTAGCGTGGGAACTCCCTCGTGCCTGCCAGCGGCACGCCGTGTGGCAAGACGAGCTCGGGGCTGCCTTGCACCGTATCTATGCCGAGACTGATGCTCTCGCTCCCTCCGGTTCTCAGAGTCCCTGTTGTCTTCTGATTGCACATTGGACCCAAAAGGAAACTCAAAGCTGTCATCAAAAATCCCAAAGGCAAATTGGCCATAGCCCTGTGGCAAGGTGAATAAGTGCTGATCCACATTCTGGGAGGGAGAGAATTCAAGGAGCAGATTGTAATGAGAAGAGAAGCAGCTCTTAGCTTTTACTACTGGCATTTCACCAGCCTTCCAACAAAGATTAGTCTCTTCAGATCCCCAACAGCTCACAAACCTTGGTTAACACAGGTGATCAGTGCACACACAGAAGTAGCTTAGTGATGAACAGACAACACAGACTGAAACTACATAAGAAAGTAGGAAATAGTCACTGTCACTTCCCTGGTTTCTCTGTAGCTGCTGCATGTAACTACTGCCTTTTAAGCTGAGGCTACTGCACAGCAACACACCTAGACAGCTCACTAAATCCCAGCTTAGCCCTCTCACAACAAGAATAAGGTACAAGGGATGGTTCTATTAAAAAAATCGTACAGTAGAAATACTACATGCAGAGTTTCAAGAGTGGTATGTGGATGATATTAATATATCCTTCCCTCAAATGTTGTCAAAATCCAGGGAACATTTAAACAATCTACTAATAGAAAGTACTTCAACGGCAACAAAGAAATTATTGGAGGAGGTAGAGAGGACTTACCTCGAAAGGATGCCTGCTCTGATCGCTGGTTGATGTGGAGGAGCTGGTCTCATTGTCAGTGTTCCTGAGAAGCGTGAAGAGCATTAGTAAGCCTCAGAAGGGTACTATGGAAAGACTTTCCCAGCAGAGAGGATCAAGGGACACAATCTTGACATGAAAAGCAGGCACCATAGCAGCTCAGTTATAGCACACACTTTTACAGGAAGCGACTGATTCGTTTTTGCACAGAGCCAGGGCTAGAGGGACCTAAAAAGTCTGCCAGCCTAACTTTCTCCCCTGTGGCAGGATCAGCTCCAGCCAGTCCAGATGCTAGCCTGTCCTCAGCTGCTGATTTTTTAATTGTCCACATCAATCTTCATTTCACCTCCCTTGCAACCCTCATTTTCCTACAACTTCATCCATCTCTTCCAACCCTTTTAGATTCTGATTTCACAAAGCTACAGAGAGTTGTACAACTACAGTGTCAAGCAAGGATTCCCTGCACAATCCACCTCAAACGAATCAGCTAATCCTCTGGAACACGAGGAAGGATTTAAGGTACAAACCCTGAACCCAAACACGCTTAAGCCTAATCTTGGATCAAAGGAATTTCTTTCTTGCAAAGTCACGCAACCAGAGAAGGAAATGGGACAGATTATTAGGAAAACCCTTAATACTGTTAGGCTTCTGCTTTTGGAGAGCTGTAGGAGCATTTACTCCTCAGTATCTAGATCTATACTTTGACATTAAAGACAACAAAAAACTAAGGTTCAGAGATTAAGAGATTCTCCCATGGTTACAGCAAATGACCAGTACAGTTAGGATTAGCTAGGATTGATTTCCAGCCTCTAGTAATCAGATGAAACATCACCTTTTCAGTACAGAAACCTAAGTCTGTAAAGACTACTGCTCTCCCAGCTTTACGAATGGTTGGTAGGCAGGAACATGCATCTGATGGACATCCCACGCGGTTCAGTAAGTCCTGCACTGAGGGCGTGCCAGCCTGACCACATGCTGCTCAGCCCTCACACCATTCAGAGCCAAGGTCCAGCAAACGTGCCTGAAGCATTTTAAGACGATTTTCCTACTGCTGTCCACTCTGACACTGTTGCAGAGAGAAGCACCATTGCTGAGTCAGCAGTAAAGCACATGAACGTAGATCTCAGCTGCTTCAGTGCAGAGTCCAAAGGCTTGGTCAAAATGTAGCCCTGTTAGTACTGTAAACTAAGATATCGAATTCTACACTGACACATACGTACACTCTCCATTCTGCAGATCCTTCTTTTCAGACAGTTATCGCTACACAATAACCCAAAAGGGCTAGAGCTACCACATTCCATGTGGAAAGCCTCTCTGCCATCATTTTTTCTTTTAAATCAACCCTTTCCTCCCTGCATTTACCAGCAAAGTATGACACAGCATTCCCATAGCTGAGGTACCTATAGAGGCAAACCGTGCAAATTAAGCACTACGGAACCATAGTGAAGAAAGATAAGCCAAATACTGGCCAGCAAAAGTAAGAATAGTGTATTTAGTATGTGGCACTGTCTTTTATCTAGAAGAGGAAAGAAAACAGAGCAAAGCAGACTAGGTTGCTCTAGCAATAAAATTTGGGAGCAGCACATTACCTTGGCTCTTCAGGAAGTTCTTCAATAAAACCAGATTCACACCTTGGGCAAATATAGTCCTATAGGAGAGAAAAGACTGAATGAGAAAAAAGTCTCATGTAAAAGCCGCAGAGTGCCTTCAGTGTGATGGGATGGAAAAGGAGCCCTGTGGTCCATTCTCCCAATGCTACTATTAGAGAGAGCACAGTTCTGAGCACTTAAGATGATCTCCAAGAAGCCAGGCACACAGAACAACAGTTTCAGAAGAAATTCACATTGTCCCAGACTATTTCACAGATTGACTGACTGTTCCCTGAATTGAGTGGGCTTAGTTATAAATTCAGCAATAGCCTCCCTAGCTCACACCCTCCCAGAGCATGTTTCAGTTCATTAAGGCAGGTAGAAGGCTGCAGGAATTCTTAAGAAAGGAATTCAGTCCAGATGAAGATACTTCACAGAATGATTAGGTAGAGACAGAGAACCATCTGGCTTTCTCCATAGTGCAGTACAATAAGTTTTAAATCCCGCATAACGCTATTTTAAGGGTAACAGCTTGTCCACCCAGTGCAGATAGGACACCGTTACTGTAAAAATCATATTTAAAGATACTTCTATCATCTGTATTACTTAGTATAAATGGCAAGCAGAGCTTTCACAGCAGAGCCAAAAAGACCCCAAAACGCTGGTATTTGCCTTGACCAGACTGGTGAGGGAAATTATTAAGCCAGAACCTGTTTGGAACATGGCTTTAGAAAGATTTGGATAACACCAATTAATCCCCAGTATAGACAGAGCATTAGGCAACTTTTGATGTAGTTCTGGGTGAAATGAAAGCAAAACCACCAGCTTTCCCAGAAAGGTAACACTCAAATACTAGTTTTTAAATAGCTGGGTGTTTGTATGTCTCCTCCCATCCCCAAAAAAGAGGCCAGACTCTCCTAATGAAATAGCAACAAATGGAATTACAGTATGGGCTAATTACAGCATCACTGTCACTTAGGAAGAATTAAATGGAAAGCTATTACTAATAAAGTCTGGGATTCACACCACACAGACTTCAAGGAGACACAAGAGGGTCATTCTGCAACACAAAATACCAGAATTTTACACTCCCACGCTCAACGTTCATTACAGAGAGCTACTGCCATATTTCTAGCTTTTAATACTGAAGACCGTATATTTTATAATAAACAGCCTGTCTATTCAGATGCAGGAGTCCTCAAGAGTTTGCTACTGTTGCTTTTCTCACAATTCTCAACGTTAGCGAATAATTCATACTTCATGATCACACTATCATAGTGAGAAGAAACTCTGAATGCGTAAGAACACGAAAGGAAATTACTTCGCCTTTCAGCAGAGTGTGGTCATTGCACTTGACAAGAAATAATGCCGTACAGCACAGCGGCGTTGGAACAGGAACCAACATATCCTGTACCTAACTTGAACCAAAGTTAAGGTGGAACAGTTAGTGCGGACAAAATATAACCGCCCAAACCCTGGGCAAGACACAGGACCCAATTCCGCTAAAGCTAAACTCAGTATGCTAGAGATTTAACAGCCTCTAAGAAAAACAACCCCCCACCACCACCACCACACTGGTTCTCTTTGCTATTTTTATGTTCAAGATTGTAATATGCCCTAAAACAAACTTAATGGATTCCCAGAAAGAGGACAGGATGCAAGTCACATGAGTTTACTTTGATAAGACATATGGCACTCTTCAAGCCAACGCAGTAAAAACTGATGAGCGCCAAGCAAAGCACAGTGGCACTGGTGATCCACTTGATACTGTCCCTGTCTGCCCAGGAAGATAAGGAATTAGCAAGACACCATCCAGTTATACGTCCTAGAAAAGGACTTAGGGAAGTTGCCACTCCCTCTTCCACGAAGAACTCTTTAGATTTGCAGTTGCGAAATAACTAGGTCTACAGAATTTACACAATGTTTGATTTCAAGAACATTTCTACACCATCCAAATTCCTCTCAGAGCTGGTTATTGGCGCACAAGAACAGCTGTGTAGGTTACAGAAAGTTAATTCAATTTCCTCTGCCTTTGAAATAAGCCCTTACTATTTTACTGAACATTTTAGCAGTACACCACTGGGACAAATTATTATGCTAGCCACACTCGAGAGAAATAAGTGATTTACTTCTCTCAACTCTCCTATGTGAAGGAGACTTTTTTTGCTTACAGACAACTTTGAACATAGTAATCAGCAAATTCTTTTGCAGCTGGAACGGCACAAATGTCAAAGTTTGCTGCTTCTCAAACAGTTTGAATCATTCCTTTTGCAGCATATGCCATGACTTCTCCAATATAGTAACTCAGTCTGCAATCAGTAAGTGAAACCAAACTAACTGGATCCTAAATAAGTTCATTGACTATCAATCAACTAAACCTGAACCTACAACAAAAGTTGTTTGCTCCCTAACACAGTTCAGTACATTCGCTACCAGATGTGCTCTGCTGGCATATCCAGGTAGGGTGTTTAAACAAGGGTGAAATAAAAGAGGTTGTTCAAACAAAGATAAATGACAAATGTGTCTAGGATTCAGCCTTCAGCACCTCAGCCACTTTCTCAAGCCAGTCTGTTTATTTAGCAGGAGCATATTGACAGTTTTGTCCTCATACTTAAATACAATGTTAGATGTCGGTAGATGCTAAATACAATGTTACCATCAAGGCCTCCCCTCACCCTAAGCAGCGAAACTGATCAAGGGGGTGAAAGGAAAAATATCACGTCACAAAAACAAATTCACAGTGAAGGCTAATCAATTGCTCTGGTAGAGAGACATCTTTAACTCACAATCAAGCTATTGCTTGACTTTTAAAATGAAATAAATGATAAAATGGAAAAAAATATTATGCTTTATTCTAACAAGATTCTGTCAAATATCTCAGAACAAATAAAGACTCAGAAACAAAGGCAGGGCTTGTTAACTTCATAATCAGATTTAACATCTTACAACATTTGGTAGACTAGCAAAAAAATCTAGTCACGATCAACACGATCAGTTATTTTCCAACAGCCAGCGTTCCTTTTCTACACTCACCAGGAAAATATGAGTCTTTACAAGTAGGCAGCAAGGTTTTTACTCAGTGATTAAAGTAAACCTGCTCGAGCACTGCTACTAGCCTATGAAGTGCTTCTGCATTACTAGTGGAAATACTGTGCGCATATCATTTGTGTATCTGCCCATTCCTATGTCTCAGAAATTATCACTCATGAAACTTTTCTCATGTTTGTTTAAACCATAGTGAAAAATGACAAAAAAGAGAAAACCTCTCATTATCCCACAGATTCAGTTCGTTCCACACAAGGAAGTGGATAATGGTGTTTTCTTAGTTTGGAGAACTGTCACACAGATGACCCTTTCAGTCAGCTGGAGACGCACTGGATGAGAAAAGGCCACGGACTTGGATGGGGAAGGGCTGCTAGAAGCGAGTACCTTGGGAGAGGCATCCCACCAAATTTGCTTTAAGACAGCTTTTGGTTAATGGATCCATCCTTATAACAGATGCCTTTACAGCACACACTCAGTAAAACACTGCAGCCCCCAACAGCCGACAGCCCCCAGCAGACAGGCCTGGTGGGACCCCCCAGCAGCACACGCCACCCCACTGCCCTGCTCCCAGCGCGGCCCTTCCCGCTCCCTTCGTCCAGGCCTCCCCACCGCCTTCCTGCGCACCAGGAAGAGGAAGAGGACACGGACACCCACCGCCGCGCCTCCCCGCGCTCCTCCAGCGCACCCTGTCTCTGGCTTCGCCGGCTGCTTTCCTTCGGCCCGAGGCCCCACGGCCCCCCACTACCCCCAGGCAGCCCCCCACAGCCCCCTCCCAACCCCGTCCTGTTCCCTACCCCCCCATATTGCCTCACTCCAGGGCTCCCCCCTTCCCTCGCTCAGAGCCAGGCACCTGCCCTCACCCCAGAGTCCCCACCCCCGAGTCCCCCACACACTCAGAGCCCCCAACCTCTCTGAACCCCCACCCCTGAGCCCTCCAACCTCTGAGCCCCCACT
>NW_020450839.1:113596-123817 GCF_003343035.1 Apteryx rowi | reverse complement strand
AGGGCAGCGGGGGGAAGGGAGGAGGGAACCGCTCTGGGGAGGCGGGGCGGGGGAAGGGGCGTGGCTTTGAAGGAGAGGGGCGGGGCGGGGCATGGGGGCGGGGCCAGTAGGCTATATAAGGGGGCGAGGCGGCTGTTTTGCCGCCATTTGCTCTGCCTGCAGGGCCCTGTTGTGGAGGGCTGGTGCTGCCCCGCAGACCCTTGTCCCGTGTCGTTTCCTTCCCTCCCTTCCCCTCCCCTCCCCCCCCCCGTGCCTGGTGCTGCCCCCATGGCATCGGGGCCCTGGTGGGGTCCATGTCCACCGCGCTGTGGGGCTGGGGCTGCCCCGCAAACTGTGTGTCCCCACTGTGGGGCCTGGGCCTGCTCTCCCTACTGTGGGGGCCCGGGCGCAGGCCGGGCTGTCTGGTGGGGCCTGGAGCCGTTCCCCACACCGCTGGGGCTGTGCCGCTCGATGGAGCTGCACGGGGGAGGCCGGGCGGCCCCCGGCTCGGCTGTCCCCGGGGCTCGGGCCCCCCACGTGCCAATGGTCCCACCACAGGCCCTCCTGGGTCGGCAGGTCCGGGGCGCTTCCGAGGTGACGTCAGCGAGACGGAGCAGGCGGGCTGGGGCCTGCCGGCTGCGGGACGCTCCAGCTTGAGCCCCGTTTCAGGGAGAGATTTCCAGGCAGGCTGGCATTGACGTTTAGCCCAAAGCTAAAATTCTGGGAATCCTTCAGCCGTCATTCGCTCGCCCGGGCTGGGGCTCTCTGGCAAGGGAACGCGTTCGTGTCCGGGACATGAAGCTCATGGAGTCACCTGGGAGATAAAACAGCCTTGGAAGCTTTCCAGGGAAGAGCCATGGTTGGACCACGGCGCCTGGCTGCGCAGCCGAGGGTTGTCTGGCCTGTCCGACCCCCAGCTCTCCCTGCGCGATTCCTCATGTTTTCTTCCCAGGGGATCTTGCCTGGGTAGAGCTGGAGGACTTTGGGCGGTTGCCTGGTTTTTCCGGGCACCTCGCAGCCCAGTTGCAGCAGGATCAGCACGTATGCAACGGGCTGCCAGCGGCACGGACCGGCGTGCTCTGCCCTGGATGCCCTTTGCGCCCGCTCCGCCCGGGAAGTGGGACGGAAATCCCACGCCGTGCCAGCGATGGATGTCCTGGCGAGGGAATGGAGGATCCGCTCCGGCCTGTTTCTCCACTTTCACCCATCTGCTTTTCCGTTTCCATGGCAATGGCAGATGCTGGCCTGAAACTGAATCCGGTGCTGCCATTTGAGCGATGGCCAGCGCCTGGGGTCAGGAAGCACAGGGAGGAAAATGTCACGCTGCGGTTGCTGATATTTTGCAAAGACAATTTATCAAGTGGTTGCTGCACCCCGGGTCCCTGTGGGGAAGAACCTGTCTCTCCTGGCCTGCGTCTCTTGGGCTCGGGAGTCCCTTGTGCCAGGTGCTGCTCGCAGAGCATGAAAAGAAATTTTAGTCGCATACTCAGATCCCTGCTTCTTTAACCAATAAATCCAAAAATATTTCTGGGGCGGCTCTGAAGACCACGTGGTCTGCGAGGTTGCGGGGTTCAGGGTTGGGGGGTCTGCGAGGTTGTGGCGTTGCAGGGTTTTGGGGGTTGCAGGGTTGCGGGGTTCGAGGTTGGGGGGTTTGCGAGGTTGCAGGGTTGCGGGGTGCCCGCTGGCCCATGGCACCAGCCCTGCTTCCAGCAGATGGCATCTTCGGCCCAAGTTTGCTTTTCTTGCTTTTTTTTTAGAGGATGAGAGAAAACTGGGAGGGCGTTTTGTGAAGCAGCTCTGACTCCTGAAAAGCAAAGCTCAGGGAAACCTTCCTCCACGGATTTACTCTCTCCACATTTGTAAGTATAGGTGTAAAAGCAAGAAGCCAAGGGTCGGGGTATGAAATTTTAAACTGGAAATGGTCGTGTAACAGCTTGATAACTGGTCAGCAGTTTCTGGAACTGTTTAGTAATTGCGTAGAAACTTCGACTGCAGAACAAATTTGCAGTTGTTTAGTAACTGATCAGTGATCCCGGCTGTTGATAAGAAATGTTAGCAATGATTTGTGACCGATGAGGAAATCTGCTACTCTTTCTTCTTTGCAGGAGGTGGGTCTAGACAGTCGGACGTGGTTCAATCCCAAAGCCAGACGGAGCCGCACGGCTGCCCGCAGAGCGGAGCCCATAGCCCCAGAGGGAGCGTTTCACACCCCGAAGGGAAGTTCCCTTTGACGCTGAGGACGTGCACTCGTTTCTCCTTGCTCTGCTTCACGGTCTGAAGACAAGTCGCCACTTGATCAAATAGATGCTTGGTGCATGTGGAATGAGGAGGGAGAGATCCGGCTTCACTGACTTTGTCCCTGTGGAATTCCCTGACGCGGGAAGTGCGGATGCCGAACAGGGCCGTGCGCGCCCGGATGCAAATGGCAGGGATCGTTAACGCACGTGGTTGTTACCAAAGGCCCAATTTCGGTGACGTGGTGACGAGGGCTCTTGCGGAGCCCCTTGGCCAGCATCGATGAGTCCATTCAGGGCCCGGCCGTCCCAGGCAGGGGGCTGGCGCTGCGGGACTGCGTTGTCGCGGACAGGTTTTGACCCTGGAGAGGGGATCTGGCAGAAGGGCCCGTCTCTGCGGTGCCCCAGGCAGCCCCGTGCCCATCCGTCGGCTGCAGGGATCCCTCTCTGCAGGGGGACTGAGGCTGATCCGCGACGGGGCGCCTGGGGCGGGCGCACCTCTGTCTCTGCCGCAGCTCTGGGAATGGGGTTTCTGGGCTCGTGCTTGGCTCTCCCCAGCCTGCCCAGGCTCACAGGGAGCCTGGATCCAGTCAGGAGAAAATTTGAGTCACCTGAAGAAGCCAGGGGCTGGGATGACTTTCCCACGGTGCCGCAGAAAGACGCGAACTGCACCCTGTTCAGAAAGGACTGACGAAGAGGTGACACCTCCTGAGCGAGCCGCGATTCATCGCCAGGCAGAGCCTCCTCCCCGGCAGCCGGGCCGGCAGCGCCAGCACCGCTCAGCCAGAGCAGCGGGGAAGGAGGGAGGGTTTTGGCTGAGGGCAGCGGAAAATACCAGGAGCCTGTTGTTGTCCGCGGGGACGGATGGGCTGAAAGGCTTCTCCGGAGGCCGTGCGTCGCGATCCCACCTGTGCCCGGCGCAGGAGGACGATGCCCGCGCCCCGCAACCGGGCTCGGGGAGAGGAGCCCCGCGGGGGGCTGGAGCTGGGGCTGGGGCAGAGCAAAGCTTTGCAGTGGGGCTCAGCATCCCGGTGCCTGTCCTAAAGCCAGTGGGAGGAGGGGAGCGGGCAGGAGTTTCACGTGGGAGCCGTCAAGGCCGCGGGTGCCCGCCAGCCCCGGGGCAGGGAGCGCCTCGCCGGCGGCACCTTCCCGGGCCCCGCTGCAGCCCGCCACCCGCCGTCGCCGCTCGCGGCCACCCGGGCCATGGGCGTTGTCGATGAGCTCATGTCCCCAGACGTTACTTAATGCAGGCGATGCCACCATGCCAGGCGGCTGGCGGGGGGCGGCCGCAGCTGCCGGGGCGGGCAGGAGCCCTGCGTGTGTGTGTGCACGAGCGCCCGCTCCGACGGGGAAGCCGCAGTGCCGCGCGGCCAGACGTGCCCCGTGGCACCGGCCCAGCGCCGCGGCGCCGCGCCAGCTGCGTGGGGCCCCGTTTACGTTACGCGGAGGTGGTTAGCAGGCAGCGGAGCCCCCCCGCAGGCGCCGGGGCCTTCCCCATGTGAGCGTGCCCTGCAGGGAGTAACAAAAGCTCGGGATAAAATCCTCCCGACTCCTGGATTTGCTGACATGAGATCTGCAGTGTTTAGATAAATCCCAGACATGCAGATGTTATTCCACATAGACATCACATTGCACAGACGCGTTCCCCGTGGCGCTCCCTCCCTGTCTGCGCCACGCTCGCCGTGCTCTGCCGCAGCCCGGGGGCTCTCGCTCGTGTTCCCCATCAGCACGGAGGGACGGATGGGCAACAAGAGCCTAAAAAGAGACCCGGCTTCCCGGGGCCAGCGCAGTGAAGGCTTTCGGCAGATTCCCGGGCGCCTTTGGGTTCAGTTTCCATCTCTGCTACCAACATCCCGTGCAACGTTGGCAAGTCGTTCTCTGAAACGTCTTGGCCTCTGGGCCATTAAGTGACCCCGGGTTTCCCCCCGGCCCCTCGCGCTGGCCCAGGCTCCCCGGAGGCGATGCGTGGGCAGCTCCAAGCGCGGGCTCCGTCCCGGTTCAGCCTCCCAGTCCTTGAAAGCGCCAGCGCCTCGTGGAGCCGGAGCCTTTCCAGCGCGCCTCCCGCCAAGGGAGAATAACTGGTGCAGCTGGTCTCCCCGCTCCCCTCCACCCCAGATTACATATAATTGCCTATTTTAATTAATAAATTGGAGGCCACTCAAAGGAAAGCGGCAAGATGTGTTACACACGCTGCAGGGGTTGTCTGCCAGCCCCGAGCCAGTCATGTCACGGCGGATTTGAATCGCTCTCCCTTTGAATTCGCTCGCAGACGGATGAGACGATTCGCACCCCCCACCCGTCTCTGGGACCGGCCGCCGGGGCGGAGGCAGGCTCGGGGCTGGCCCCCGCGGCGCTCGTGCAGCACCGGGCGCTCGGCCGCGGCGTGTGCCGGCCCGGCGGGAGCCCACCTGCCTCCGGGAGCCCGCCACCGCCGAGCCGCAGGGGGAAAGTTCCCGGTCTCGTGAAAGTGCTTTGGGGCTCCACCAAAAATTTCCCTTTTTTTTCTTTCTTTCTTTTTTTTTTTTTTTTTTTGCTTTTTGGATTCCTCATTTTTCTTATGCTTAATTTAAACCTTTTTTTTTCAAGAGAAATTTTAATGTGAAAAACATGTTTTGTTTTTCTACTAGCTGCAAGCCCGGGCTATGCAAGCAATCAGGCTCCTTGTCTGGGGAGAGCCCTGCCGGGGCTCTGCGGGAGGGACCCTTCGCCCCCTCCGTCCCGGTCCCGCGCCAGCTGTGGGCAGCAACAGGCCCCGGCGGCGGCTGAGCCTGCATCCCGCAGCCCTGCTCCGCCGGCGCGCTGGCCCCGCAGCGGAGCCGGGCAGCAGGCACGGCCCTTCCTCCGCCTCGCTCCCCGAGGAGCCAGAGCCGCTTTAACGACCCAGGAGGCTTTAGCGAGTTTCGGCTCCTCGGGACCCGGTTCAGCCCCACGCAATTTCATTACGTTTTACGGAGCTGCCAGCTCTTCCCTGGAGGCTTGCTTTGGTCCCGGCCTTGCGCCGCGGCAGAGGAAGCGTTTACGCTGGGGAAACCGCAGGGCCGGCCGGCCGCTGAGTCACGGCTTGTTTACACGGCGCGCCTGCGAGAGCCGCTCGGGAGCGTGTGTCATGCGGCGGGGAGCCGGCCGCGCGGTGTCGCCGCCCGCGCCGAGGTCGCCGGGCGAAGGGGAGGCCGCGCGGGGAGCAGCCCCTCGCCCGCCGTGGGGCCGGGTGATCCCGCAGGGATGCTGGGCTCCGCGGCGGTCGCTGCCGCCTGCAGCATCCTGCTCCCGCGGGGCGAAGGACCCGGCTTGCTCAAGGCGCGTCCTCCCCCCGGCCGGGACGCGCCGGCCCGTCCGCATCATGCGCCGCCTCCGTTCCCCTGCACGCAGGTGTTTTGTCATTAAGGCAGCCATAAATCTGCGTGTTCGCCGACGGCGGCGACGGGAACCAGAGCCAGCGGCGAGCCGCGGACGAGAGACGTCTGTTCTCGCACTCCATAGGGCGCGAGCTGCCCCTCGCCGGCAGCGAGAGCGGGGGCCGGCAGGACTTCCCCGCTGCCCCCCTTGCCCCGCTTCCGCACTGGGCTTTGGTCACCTCTGCTCCGGAGCGCCACGCTCGGCCGTGTCCATCCCGCCAGGCTGGCGCTGGGTCCTTCCCAGTCCCCGTGGCCGGGCCGTGAGCGCAGCGGCGCCAGCAGCCCTGCTGCCCGCCAAGCCCGGACCGCTAGCTGCAGGATGCGGCGAGGTCCCGGGCTGGTGGTGGGGACGCCAGCGATGGGAGAGCAACGCTCGGCTCCATGCTGGAGCGGGGACACGTCCGCTCGGCCCCCGGGAACCCGGCCCAGGACAGCCGAACGCAGAGGGATTCCCCGGGATGGCCAGACCCCCGAGCATCCCCTCTTGGACGCGGGAGAGAGCTGGGAATGCAGCACCGAGGAAAGAGGCTGCAGTGCCGGGCAAAGCACGGAGGAGCAGAGCCGCCCGGGGGCCGTCCTGGAGGAGCAGCTTGCGCCCCGGCCAAACCGGAGAGCTTCACTGATCGAATTACTGGCTGCCTTTACAGGGAGCGGGGTGCAGGCAGCAAAATAGATCGAGACGTTAATTAAGCATTTGGCACAGTGCCTCGTGAATGCTTACCCGAATAATTAATTCAAATTGCCCGAGATGTGAGCACTTCCACAACACCCTGAAATCTGGCGTGAAGATCACCAGCAAACGGCAGCATGTCAGGCTGGAGGGGGGGCTGCAGGACGCGGCACCGGGCGCCGTGTCGTTTAACCTCTTTACCGTCAGTAGTCTGGAAGCCGAGGTAAAAAGTGCATTAATTTAATGTACGGTTTGTGGTGCCTTAGGAGCCCGAACTGAGAGCCTGGCTGGGGAGAAGAGGTGCTGCAGGAAAGGTGCCTCGCTGCTCCCCAGCCGCTCGCAGGGCGCAGCCGGGGCGGGAGGGCATCAGCAGCAGGGATGTGAATTCGATCAGGAGCCAAACACGCAGCGTGATCAGATCTGGAGGGCAGGTCTTGGGAAGATATGCAGCTCCTGCCCTGCCCGCCTGCGTTTTGCAGAGATGGAAGTGTCCCGGTAACATGAAACGATTGCTTGGTGAGGAGAATCCAGCTCAGCAGTTCTTGGCATTTGTTCCCGGCTTTTCATCTTCAAAGCTCCTTGCGAACATTAGCTAACTAATCCCTGCAGCCTTCCTGGGAGATAGCGCAGGATCAAGCAGAGGAGCATTATCTCACCGCAGCAGATGGGGAAACTGAGGCACGGAGCAGTGACGCTGCTGCCCCCGGGGCGCGGGCGAAGCTGCGTGTCAGAGCTGGGGGTGGAGCGCGGCCGCCCGGGCCACGGAGGTGCGGGTGCTCGGCTCCGCCGCTCTCTCCCCAACGCCGGTGATGCAGCCATGAGCAATAAACGTCTCTCTAATTCGCCCTGCTCGAGTGCTGCGGACGCAGTGCAGAAATCCAGCCCCCTGGGCAGAGCCACCGGCCGCCCCGCTGTGCCCAGGCAGACGCTGCACGCCGTGGGGCCACGTAGCCGGCACCTCCCGCAGCACCCGTCCCTGCGCCGCCCCGCACTTCACGCCCATAGCCCACAACGCGCTTTGCAGGAGGTTTGCAGAGCGGGAAAGTGAGTCCAGAGCTAACGGCAGGGCGGGAGCAGCCCATTGCTCCTGCCGGCGCTGAGCTCTTTGCATGCACACGTGGCCGTCGTCGCCCGCTGTGCCTCTGCCTTGCGGAGCCCGGGACAGTTCCCAGCCCACGCTGAGCTCGCTCCGGCCTTGAGCAGGAGTTTGCCCCGGTCCAGGCCTTGCTGGGTGCACGGTGGGGTTTGGTGCCCCAGTTCAAGCAGAGACCAAGCGGGCCCCGTTGCACCGAGCCCGGCTCGGACCCCGGCAGTTCCTGGGTGACGATGCCGCTTCTCCCGGCCCCATCTCCATGTGCCAGCTCTGCTGCTGACCCACGGCAGGTTGGTGGCAGCGTGTTGCATCGGAGAAAATGCACCATCCTGGCCGGTTCTTGGGCTAAACCTCAGCACATTCCCCCAAAACCGTGCAGCCACACGGCCTGCCGGCTGCATCACGACAACAGCAGTCTGGAGTGGGCCTGGGTCACAACAGAGGAGCAAATTCCTGCTGCAAATCCCCCCGCTGGTGGCCTCGATCCCCCCCCGGGCACTTGCAGACACTCCTGTGGCTCTTTGCAATGTCTCCATTTGCACGGGAGAAATGCATGAGCCGGTGCGACTGGGAGCATAACGGGTTCCCGGGCCATGTTTGCTTTGCTCCGGGGGGAAACTGCAACTGAAAGATGTTAAGGGACTTGCCTGAAGCCTTCCAGCAAATCCACAGAGTCAGAGTGAAACCTCTGCTCTTTTGCCTCTGCTCTGACCCTGGGCTCTTTGAGAAACACTTCTCAATTGAAAGTCTTGTTGCAAATTGCATCTCTAATTGGTTCAGCAGAGTTTAATTAGCCTGAACTGATGGGAGACATGAGATTCGCTCCTTAAAGGAGCCCAGCAGTTTAGGAGGAAATAAAAGCAAACCGGATTGGGTGGGAGGGGGCAGTTGGCTCTTGAACCTTGGCCTGAAGCTGGGCTGCAGACCAAACTGTACCGGGAAGCTGCCTGACCCCAAGCAATGCCAGTCCCCGGCCGGGAAGGTCGGGCGTGAGGCTGCCGCTCGCAAAGAGCGGTTTTGTGCCGGCTCTGGCAGCCCAGGCCCCTCATCCCCTCCCTGCGAAGAGCTCCCGTCTGGGGGCGCGTTTGTGCCCTGAACCCGTCTGCCCTGGCACACGGAGACCAGACGCGTGCCACTCTTCTGGCCTGCCAAGAACGGGCTGCGCTCGGTTTTCCCTGTGTAACTGCTGCGGGAGCAGGGCTGTTCTCTCCCAGGGTCCCAGGCTGGCTTCTCCCTGCTCTCCCACTCCTGGTGCTGCTGCTTTGGCTCATGTTTATCGCCCCGTTCGTGGGAGCAGAAGGGAGCCAGGCAGCTGGATCGCCCGCGCTCGGAGCAGACTGGTTGGTTGAGTTCCGCCCCCGACTTCGCCTGGGAACCGGCCCTGGCTGCCACCCGAGGAACCGCCGCGGGCATGTCGCTGCGCTGCCCCACACCTCGGTCTCCGCGGCAGTGCAGCGGCACTTCCCAGGGCACTTGGAGCTGGGGAAAGGGGTTCCCGGCCCCTCCGTGCAGCGGCAGCGCCCGGCCCCGCTCCCCTCCCAGCTCCTCCAGCCCCGCATCGCGCCAGAGTGGGCAGCCCAGCTGTGCGCACGCTTCCAGATGTGGCAGCGCTTGCTGCTCCGGAGAGCGGTACGGACCCCTTCCCCGCCAGAGCCGGCCAGTTGTGCAACGCCGCTGGCAGCCAGGGAAAATCCCTGCTTGGCCTCTGCAAAGCTCCTCCGGCAGCCTCGAGCACGTGAGCGAGCGCATCACTACCCGCTTTCTTATTGAAATCCAGCTTGAGGATTTGGCTTCCCAGCCCTCTGCCCTTACATGGGCAATCGGCTGGAGAGGACATGGAGCGAGCCAGGGTCAGCATGGCTGGGAGCACGGAGGAAGGGAACAGGAGGCCACGCTGCCCGGCCAGGCGGCCAGCAGCACCCCAAGCCAGCGCGGCCCTGCGGCTCCTGGGCCCATTCCTGCCTTCCCTGTGGTTGCAGACACTTCTCCTTCCTCCATGGCAGCACTCGGCTGCCCCGACCCCGTGCACACCCTCCGTCCGGTCCGGTGGTCTCTGTCACCAAAGCCCTGTGGTTTGCACCAATGCACGCGGAGGGGAGGACATGGCAGTGCCAGCAGCGACGTTTGCTCGGTCCGTGCTCCCTGCTGGCGGTGCACGCCGCTCCCGCGACCAAAGCTGCATCCAGCCGAACCCCGTGCCAAAGCAGGCTGTCACGCTGCACAGCACCGGTCGGGAGGAAGGAGGCCGCTGCCGGACCAGCGAGGTGGCGCAGGGCCCCAGTCGGTCAGGATGGGGCCCCTCTTCTGCAAGAGCCTGGCTCGGGTCTGCGGAAAGGAGTGACCTCAGCAGAGGCCAGTGCAAAGGGCGAAGCGCTGCTCAGCGCATGCTGGCAGCATGCACGAGGCTGAGGCTGCTCCCGGTGCAGCAGCGGCAGCCGGAGCAGGGTCTGTGCCCACCCCGAGCGGGGACCGAGCCAGGCCCTGCTCTCCCTCCTCCCCTCGCGAGGCCGTGTCACACCAGGGCTCGCGCTGCTGGAGGAAACGGGACCCGTCCGTGCCTCAGTTTCCCCGATGGCAAAGCCGGTGGGAGCCGTGTGAGCAGGGCCTTCCCACAGCAGCCGCGTGCTGGGCTCGCCCCCTCGGTCACCCCTTGCCTTTGCCCGCGGTGACGTGCGCCTCGCACCCGTGCTCTGGCCCCTGTGCCCACCCCCGTGCGCACCCTCTCCCCCCCAACTCCCCATCCTCACTCACTGTCAGTGACACCCCGCACTCGCACCCTGCTTCCCCTGCTCCCCGCGCGACCCCCGCTCCGCTCCGCGCCCCCCCGCCGCCGCGGCCCGCCCGCCCGCC
>NW_020450839.1:98494-113042 GCF_003343035.1 Apteryx rowi | reverse complement strand
GGCACGGCCGGGGGCGGCAGCGGTCCGGGGTGCCCCCGCTCGGGAGAGCCGGGCTCGGTGTCCCGTGCCGCCCGCTCGGGGCTGGAGGCGGCGGAGCTGCCGCTCGCCTGTCGCCGCCCGCCGCGGGCTCTCCGCTGCCCTGGGGCCGCAGGGCTGCGCGCCGGCGTAGGACGGGCAGAACCGGGCACTGTGGCCGGGTCGCGGCTTGGGTGGGGAGTTTGCAGCTCGGGCCCCTCCCGGTTCGGATGCTGGTGGCTTTCGCGGTGCTTGGGAAGCGTCTGTATTCTCCGGTAGCCGTTTTCCCGTGGGGAAGCCTGTCCCGGGCCCCTGTCCCGGCCGGAGCTCCGGCAGCCGCGTCCCACTCAGCCTGCGGAGCCATAGCAGCTGCCTGCCAGCATTGGCTTCTCCCGCAGCAGCGCTGGTTCGTCTTCCCCCTTGCGTGACCGTGCTCACCTCCGTCCCGCAGGCAGGGACCGGGGCTCTGCGCTAGCAGGAGATGCCCCCAAGGGTGCCGGGGGCCCTGCCAGCCCCTCGCGGTGCTTTAACCCCTGGGATCGCGTTCAGCGCTGCCCCCGCCCACAGGATTTCCGCTTGCTGCTTCCCCGGGTCGCGTGTCAGTGCTGAAGGGCCCCAGGCCTGAGCCCCCCGCGTTACCCCCAGCCGGAGCCGGTCCTTCGGGCGCTGCTGGAGGCACCAGCTCGGCGGTCTCGTTCATTGGGCTGCCAGTGCGACCAAAAGGGTGGGATCCCGGAGCCCCGTCCCGCTCGCGGGGCAGGAGAGCTCAGCCGGCCCCGGCTGGGGCAGGTCCCTCGCTCCGCGGGTCGGCCGAGGTGGCGGGGAGCCCACGCGCCGCAGGGGGACGGGCTGCGGCTGTGGGCTGCGCCGGCCCCTACAGAGCAGGGTGTCCCTGGGGGGCTCCTGCCCCTTAGGACCCCGGATCCCGTCCCCTTGTACGGGAGCCCCCTCGCTGCCAGGAGGGGAGAGCTGGGCGCCTGGAGCTGCTCAGGTCGTGTCCCCCTTCGGAACAGAAATCCTCTCTGGCAGCTTTCCCGGGAGCATCGCCTGCGCGTGGAGCAGGGCTGCGCACTGCTGCACCCATTTGGGTGGGAGAAGTGCTCCTTCTGCAAACTCTCCTGCCAGGTGACTTCTGCCGAACGTTTTGGGGCTCCCTTGCAGCACTAGGCGCAGAAGGAATATGGGAATTGCCTGTTAGCATGAACCCGGGCGCTGGTGTAAAGGCAGGAGACTTCTATACGTGGCAGCGATGGGGGACTTCGTATGGTTTGAAATTTTTTTGTTTTTCTTAAAACACGCGAGCAGCTGACCCACTTTTTGTTGGCAAATGATTCTGCGAACGAAGCTATTTCAAAGTAGCCAAAGATCCCAGAAACCCCCGTTTGCATGTTATCAGACTGAAAACTATCTCCTGGGCACTGGAAGTGCCAGGGAGGCATCTGGTTCTTGCTGGGACTGAGTTTGAGCAGCATGGGAGGGCTGGCACGGCTCCATCCCGGGGCCCGGGTGGAGCAGGCTCCGCCACCCCTGGGATCCGGGCTCCGGTTTTCCTGGCACAACATGCCTTGCCATTGGGATGTCCTGGGGTGTTTTCATGGGTTTTGTGGCTCTCTGCCAGCTCTGCTCCGCAGGGCATCTCCCAGTGGGTCTCGGGCACCCGTGGGAATGCTGCGGAGAGGTTTGGGGCCAGGGTGGAGCTGCTGAGGAGGGGGGACTGCAGCCGCTCGGGGACGAGGCTGGAGTGGGGCGCTCCGGCTCGGCCGTGTGCGGCAGCCCCCGCGGGTGCTCCCGTGCCCCGAGGAAGCTGTCGGCGCAGAGGGCAGAGCGTGTCCCGACTCCCGCTTGCTGCGCAGCACGCTTCTGGGGACAGACCCAGGCGCATGGCTCGGCCCATCATTTGGGGCACTTAGCTTGCTTTTTGGATCGCCTCCCGTTTCCTCCATGCCTTGCCTCTCTGCCTCCCCTTCATCAGCATCGTTTGCAATGTTCAGCCTGTAAACGCAGCTTCTGTAACAAGCCTGTAAGAGAAACCAAGAGAGGGAAAAGCAAGAGAACAGCAAATGTTGCTGCAGAGGTCCTGGGCCTGCCCTTCATCTGGCTTAAATGGCTGTGGAAGGGGCGTGAGAGAGGACGCGGCATGGACCCAGCTCCTCGGGCAGGGCAGAGCGCAGCCCCGCGCACGCCGGCATCCCTGAACGCAGGCGCCGGAGCTGGGGTTCGCACGGCGGCTGGTCTCGGCTGGGGAGGTGCGTGGGGTCGGGCCCGTCCGTGGAGCGGGGCTGCTCTGTGCATGCAGCTGTGCCGTGAGTGCGCGGTCCGAAAGTGGCACACAGCCCCTGGGAGCTCAGTGCAGCGGCGGAAATCGTGGCCACGGGGTATTGTGGAGGGAAAATGGGCTTGAAAGAGCAGTTAGCCAAACTCTTGGAGGATAAACCCGCGGGTGGCAGTGAGACGGGCTGGCCTGGAGGTGCCTGGACCACGGGTTCTTGAAGCCCGAAGGCGCTGGGCCGGGGAGGGCTGGCTCCATCCGCGCCTGCTCCTATGGTTTCCATAAGGAGCTGCCGCCGGCCATGGCAGGGCTGTGCTGGGAGCCCTGTGCTTTTGCCCAAACTGAAATCGGGCCCCTGGGAGGGAGGGGATGGGGGACCTGGGCTCCAAGGCTGGTGCTGACGTCGGCTTCGGAGCAGGGCAGATCCGCAGCTCGGAGAGGAGCGGCTCCGGCCCCGCGCCAGCCTGAGGGCAGGATCTGGCCCTTCCCCCATCCCTTTGCATCTTTACCCGTTTAGCAAACCTCAAATGCAGCTAATGAGAGCGTAAACCCAAATAAGTGTCACAAGAGGCTGGTTTGCAGAGGCGGAAATTGCAAAGGAATCACTCACAAAAAAAAAAAAAAAAAAGAAAAAAGAAAGAAGAAATGATTTGCTCATGAGGTTAAGGAACAAACAGGCTTTTGACTCAGTGGGATCAGATGCCGATGGGCTGGCTCCGTCCCCAGGGGCCCGGTCAAGTGCCCCATTCTCGCGTCAGCCGGCTCCTTGCCAGGGCGCTGCGTGCCGGGGTCCCGCGTGGGGCGGCGGGCGGCCGGTCCTGCCGGCGCTGGGGCTGCCACAAAGCCCTCGCCCTGCAGCGAGCGCCGCCAGCCCGGCTCTGCCCCGTCCTCTCCGCGCTCCGCTCGCCTGGGCGAGGCGATAGCTGGTGCCTCCGTGCGGTCCCGGCGCAGGGGCTGGGCAGAGCTTGGGAGCCCGGTGGGCTGGGAGAAGCCGGGCGGCCTGCAGCCGGTGGTGTTGGGAAGCCGGTGAAGGGCTGCGGAGCCGCTGTGCCGCAAAACCCCGCGCTGCATCGACGGCCGGTGCAGCCGCCCGTGCGGGGCAGGTGGGAGCCGGCGCGGAGCCTCTCTCGCTTCACCCGCTCGTCCCCGCATGGGTGTCTGCTCCAGCGGGGCCGGCAGCGGGACGCCGCTGGGGAGCACTGCAGCCGCGAAGGGGCCGCGGCCGGGGTTTTGCCGCCCCCCTTGTGCGGGGAGCGTGGTGCCGCGAGGCCGCCTCATCCTCTGCCCTCCCCGCAGGTGGGATCTGCTGGCTGCAGCAGGGCAAGGAGGCCAAATGCACCATGATCTTGAAGACGGGCGTCACGTGGGAGGAGTGCTGTGCCAACGGCAACGTGGACGTGGCCTGGTCTAACTACACCTACCCCGGCAACAAGATCAGCCTGCTGGGCTTCCTGGGGCTGGTGACCTGCCACCCTTGCAAAGGTGAGGGCTGCCGCGGCCGCGCTCCTCCCGCGGGGAGCAGGGCGCCGCGGGCCGATGCCGCAGGGCGGTGGGGCGCAGCCTTGCTCCCCGTCCCTGTCCCTGCGCACGCAGACGGGCTGCGGCGGCGCCAAGCTCGGCTCTCGGGGACGATGCTCTGAGCCCGCGGCGGGCGGGCGGCACGGGGACGTCGCCCCGCTGGCGTTCCCGCAGCCGCAGGGCAGATGCTCCTGCAGGGCCGGGCTCGCGGGGCAGCCGCTGTCCCCGGGCGGCTCTTCGCTTTGTGCGTATTTATCTGCTTATTCCCCTGCGGCGCGGAGCTGTGTGACCCGGCTCCCCGTCCCCAGTTTCCCTGGTGCCCTTCCGAGATCTGGCCAAAGGGGAGTTCCTTTATTTTTAAGGAAGAAATCTCTTTCTTCCCCTCCGCTCCCCCTTCCTCCTCCCCACGTCTCCAAGCGTGTGTGTGAAATGGCTTTATATAACGGGTAGCTCCAAAAATGGAAACGCTCCAGCTGCGAGTTCCAGGCCCTCCAGATGTTCGGGAGCGCGCCAGAGGCACAGATCCCCTAGCCACACTTGCGTGGCCTTGAGAGAACATGCTCGAGGACCTGCTGACCACAGTAGTCAGGAGCAGGTCTTTGGAAGGTCACTTCGTTATTTGCTTAAAAAAAAAAAAAAAAGCTCTTGGCAAAACAGCTTATTCCAGGCGCTCCGCACCGCCCCGGCTGCAGCTCCGCTGGCCGCAGCTCCCCGGCGGGGCCCGGACCTGACCCTGCGGCGGGTGAAGGCCGGCGAAACCTGCCCCTGGCCTCGAGCCCCCCCCGTGTGCCAGCGCCGGGCAGCGCCAGGCCCCTTTTCCTGGGGCTGGCCGGGGTCTGTCCCGGGCCGGGGTGTGCGGGGAGCCCCGGGACAGCGCGGAGCAGAGTGGGGATACCCGCGGGAACGCTGCTGCGCTGGGCCAAGGGAGAGGCACCTCCCCGCCCTGCCTGTCCTGTCCAGATGGAGCTGGTGCTGCTCGCTCCCCGCCGGGCTCCAGCGAGCCGGAGGCCTTGGAAAAGGGCAGGGAGGAGCTGCGCTCGTGCTCCCGGGGCCGGGAGGGGTTACTCCGGGATAAGGCGGGCTGCAGCCACCAGCCCTCGCGCCAGCAGCCGGGTTGGCCGCGGCGCAGGGGGACGGTGCTGGCCGGGCCCTGGGGGCTCCTCTGCCGGGGAGGCGAAATTCCTGCCTCCAGCTGCCGGGGACGCGGTGTCCCTGTGGCGGGACCCGCTGGGGCAGGAGAGCCGGGCTGCCGGAGCTGGGTCCCGGCTGCGTGGACCCATGGCCTCCCTCCCTCTCCAGGACCCCGGGACGGTCCGGTCGGATCGACCCTGCTGTGCCCGGGGTGCTGGGAGGGGTTTTGCTCGGCGGGACCCCACCGTCTCCAGCAGCCCCGGGGCCGCCTGCCTCCATCCCGGGGTCTTATCCCGCTGCCTCCAGCCCCGGAGCTGCCCTCTCCCAGGAGTTCGCCCCGGCTGCGCTCCCTCTCCCCTCCGACCCGCTCTGGGCAGGCCCCAGCTATGGAAATCAGGAAAGAAAGCAGGAAATAGTCTGTCTCCCACCAGGGAATTTCCCCTTGGGAATGCTGGGCCAAGCAGACGGGGAATTTCCCCTCCTACCCCCACCCCCACTGTCTCCCCAAACGACCCATCTTCTCCGGGGAAATCCCCCTTCTTGCTCTCCAGACCCCCCGCGCGCATCTTCCCAGCACACGCCCTGTCTGCGGGAATCCCTCCTGCCTCGGGGGCAAATCCCCGTCTCGGGAAGCTTCTCTGTCCTGCCCCGCTTCCACCCCACATCGCTGTTCGTGGGGCTCCGTCCCCGACAGCCAGAGGCAGCCCCAAACCCCCGAGTCTTCGTCCTGCCCCGGGGCTTTCCTGCATCCCATCGAGCCGCTGGGGAGTTTAAGGGGCAAAGAGTCGCTCGGGGGCTTTTGGGATGCCTGTGCGCCTCCCTCCGAGGAGAGCTGCTGCTTGCACACCCGGAGCTGGGGACCGCCCAGGGAAGCCACCCGCTCGGGGGGACGCCGGGAGCCGCCGCCGCGCGCCCGGCCGCTCAAGGGGCCCTTTGAAGCCCGGCGCGGGCCAAGGCCCCTGGGACAATGCGGCCGTCTGTCTCGGCCGTCTGTCTCGTCCGCCCCCCACCCGGCAGTGGCCGGAGCTGCCGCCCGCTGTCGTGTTCGAGTCACGGAGGCCCGGAGCGAAACAGGGCTGGGTATTGTCTGATTAAAGCGGCGCTCCTGATTGCCCAGACGACTCGCAAAGCCCAGCTCCTTCTGGAGGATCTGGGGCCTTACAGAGCCGGATTTTCCATTGCATAAGAGAGAGAAATGTCTCCTTCCAAAGAATAAATACATAGAAATGAATTAGCTGGTGCCGATTCGAGGGCCAGCTCCCTGGCTGGGGTAAGTGTTGGATGACAGCTCCGAGCTGCAGCCAACGACCTGCTCCTTCGCGGAGCTGAGCAGATCCAGATGCTGCTCCGGACGGCTCGGCCTCGGCCTCGGCGGGGGCCGCGCGCCCCCAGGAGACGGCCCCGGCAGGGCGCCCCACGGCGGGGCCCCGGCGCGGCCGCGGTGCTCAGCGCCGCCGTCGCTCTGTCCCCAGAGAGCTGCGAGGGGGTGGTGTGCGGCCCCGACAAGGTGTGCAAGATGAAGCACGGGCGCCCCCAGTGCGCCTGCGCCCCCGACTGCTCCAGCCTGCCCCACAAGCTGCAGGTGTGCGGCTCCGACGGCTACACCTACCGCGACGAGTGCGACCTGCTCACCGCCAAGTGCAGAGACCACCCCGACCTCGAAGTCATGTACCAGGGCAAATGCAAAAGTAGGTTCGCGCCCGCACCCCCGTCCCGCGCCCGCCTGCTCTCGCCGCTTCCGGCTCCGCGTGGGCGCCGGCCGAGCTGCGCCCGCGTGCGACCCATTGGCAGCGACGCGCCTCCCCGAATTGCCCGCGCTCGGTGCCCTCCTGGGGTGCTGCAAGCCCCTGCGACAGAGAGAGGAAGCGCGTCGGGACGCCGTCCCCGCTCCCCCCGCCCCGGGAAGCCGCCTCTCCCCGGATAAACCTGCCCCGGGCAGCCCGCTCCGGGAGGAGCAATCCCCCCGTGGCGCCTGCAGCTCCCGGAGCCGCGGCGGCGAGGCACCGCTGCAGGCGTCTTTGCAGGTTCCTCCGAGCCGCCGGCCGCGGCGTCGCCCTCGAGCAGCTCAGTGCTGGCACCGAGCTCTCGCGGCAGCCGCCGGCCTTTTCCGGGGCTCCGCGTGGCCTGTCCCGGCTGCCGGGGCCGCGGGGCAGCTCTGTCGCTGGAGCCGCTCGTCAGCGTAACCCGGGTTTTAGCCTTGCCGCGGGCTGGAGAATAACAGTCCGTAAAATGTCACTTACAAACATCAAGCCCCTTTTTTTGTTGTTCTGTTAAAGAGAGCAGTAATCCTCCTTGCCCTGCCAAGAACTGTCAGAATTATTATGATTATTTTTGCCAGCCCTCCTCTCTGAAATGCTTTGCCTGTCAAGCCCTGGACTGCACAGTAAAATTTGGGGCAAGAAATGTGAGTTGCAAACTGGGAATTGCAGATGCCAAGTCTCCTTCCAGTCCGGGAGGAAAATAAGGGAAGGAGGAGGGAAGGCTTTCAAAAGTGTTTACGGCGTCCAGGGGGCAGTGGCAGGTCCGGCCGTAGGGCGCGGGGTCTGTGCCGGGCGCCGGTGTTTCCCGTGCACCGGCCGGGCTGCGCCACGTGGGCTCCTGGCCCCAGCCCGCGGGAACCCGGGGGCAGCAGCGCTGTGCAGTCCTGCAGCCCGGGCTGCGGGTCCCTGCCGGCTCCCGGCCTTGGGAACGGCGGGACGGGATGGAGCTCTGGACCTTTCCGGCTCCTCTCCCTTCCCGCTTCCCGGCAGGCAGGAGGGGCGGGCAGGGGCCAAACCTCCCCGGGCTGGCAGGGCGCCGGGGTCTCACGGGGCTGCGGGGGCTCGGCCCCGCGCGGGGCGCTGAGCCGTGCCGCCGCCTGCGCCCCGCAGAGTCCTGCTCCAGCGTGGTGTGCCCCGGGACCCACACGTGCGTGGTGGACCAGACGGGCAGCGCGCACTGCGTGACGTGCCGGACGGCGCCCTGCCCCGAGCCCACCAGCCTGGACCATGCGCTCTGCGGCAACAACAACGTCACCTACCCCTCCGCCTGCCACCTGCGCCGGGCCACCTGCCACCTGGGCCGCTCCATCGGCGTGCGGCACTACGGGAGCTGCTCCGGTGAGTCGCGCGGCCGGGCCCACGGCACGGCACGGGATGGGATGGGATGAATGGGATGCTCAACGCCGACGGGGTCCCCTCTGCCGGGGCGCCGGAGCATCGCTCCGCGGCGGCCCTCGCCGGCCCCTTCGCTCAGCCTCTCTCTGCTTTTCCCCCTTCTCTGGCTCCGTTTCCAGCTGCGGCCAAGCTCTCCCCGGAGACGGACAACGCCGAGGAAAACTACGTGTGAATCCCTGCTTGCTGAGAGGCCGGATCCGGGAGACGAGGGCATTATGTGTATATTGTACAAACCATATACCTGATATTTATTAAGATAAAAAGATCCTTATTTATAGCTGTGTATGTTATGCAGTCGCAGGGGGCCCGATTCTCCGCTCTGCCAGCCGGGGAGGAAGGGTGGACGCTCCCGCCGCCGCCGGAGCGAGCCGGAGCCGCCACGGGGCTGCTCCCACGCTGAGCCGCCGCCGGTGCCGCTGCCGGCGCGCGGGGAGCGGGTGTGCGCGGCGCCGCGCACCGGGCCCCCGCTGCACCACGTGTCCTTGGCCGGCAGCCCCGGGCCTATTTATTTTTGGATGGAATTCTTGGTACTCTGCTGACGTTTCTGGCCGGGCCCGTGGTGTCTAGTGGGAATCTACGCTTTATCTTTCACTGGAGGGATTCAGCCACAGCTGCCAGCAGCAGGAAACGCAGCTCAGGGCTGCATCAGATTTGAGACAGATAGATATATTTTTATATATATATATACATATATATATGTATGCTATTTTTTTCCTAAAGTTTTAACATATATATGTTGAAGCTGGTTTTAGCTTAGGTTTCCCAGGCACGTCCAAAGCCGGCTTGCACCCCTCGTGGGAGCCGATGCCCCGGGGAGGGAGCCAAGGTCCCGCGGGCCAGGCCCTGGGGGCCGGTGGTTCGGGACTGGCCGAGTCCCGACGCGCCGAGCCGCCTCCGTCCGTTCCCGCAGCCCGGGCGCAGCGGGGCCGGTGCGGGGCACTGCCTGGCCCCCGCTCGCCTCCCCGAGCCCCCGCTCTGTCCGCACCGTCTGTATTTATTTTTACTCCTCTCTCATTTTGTGTGTGTTTCGCGACCTGTGTAAATACCATCTCGTCTCTGACACCAAGGAACTATTGCCTTTATATAAATACCATATATATATATATAAAATATATATATATATATAAATACTGTATTTTCTATTTTTGTATGATTGTGTTCTGATTCCTGAGGCAGACGCTATGGGGACATACGCATTTCCTACTCCACATTGTTAGGGGCATTTTACGGCTGTGTTACGATTTGGATTATAATTAAAAAAAGAATAAAAGGTGCTCTGGGTCTGCTTGTCTGGGGGCTCGTGGGGGCGCCGGCGGGCGAGCAGGTGAACGCGTCCCGGCTCGGCCGCGCCGGGCGGCACCGCAGCCCGCCAGGCCCCCGGCAAGCATCTGGTTCAGCTTTGCGCTGGGGAATTTCCACCCCGGCCAAGTCTCCTGTCTGAGCAGCGGAGAGAGAGGAAGGGGGAGAGGGGGAGAGAGAGAAAAGCCTGACAAGCGGCAATGCAAATCAAATATGTTCCTAATATCAGTGTGCTGTAAGGGTCTGGTATTTCACAAAACAATTCCTGCGATTAATTGAGTCCTGATGTGCGATGCGTCCCCGCTGGCGGAGTCGCGGGAGCCCGGGGCTCCAGCTGGGGAGCGTGCTCGGCGCTGGGGAAACTGAGGCACAGCGGCGGGGTCACTGCTGCCCTGCGGCACAGGCTGCGGCGGCTGTTCCCGAAACACCGCATGAGCCGGGCGCTTCCTTCCCTCCGGTGTCCGGGTGCTCTGGGACAAGCCAGGACACGGGCCGACTCTCCGGCTTGCTGGCCGGCGGGACGGTCGTCTGTGCAGTGTCCCCGCGGCCCGGCAGCGCCAGGCGTCCCGGCGGATGCTGTGGTCGGTGCACCGCTGCACCCCGCAGCGCGCCGGCAGCTTGCCGGTAAAGCAATGGGCGGGAGCAGGGAATGTCCCAAGGGCGACTGGGCGAGGGCCACCGCTTCCCAGCCTCAGCGCTCGCTGCTGGCCAAACCCCTGGCTGGGGTGAGCGGTCCAGCTCCCTGCTCCAGCAGGGCCGGGACTGCTCCTCGCCACCGGAGCAGCGAGCGCGGGGAGGCGGGTGAGAGGCCGGGAGCCCCCACGGCCTGGCTGAGCCTCTGCCAGTGCGTGCCCGGGGATCCCCTTCGCCCCGCCAGCGTGGCCGTCAGGACGGGACGGGATGGGACTGGGCAGGATGGGATGGGATGGGCTGGGGTGGGGTGGGCTGGGGTGGGGCAGGACGGGACAGGATGGGATGGGACTGGGCAGGATGGGATGGGATGGGACAGGACAGGGCGGGATGGGATGGGATGAGTTGGGATGGGATGAGATGGGATGGGACGGGGTGGGACGGGGAGCTTTACCCCGGTGGGAAGGCAGTCCCAGCGCTGCTGCAGATGCTTGGTAGGGTGGTGGCACTCAGATGTGGATCCCAGCTCGGGGCAGGATCCGATCTGGAGGGGGGTCTGGTGCTTCCCTCCTTCCTTCTGCCTCCCCCTGCTCCCCAGCCCAGGCCAAGCCAGCGGACCCGGCCGGGGACCAGAGCGCCAGGATGGCCGGAGAGCAGGGCCATGGTGCGGCGCTGAGCCTGCGTCCCCTCCACCACCTCCCGGGGTGGCCTGTGTCCCTTCTCCCTGTGCCAGCAGCAGGGGAACAACGGGAGGGGAAGGCTGGGAAAAACGATCCCAAGAGCCGGAGGCAGGCAGCAGCCGCCCCTGGCCAGCGAGGGGTTAAGGAGCTGCCTCAAATCAGCCCCCCGAGGGGGGGCAGCTGCCCACGAGGCAATTAAAGAGGGGTGAGAGCCAGGGCCTGGGCTGTGCTGGCTCCCAGGGCAGGTGGGAGAAGGGCAGGAGCAGGAGCAGGGTGTCCCGTCCTGGGGGACCTGCAGACCTGCAGGATCGGGCAGGCTGGCGCTGGGGGAGTCGCGTGTCCCTGGAGCTGGGGCTGTGCCACCTCGGAAGGGGGGGAGCGGGGCAGGAGGAGGAGGAGAGGCAGGTGGACAGGGCTCCGGGGACAAGGTTTTATTGAGCTGTTGCGGGGGGGAGCAGGGTGCCGGAGCCCCTTGGTGCAGCACAGGGGCTTCTCCCCTCGCCAGCGGGCAGAAATCAGCCTCCTGCGTTGCCTTGCTGCACCCGGGGAAACTGAGGCAGGGAGGGGGGGCAGAAGCGACATGAGCCCTGACTGCCACTTCCCCTTGACCATGGAAACCCCTGGGGCAGGGAGGAGGGCCCCGGCGTCCTGGCCCACGCCTCAGCTGCCGGAGGCCACCAGGCAGCCGGGACGCGCTTGTGCCCGTTTGCAGCCCTGGCTCCTGCCCGCCCCGGGGCCCCGCTAATGCTTGTGCTGCCCCTTGGGGCACCAGTGCCCTCGCACGGTGCGGAGGACCCAGCTGACGTAGTTGGAGATCTTGGTGTAAACGTCGGGGTGCCTGCGGTCCCCGCACCGCTCCCCGGAGAAGGAGACGATGCCGTAGACCTTTGCCTTGAAGACCAGGGGTCCCCCGGAGTCGCCCTGCAAAGCGCCAAGGCCGGAGGGAGGGAGGCCGGGCTGCCGCGCGGGGCCCGTCGGGGGGCCGCGGGGGCCATGGGGGCTGTGCGCTCACCGTGCAGACGCCCTGCAGCGTGGTGTTGCGGCTGGCCGCGCACAGCATGTTGGGTGAGACGCGGCCTTTCCAGAGCGTGCGGCACAGGCTCCGCTTGACGATGGTGGTTTTGGTCTCCATGAGCTGGGTGGACTCGTCGCCGTAGTTGGACGTGTCCCCCCAGCCCGTCACGCAGCAGACGGTGCCGGGTTTCAGGTCGACGTGCGGCAGGGGCAGGCGGATCCGCTTCACGTGCTCGTTCAGCGTGGCCGACCTGTTCAGCTGGGAAGGGAGCCGGGCCGGGGCGAGGGTGGCTGCCTCCCCGTCGGCCCGGCCCATTCCTGACCCCCTCCGGATGCCACCACACGCGCGTCCCACCTCCCAGGTCTTGCTGAATCACCCCAGCTCCGGCTTTGCCTCCCTAGAGGCTGGGCGCCGCTTCCCAGCCTTTCCGAACTGGTCCCAGTCGGCTCTAGAGACTGGCTGCCCCGCAGCAGCAGGAGCTGCAGACCCGGCGCGGGGTTGGCGTGTCCTCAGCTGCCTCCATCATGGCCCCACGGCGCGTGTCCGCTTCTCCGGAGAAGCACTGACATCTAGTGTTGGCTTGCCCCGCGCCCGGCTCCGGCTCCGCGCCGGCGTCTCCCGCCCGCGCCAGAGAGCAGGAACCCTGCGGCGGGAGGACGCCAGCCAGCAGGACCCTCGCCGAGGCCACCCCGTCCCGCCGGGCGGATGGCCCTGCCCTGAGCAGAGGGAAGCGTCCCCAGCCCTGCGGCCGGGCCGGTCCGTCCCCAGCCTGGACGGCGGCGTGCCGCGGGGGGACACTCACCCTGAGCAGGCGGATGTCGTGGTCCATCGACCGGGGGTTGTAGTGTGGGTGCGCGATGGACTCCTCGATGCTGAAGACCTGCTGGGACGCCTCGGGCTCCCCCAGATTGTGGGCACCCAGGACCACACGCACTGACGGGTTGCGCCTGCGGCGAGGGGCAGAGGGGCCGCGAGCGCGGCGGGGAGTTGGGGACTTGCACCCGGCAATGGTGGGGTTTGCTCCAGACCCATCTAACTTCCCGTGGTGGCCAAGGTAATGGCTTTTGGGTCCTTCTGCAAACGCGGGCAAAGGGAGCTGTTCCCCATCCTCGGGGGATAGGGATGGGGCTGGTGAAGGTGTGCACCCCACGGGAGGAGCACCGCTCACCTGGAAATGAAGCAGTGAGCTGCTGTCATCACCCACTTGGGCCACACCAGGAAGCCCCCGCAGACGTGCTCTCCGTCCATCTGGATGGAAGCCATGTAGGGCCGGGAGTGGGGTGCCACCGCCTTTCCCCCGATGATCCAGCTCCCTTGGGCACCTGGTGGGTGCAGGCAGGGTTACCGACTGCCGGAGGCGTCTGGGCACAGCGCTGAGCCGTGTCGTTCCCTTCCTGGCTGCTGTGTCCTGACCACCTCGGCACTATCCATGGAGGCCAGGGAGCGACTGAGCACCCGCTCCGGCCCAGGGAGGGCTTAGCGAGGCGATGGCAGGGCAAAGCCCCTTCCCCGTGCTGCAGCAGGCCCTCGGGGGGCACCGCCGGGGCCAGAGCCCGGCTCGGCTCAGCCCTGACCATCGGGTCTCCTCTCCCTCCGCGGCCGTGAGGACCAGCCCGAGCTCCTGGCCGCCCATCCCAGCCCCAGCTCCCCCGTTACCTGCCGGGGCCAGTGCCAGGAGCAGCCCGGAGCCCCCCAGGCTCAGGATGAACAGGCTGGCCGCATCCATGCTGGCACGGAGCAGGGCTGCTGCCACCTCCTGCAGGGCCGCTCGGGGCAGGGTGGGTGTTAAATAGCCCCGGGGGTGGGAGGGCCTGCGGGCACAGCGCTCGGGTGGCTGCTGGTGGGGATCTGCCTCCTCTTCCCTCCTCTCCGGGTGTTGCTGCCTTGTGAAATTGCTCGAGGGGGGGCTCGGGCCGTGCAGCGGTGCCTGGGGGTGGGGGCAAGGGGGCTCCCGGCCCCCTGGGGGGTCGGACTCGCTGTCGCACCGGCGCTGCCGCAGCCTCCCTGGGAGCAGAGAGGCTGCTTGCCGGGAGGAGAGCGGATTAAGGAAGGAAGAGAGAAAGCAGAGTAGCTTCCCGAACATCCTGGCTCCTCTTGTGCCTTAAGCTAATCAGGATGAAGCCTCTCTCCTCTTGGCACAGTGTGAGCTGGGCCCAGCCATGTCCCAGGGACATCTCCTATGATTCAGGAGGGTCTCGGGGGCTGGCCGGCGGCCTTGCTGCTGTGGGTCACGCCGGGACTGTGCTACCTTCAGACCTGCCTCTTCCCTCGGCCCCTTCCAGAGCACCGGGGACCGGCTGGCTCTGGCACCATGGCCACAAGCAGAGGGGCAGTTTGCTCCCCGTGAATCTGGATCCCTCCCTGGGGTGGAACAGGGGCTGCACAGGTGTATCGGGTCAGGGAGACGGGGGTTGATTCCCAGGGGGACGGACTCCCCCCGCAGAGCTGGCTTTGCTCCGGGGCCAGGCGAGGAGCTCTCGCCGTGGGCAGCGGGGCAGGTTTCCCAATGCCGCCGGTGGTTTGAGACTCGATCCAGGCTTCCTGTGTCAGTTTGTCGGAGGAAACCATCGCATTGGGAAACGAGTGAGCGGAGAGGGGCAAACATCCAGCCTGGGCTTCCCCTTCTGCTCCTTCCTCCCCCCGGTCACAGCTCGTGCAGTGCCAGCGCTGTGGAGCGCGGGGGTCCTGGCGCGGCGGGCACGAGGAGCACGGCTCGGCAGCGGCCTTCCGCCGCGGCGGTGCCGGGAGGACAGGAGACTCCCGCTCCTGGCGAGCTGGGGAGGGGGGGGCTGTGGTGCTGAGCCCGGTGCGGGTCCCGCTTGCGTCTCGGGGCTCA
>NW_020450839.1:74929-97413 GCF_003343035.1 Apteryx rowi | reverse complement strand
GCTGGAGGAGGCAGCCGCTGAGCACCGTCCGGCCCGCGCGCCGCTTTTGCCCTGGGACACCGGCTGCGACGCCCCGGTGCCGGCAACGCGCCGGGAGGGCACGGGGCAGGTTTGCTGCTCGATCCGCCGGTGGCTCTGATTCACCTAGGCCTTTCCTCCCCTCCGTGCGGCTCGTGTCCCTGCTGCGGCACACGAGGGCCCCTCCGGCGCCCGCCGGCATCTCCCAGGTTCGGCACCAGGCACCGGGGGGTCCATGGGCTTCCCGGGGTGTCTGTCCAGCAGCACCCGGGGGCAGCGACTGCCTCTGGATCACAGGCACCTCGCACCAATTCGCTGGCCATGCGGTCGCCCAACACCGGGAATGCAACAGGTCCTGCCGCCTGCTCCGGTTTGGGGGCGCCCCGCGGAGGTGCAGGGTGCAGGACCGGGGAGGGGTGGCTGGGCTCTGCACGTCAGTGCTGCCTCGGTTCCCTGTGAGCTGAGTGGTGCAGGGAGGCACCGGCACGGGCCTGCGGACGCCTTCGGAGAGCGGCCGCGGTGCCTGGGAAGGGCAGGAGCACAACGGGCTCCCCTCGCGGTGCAGCGGCTTTGCTGTGCCAGCGCTCACCCGGGCAGGCCAGCGGTTTTGGGGAGCTCCTTGGTACGTCGATCCCTTCTGAAAAGTGACTCTCTTCAGGAGGAAAAGCTTGGAGATGATTTGCCGAAAAACAGAGGCAAATGCCGGAGTGGAGGGTCATGACGTTGCCTGGGGAAAAGGGCGGAAAAACTGTCCAGGGCTGGATGTGGGGGCTCGCGCCGGGGCAGGGGGATCAGAAGTTGTGGTTACAGGGGGTTCGGGTCCATTCCTAGGCCAGATGGCAACGCGAGGCAGGATGATGGCTCCTGCGCCCCGTCTCTGCAGGAGGCTTCAGCATTTCCCCGGCTCTGCTCCTCTTTCCTGAGCTCCTCCGACGGCCGGGGCTGCGGGCTGGACCCTCGCGAGAGCTGGTGCGTCGCAGCTGAGAGGCGCTTGCCTGGACTGCGTGTTGTTCCTCGAAGGTGCTGGGTCTCCCAGCACCGCTCTGTGCTGGCTGGGCCACCCGCGCTGGCTGGTGTCCTGGTGGGGAGCAGCCGCCGGAGCAAGCCCTGCGGCGCGGGGCCCGGGAGGGGCCGTGGCGCTTTTGTTCCGGCCGCGCTTTGCGCTCTGGGAAGACCCGGTTGTTCTTTGTTTGGCTGAAAACCCCGCGAGTGCAACGTGCCCCGGAGGTGAGGGCTTCGCTGCTCTGGTGCGCGCGCGGGAAGCAGCTTGCTCCCCGGTGCCGGCTCTGCGAGTGTGTGGGTGAGCCGAAAAGCGAAGCCACAGCGCACGTGGCCTCCGTTTGGGCAGCTTCAGTGCAAACCCATCCAATCTCTCCGTGGGTTTTGGCTCTTCTGGAGATGGATCTTGAGATTTTGGGCGGGAATAAACGTGCAGAAGTTGGTGGTGTTTAAAGCACCAAAACATGTGCTTCCCCTGGGCAGGTCCAGCTTTACGGAGCAACCGGGAACTCCCAGGGTCCTGCCCCAGTTTGGGCGAGGGTCAGTCTTGCTTCATAAGCTCCAGAGCCTCTTTGCCGGGATGAAGTGTAGGAAGGTCCCGGGGGCAATGGGACTCGGCCCAAAGGGCCCAGGGAAGTGCTCTCCTAGCTTAGGCCTGGCTCTGCGGTGGCTAATGTGCTCTGGGGAGCCACGTTCCCAGGCTTGGACTGGCTCTTGCTTTTCCTTGGCCTTGGCGGCAGCAGGAGAAAAGTCCTGGCTGCCCTGCGCTGCTGCTGCCAAGGGAAAGGTCTGGCTAAAAGCTCCCAGCTCTTATAAAAGCTGGTCCTTTCAGGGCTGCTTTCCTCTCCTCTCCTCCCACTGCGATGGATGCTGTTGAGTAGCTGGAGATGTTGCATCTCCGCTTCCGAGTGCTCTGATGTTTCGTCTTGGTGTCTTGCTGTTCCTCCCCTCCGGGTTTCTGATCTCCGCGGGAAGCGGGTGCTCTCTTGGTCGGGCCCTCGTGATGGTTCCCGTCTCTGATCTGATGGTCTCGTAGTGGGGAAGGAGGGAGGTTTCTGCCTTTCGGGTAACCTGGGGGCGCCGTCCTTTGGGAAGGGACTTGGGGCCCCCCTCTATGTGCCTCCATGGGGAAGCAGAGCCCAGCTAACCCGGGGTCCGAGGATCCAAGGGTCGGATCTGCCCCTCTCCCGTGTGCAAAGCCAAGGTAGAAGCCACGGGGCTGGGCAAGGGGAGCTGGTGCGTCTCCGGCCGTCGCCGTTCCCAGATGTTCCGGAAGAAGCCATGGAGCCGGGCAAGGGGAGCTGGTGCGTCTCCGGCCGTCGCCGTTCCCAGATGTTCCGGAAGAAGCCATGGAGCCCTTCCGCAGCCCGCGGCATAGCAGCGGCCCCCGCGAGGGAGCCTGCTCGGGGTTCCCGGGGCCAGCGTGTCCCAGGATCCGGAGTTCAGCCCACCACCACGGCACGGGGAGCCGCTCCGAGCCGGACCCGGCAGCGCAGGCATCTCAAGTGCCCAGGCCTGGGCAGGAACCGGAGCAAGAGCAGGTTTCCTGGAGACACTGCTGCTGCTGGCATTCCTGGTTCCTGGCCCGAAATAGCCCCCGTCCCCCAGGGCCGGGCAGGGGCCACGGTGCGTGCGGGGCCGGGGTTGCAACATGCCCGTCCGGATGGGATCTGGTGGGCACCCGTCTCCAGCAGCTCCGGGGCTGCAGCGGGGCAGCACTGCGGGATCGGGGCTGCTCCTGCCAGGGGAACGGGATGGCCGGCGGGGCTCTGCCGGGAAAACCTTTCCTGCCCCGCGCTGAAGGGAGCCGGGAAGAGCAGCGCCGGGGAAGGCCAGGGCAGGGTCTGGTGGAAGCGGAGAGCTCGGGGCCGGAGGCTGGCGTGGTTAGGGGCAGCCTGATTTTCTGCGTCTGCCTGTGCTCAGTGCTCGCGCCGGCCTGGGAGGCGAGGAATCCCTGGGGCCGCAGGCAGGCGCAGACGCCGGGGAGCAGGCCGTGTCCTCAGGCAGCCCCGGAGCTGCCGCCGGGGCGAGGAGCCCGGCTGGTTCTGCTCCAGGCAGGTGTTTCCTGGAGCGGGACACGGGCTGAGCCGCGGCTCCCGGCTCGGGCTCTGAGGACAGATCTCCCTGCAGGCCATCGGCATCCGCAGGCGCCCAGCTCTCGGCTGGGTAACTGCTGCCGAAAGTTTGTGCAAGGTGCGGCTGCCGCCGGCTGCTCGGAGCCTTCGTCCTCGTGTCCAGCACGGGAAGGCAGCTCTTCCTCGCGTGAACGGGAGCCGGGGCTGGAGGCGAAGGGACGTGGCCGGGATGGCTCTGCCCGTGCCGGGGAGCCGAGCCCTGTGCGGACAGGCCGGCGCTGGCACTGGTGCCGCCGGCCATCCCCAGTCCCAGCCGAGCGGGTTTCCCGGGCGTGGGGAGAGGCAGGCACTGCTCATTCATAAATCGTGTGGGTGTTTCCGAGTGCAGCCCTGCTCCTCTAACTGGAAGGGAGCTGGAAACCCAAGTGTTTGGAGGGCACTTGAGCCATTGTTTGAAAGATCTGTAATTTTCCAATCAAACTCCCTCCCCAAGCCTCTGTTCATCAAATATTCATAGGATCCATTTTCTCCCAGCACTCCCAGCCCACGTCTCAGCCCGGAGAATCAATCAGGCAGCTCCACTCCGCTCTAATGCGTCCTGCGTTTTCGGGCGCCTGGGGCTGCCAGCCGCTGCTCCCGCTCGCCCCCGTGTCCCCCTCGGTGCCCCCGTCCTCCGCGGCGGCCGCTTGGGACGGGGCTGCGGGGCCGCGGTCGGCGGAGCGGGGCCGGCTCCTCGCTGGGCACGCGCGGGAGCCGGCGTTTCTGCCTGTTCTCCCCCCATCCCGCCGGCCGCTGGTTTATCCGCCCCCGCGGGCGACGACGGCCAGCGGGCGCAGGCGCTCGATACCAGCCCTGCTGCTAATGGCTTCGTGGCATCGGCTTTCCAGGCTGCGCCGCGGCCACCGGCCCCGGAGCCGCGTCACGCTCCCGGCCTCCCGGTTTTCCTCTGGCTCGGATGGGGGTGGAAAGGGAGCGGAGGTCGGGAGAGCGGAGCAGCAGCTTGAAACGGCTCTTCGCACATTTGGATGAGCTAAGGGGAAAAAACAGAGGAAGGCAAATAAACATTATTGTTTCATGTCAGGCGGGGAGGAGACGAAAGGTCACGGGCTTCCCTTGCGCTGGGAGGAAACGGCGGCAGCAGCAGGGCGGGAAAGAGCCGGAGCGGCCGGGGCAGCGGCGGGCGCGAGTGCGCGCACGTCCACACGCGTGTGCAGGGTCACGCGCGTGCGCTCACCCGCGGTCGGCAGCTGCTCCCCCGGGAGCTCCGGGGGCCGCCGGCACCGAGGCAGGAGTCGGGGCGAAGGGGGGGGGTTTCCCGTTCCCTCCTCCGCCCTCGAGGCCCCGGGGCGCCCGGCCGCGGCGGGTCCGCAGCCCCTCCGCTCCGCTCCCCCCGCGGCGCGAGGCCTTTCCGGCCCCGGCGCGTCGCCCGGCGCCGCTGCGCATCGCCCGGTCCCGGTGCCTGGCTGATCCGCGTTGCCATGGCGCCGTTGCCAGGGCGCCCGCCTCCCGCTCCCGCAGCCATGCATCAGCCGGGAAGCAGCCAGCCGGAGCCCCCCGCCCGCCCCGCGGCGGAGGCGGCGGGGGGCCGGCGAGGGGCGGTGCGGCCCCGGCCCCATCCCCATCCCTGTTCCCGGGGGGCCGGCTCGGCTCAGGCGTCTTGGTTTTCCCACCCGGCTGCTGGGGTCCGGCCAGGAGACGGTGGCTGGGAGGAAGAGGAGGGTGCGACAGCCCCGGCCCCTCGTCTCCGTGACCTCCCTGTGCGGGGCTCGTGGGGTTGGGGCGTCCTCCCGGCCGCAGCGGTCCCTGCCTCCCCAGGGCAGGATCAACGCCTTGCCCGGGGCAGGAGCGTCCCCTGTCCCGTGGCGGATCCAGTTCTGCTTTGCTCCCCCGCATTGGGCATCCAGACCCCCCCCCCCCCGGGCTCGTGGCCAGAGCGGGAGTGCGGGTTGGATCACGGATGTCTCCTGGCAGCAGCGCTCGGCTGGACCGAGAAAAGGAATCGGCTCTGCCCAGGGATGTTGGAGCCCTGGACCCGTCCTCGGGCTCTGCGTCCCAGCCCGGTGGCAGGAACCCTGGATCGTGCCAGGCTCGGCCCCCCCTGTCCCGTCTCCTTCTCCCCCTCGGGGCGTCGGAGGCGCCGGGGGAATCTCGGAGGCGGGGGGCGGCGGGGCCGGGCGGCGGCGAGGGCATCCGGCTGCGCTGCGGCTCTCCCCGGGCCAGGAGGATTCCTGGCTGTCGACCCGGGAATGCAGAGCCTGCAGCAAATAATGGAAAATGGAGAGGATGGAGGAGGGGGGGAACGCAGGAACAGAACGTTTCAGGAGCGCTGCAAAAGTTTGGATCCGTCGAACGGGGCAGGGTCTGGGAGAGGAGCGGGCCCCGGGCCAGAGCCTGGGAGCCCGGGATGCCGGGACGGAGGGCGGCCGGGAGGGGAGCGGGGCGGGCGGCTGCTCCGTCCCTCCAGCTTTTGCGCGTGACCCCTGTTTGCGCGGGGACGCGGCGCGGCCGCCTGGCTCTGCAGCCGCTCGGCCCCGGCAGGGAGCCGCGGCGAAACGAGCAGGGGGCTCGCAGCTGCTCCAGCTCCGTTTGGGCTTTTAGTTATTGAATTTTCCGGCTTGGACGCGGTATCGGGACGGCGGGCGGGTTGCCAGCGTGACAAACAGGCGGTGGCTGACAGCGGGTGTGCGCACGCGTGCGTGTGCAGAACAGTCGCAGCATCGCCTCGAACGGCACAAAAATAACTCCTCCAGAGGCGGCACCTTCCCGATTCGTTTTCGAGCGCGTCCGCGTCGCGGGGACACTGAGCGCGCGGCGCTGTTGCCTCCCGCGGCCCCCGCCGGCGCACGTGCACCCGCGTCGTGCGAGGGCAGCGCCCAGCGGGGCCGCGCGCCCGCCGCGCATGCGCATCCCTGCATGTGAAACCCTCTTTGGGGAAAAAAAAATCCTTAGTGGGAGCACGCGAGCGAACCTCTCCTCCGCGCATCCTCCCGGCTGCAGAGCGCGTGTTATGCAGCAGCGGGGGCCGGGGGAGGGTTGGGGCAAAACACCGCAGCGCGAGGGTGGGCACTGCTCTGCCGGCGGCCCCGGGGACCCCGCCGCCCCGGGAAGCGTGCCCGAAGCCGGGCAGGGGGCCCGGGAGCCCAGGGCGGCTCGCAAGGGAGCGCGGCCCCCGCTCGGCCGCAGCGCTGGGCTCCGGTCTGGCCGCGAGGGCGCTGCCGGTGGCGCGGGAAGGTCGCCCCAGGCATTGCGCTCTCCATGGCCCCTTCGGAAAACGTCCCCGTTGCTGTTTTGCCGGGACTTGCCGGAAAGCCGGAAGATTTCATGTGCTGTGAAAGCGTTTTGCGTGGGGTGGGGACATGGGAAACGGCCGAGAGCTGGAGGAGAGGGGTCGAGCCGACGGGCGCCGAGGGGGCTCCTGCCCCTCCGCGGGCTCCCGCCCGGCTGCCGCCCGCTCCCAGGGCGCTTTGCCCCGGCGCGAAGGCGATGGGCGCGGGAGCGTCGCACGATGCCCCAGGAGCCTCCGGCAGCGGCACCTGCCACCAGGGCGGGAGCTCTTGGGACCTGTGGAAATGGATATGCACTTAACCGCCGGCATAAAGTAAGGCTGAGGGCTCTCCGCCTCCGGCAGCGCCTCTCGCGCTCTTCCTTCCTCCTGCCCTGGCCCCGGCATCCGCCAGCTGCAGAAACGCTCTGCACTGGAGCTGGAGCTGGAGCCGGGCTCCGGGCCGGGTGTGAGGCCCTGCGGCCCCGCTTCCCTCCCTCGCTCACGCCAGGGCAGTGCCGGGCTCAGCGCTACGGATGGGGAAGGGGAAGGGCCCAGCGCCCGAATCCGCCGGCGTTTCCCCCGTGCCAGCCCCAGGCAGGAGCAGGAGCCACCGGCTTCTCCACGCGCGCTGCTGCTCCAGGCTCCGCTCCCTTCGCTGCAGCCCCAGCGCTGCCACCGGCGCCGTTATTCCCTGCTCCGGGAAGTAAATGGCAATGATCCATCTCCTTACGATACCTCCGTGCCTCCCACCCTAATTACCGTCACAGCTAAGCGCTTCGTTAGCGTGGCCTGGCGCGCCGCCAGCCGGCTCCCCGGAGGTGCCGGCACGGCCCCGCGCCGCAGCCGGGCCCCGCTCCCGAGCTGCACCTGGTGCTTGGCGGCAGGTGGGCTCTGCCCGCGGCGCCGGCCGTGTGCCGGGAGAGCTGCATCGAGGCCAGCGAGGCCAACACCGCCGCCGGCGTCTGCCTGCGTGTTTGCCCTCGGCACGGCCAGGCCTGGGAGCATAAAGTGGAGCTGAGCCTGTTGCTGTGCAGGCATGTGTGTGTGTGTGTGCATGCACGTTCGTGTGTGTGTCTGCACGAGTGCATTCGTGTGTGTGCATGCGTGTTTGCATGTGGGTGCACGAGTGCATTCGTGTGTGTGCATGCGTGTTTGCATGTGGGTGCACAGGTGCATTCGTGTGTGTGCATGCGTGTTTGCATGTGGGTGCACGGGTGCATTCGTGTGTGTGCATGCGTGTTTGCATGTGGGTGCACAGGTGCATTCGTGTGTGTGCATGCGTGTTTGCATGTGGGTGCACGAGTGCATTCGTGTGTGTGCATGCGTGTTTGCATGTGGGTGCACAGGTGCATTCGTGTGTGTGCCCTGCCAGGCCACAACCCCCAGCCCGGAAAGGCCACCGTCCGGAAAGGTGTCAGCAGCCAAGAAATGGGCTGGAAGGGCCGGGGCGAGCCAAGGTTAATAGCAGGGGTGGCCAGAGCGCTGCTCTCCAGCCCCTCTGCCGCCACGTCTCCATCCGGCGCTCTGCTCACGGCCGCTCTGTGCTCTCTTGCAGGGCAGTCGAGGCCAGCACCCTTCAGCAGGAGAGGCTGCAGGCCATCGCGGTAAGTTCCCTCCGCGCTGGGGAGCAGCGACGTGCCCCGAGCAGGAGCCGGGCCGCAGCTTTCGCTCTGTCCTCCAGCCCGGAAAGCTCCTTCGGTGGCGGTGCTGGTGCACAGCGGGCAGCAGGGGGTCAGAGGCTCCTCGCGGGCGATTCAGCCCCGTGCAGGGAGGTTTTCCGGTGGCTGCCATGTCCCACCGCCCAGCCCCGAGCTTTTGGCGAACGCGGGACGCGGCCCCAGGCGCCTTCGCCCTGCCCGGCGCCGGGCTCCGGCCGCCGCTCCGGCAGGGCCAGACTTTCCCTGCCGCTGCTTCCCGGCCGCTCGGCACGTGCCAGCGCGGGCTGCCAGCGCCGGTGCCGCTCGCTATCGGGCCGATCTGCGCTGCACAAAGGGCAGATTGTTCTGCGCTGGAGCGGAAAAAAACGGGTGACGCTTTCTGGGAGCAGGACGCGGCCGGACGGACTCTGCCAGAACAACCCAGCAGCCCCTGGGGCGAGCGGGGGGGGGGGGTGCGAGCCGGGTCCCAGCACCCTGCGTGCCTCAGTTTCCCCCGGCGAGGGCACGGACCCTACGTCGGGCTGCTGAGCTCCCGGCTGTGCTCCCAGCTGGAAGGCAGCACAGAAAACAGGGGAAATGCTGCAGTTACAGGACTCCCGGCTTCTAGATTTGGCTGTGCTGCAGACCTCGGGCAGTCCCATACCCTGCACCCCACATCCCGCACCCCAAATCCTGCACACTGCACCCCAAATCCTGCACGCTGCACCCTGTATCCCAAATCCCACACCCTGCACCCCACATCCCGCACCCTGCACCCCTATCCTGCACGCTGCACCCCATATCCCAAATCCTGCACCCCACATCCTGCACGCTGCACCCCGTATCCAAAATCCCACGCCCTGCATCCCACATCCCGCACCCTGCACCCCTATCCTGCACACTACACCCTAAATCCTGCACGCTGCACCCCGTATCCCAAATCCCACACCCTGCACCCCACATCCCGTACCCTGCACCCCTATCCTGCACGCTGCACCCCAAATCCTGTGCCCTGCACCCCGCATCCCAAATCCTGCCGCCCTATCCCGCGCCCAGCCCCTGCTCCCTGCCTTGGTCCCTCCTGCCGTGGGTCCCTGGGCTGGCGAGTGCTGACGCTCCGGCCGGGACGTGGCCGCAGCCGGGGTCCCTGCGGCTCTGCCCGGGCATGGAGCTCGCCGTTCCCGCCGGGGGAGCCCGCGGGCCCCGCAGCCGGGCTCTGCCCGCCGCTCCTCGCCGGGGCGGGATGCTCGGCCTCCCCGCGCCGATGCCGGCTCTGCCGCGGTCTCGTCCCGCCAGGAGAAGCGGAAGCGCCAGACGGAGATCGAGAACAAGCGGCGGCAGCTCGAGGACGACCGGCGGCAGCTGCAGCACCTCAAGGTGAGGGCGGGCGAGGGCCCGCGGGGATGAGCTCCGGCCCCAGCTCCGGCCCCGGCTCCAGCACGGCTGTCGCTGACCCCTCTGCTCCCCAGTCCAAGGCTCTGCGGGAGCGATGGCTGCTGGAGGGGGCCCCGGCCTCCGCCTCCGAGGAGGACGAGGCCATGAAGAAGCAAATGCAGGAGGATGAGGTGAAGACCAAGGAGCTGGAGGAAACCATCCAGAGGTAACGGGGGCGATGGGGGGGCTCACCTGCAAGCGCTCGTTTTTGGAGCCGAGCGGCCCGGCTGGTTCTGGGAGGCGGCAGGGGACGGATGGGGATCGGCTTTCCCGGGATCAGGCGCGGACGTACATCCCCGTCCCCGAGGCTCAGCAGGGAAGGGGCAGGAGAGGGAATGCTCGCGGAGCATCCCGGCTGCGCGCAGGGAGGCCGCCCGTCGCTCGCTGAGCCCCTTAATTACGGCGCGATGGCACCGCGAACGCTCCAGCGGCCGGAGCGGGAACAGGCGCTGTGCAGAGAGACGGGAACCACCAGGACGGGGACGCGCCGGGCAGGAGCGCTCCGGTTCGCAGGGGCGCCGCCGTGACGCTGCTGGGAAGCGTCTCCCGCCGCGGTGAGGGGAAGCGCTCGGCTCGCTGGAGCCTGGCTGCAGGGCGAGGACGGCGTCCGCTGCGTTTGCTCCCGCAGACGTTGCTCCTCTCCCCCAAAAAGGCGCAGTGGCGGCAAAGGCGGGGATCTCACGGGTCCCCTGCCCAGCGGCCATTGCATCAGACGGGCGCGCATCCACCGCGGCTGGGGGGGCAGCGGCGACGTCCTCGCAGCAGCAAGGGGGTTTTGCTGGGTTTTGTCGTGTTTTCAAGGCGGCAGGAGGCCCCCCGGCGCGGGCTCGGCGGGGTTCGGAGCCCTGCACGAGCCGGCGGCTGCGAGGTGCGAGCCGGGGCCGGAGCTGCCCGGGTGCTGCTGCTGCTGCTCCCGCTCCCGGCCCCACCACGGCCGCCCGCGCAGGCTCCCTGCAGCCTCACGGCCCCGATTCCCCCCAGGCTGGAGAAGGAGCTGGAGACGCTGGAGAACGGCAGCTCGGTGGCTTCCACCAGGGAGAACCTGGCGGAGGTGGCGGCGGCGGCAGTGCCGGTGAAGGAGGAGAAGGCAGAGGCCATTCCCAACACGGAGAAGGTGAGGGGGCGCGGGCACCGTGGCCGGACCTTCCCTGCCCCAGATCCCACCTCCGCCGGGCTCCCCCTGACTGCGCCGTGCCGCTGCTGCGGGGCGCAGGGGGGGCTGGTGCGCGGGGGAGACGGGGGCGCGGGGGGGGCTGCGCTCGCTGCATCCCGCTGCTCCGGCCCTGCTGGCCGCCCGGAGCGGGGAATTGCCGGGGTGAGCGGCGGCTGCGGCTGGTGGGACCCTTCCCTCCCGCTCCCGCCCTGGCGGCGCCAACGGAGGCACCGGCCGGGGACCAGCAGCGCGGGGCAGCGCCGGGTACCCGGCGGCTCCCGCCCGGCTTGTAACCTCCCTCTTCCGTTTTGCAGAGTCCCCTGGGCACCGTCAAGGGTAGGTGATGCCCGGCGTCCCCCACCGCGCTCCCTCGTGCCGCCCGGCGCCGGGGCTGGGTCGGCCCCGGCAAGCGCCCGGCTCCTGTGCTGGGGGGACGAGGGGCCGCGGGGCTGGGGGATCCCCCCCGTCCCGAGCCGGGGCGACCCCCGCTCCGACGGGCGTTTCTCCCGCTCTCCGTCCGCAGCCGAGAAGAAGGTCTCCAGCAGCCCCATGAAGGCGGTGGAAGGCACCGACATGATGAAGGCAGGTAGGTGCCCGCTCGCCTGGGGCAGCAACGCTCCCCCGGGGTCGCTGCCTCCGCCGCCCCGGCGCCGTGCGGCGCTGCCTCCGCGCGCAGCCCTGCCGCCAGCCCTCCGTGCCGCTCGAGGAGCTCCCGAGGCCGCGGCGGGAGATGCTGCTTTCCTCGGACCGCAGGGTTCGCTCCGCCTCCAGCCCCTGCTCTGCTCGTCGATGCCCCTCCATCCCTCTCCACTCCCGTTTCATTTTTCCGCTCCGGTTTCGTTCTTGGCCTCCTGCTTTGTTTGCGGCTTCGTGGCGCAAGGGAGACGCGTGCCCGCTCCCGGCTTGGCTGAGCCCGCGGCGAGCGCTCACGGGCCCCACGTGGCCCCGCCGGCCGGCTCACCGCGGCGGCTTGCAGGGCGCTGGGAGTGCGGGTGCACGGGGCTGCCGCCGGCTCCACTCCTGCAGGGCTTCGCTCCATCTCTGGGAAAGACGGCTCAGCCTGGGCTGCGGTGCCGGGCATCCGGACAGAGCACGGCTTGGGGTCCGCGGAGCTGCAGGCACCGGGCAAAGGCCACCCTGGTGCTAATGGACACCGGGCTAGGAGCAGACGGACAGACGCTGAGCATCGTCGGTGCCCCGGCTCAGGAGGCGCCCAGCCCGCGTGAGCATCCTCCGGCAGCAGGCTGCATCCTGCCAGCCACCTTTGCCAGGGGTGAACCTGGCTCCAAGCCGGGGCTCTGCGGCTGGCACCGCTTGCCGGCTGGACAGACGGACGTGGCAGCCGCCTGCCACAGTGCATCACGGGGCCCAGCTGGTGCTCAGCCCGCGGCTGGCGGGGTCCCCTCGGAGGGATGCACTGGGATGTCACGCTGCCGCTCGCTCCTCACCGCAGCCCGCCGCCTCGCTATGGCCCGCGAGCACCATGCTGCCGCCGCACCGCTGCCACTGCTGCACCGCTGCCACCGCACTGCCCCGCTGCCGGCCGCCGAGCACCGCTGGGGAGGGGGCCGGGGCCGCCGCTAACCCTCGCTGTCCTCTTTGTGTCCCAGCCATGTACTCGGTGGAGATCACGGTGGAGAAGGACAGAGTGACTGGGGAGACCAAGGTCCTATCCAGCACCACCCTTCTCCCCCAGAACCACTGTCTGCAGGGGGTCAAGGTGTACGAGGATGAGCTCAGAGGTACGGCCCCGTCCGCGCCTCCCGCAGGGCGCGGGGCCGCCGGCGCCGGCCAGGATGGGGCGGCCACACGGCCGGCGCGGCGCAGGACCCAACACGGCACCGACACGTCCGACGGCCTGGCCGGCCCGGCCCGCATGCCGCGTCCCTGCGCTGCCAGAGCGCGGAGGAGAGGAGGATCAGCCCCGGCCGAAGACTCGGGAGCGCGTCCCGCAGATGGGAAGGGGGCGCCGGCACCCACGTGGCCCCCGGCGCCTGCTGGCGCCTGGCTCAGCGCAGCAGGACCCCCCCCGGCCCCAGGAGCTCCACAGGGATCCGTCCTGGCCGAGCCGACCCCGCGGAGCTGATGCCGTTCGCCGCTCCATTGACTGGTCGTTGCGGCCGTTGCACTGATTATCACACGACGCGGCAGCTCGAGCGGAAAATGCGATGTGCTGGTGGCGGTGCGCACCGGCACAGCGGGGCCGCGGCGCTCGCCTCCTGCCGCCTCCCTCCCAGCGCCGCGCGTGCCAGAGCCGCCTTCCCGCCCCGCCGCTGAGCCGAGCGGAGCCGAGCGGAGCGGGCAACGGCACGGCCGGGGCCATCCGGCACCGCAGCCCCACAGCATGGGGGGCTCGCGGCAGCGGCTCACGCAGGGCTCGCCGGCTCCAGCAGTGCCGAGGGCCCGGAGCGCCGCCTCGGCTCGTGCTTCTGTTCGAGTCGCCGGTGTCTGCCGCGCCGCGGGGGGATGCTGGCGCGGGGGGCCGAGGCGGCTCCGAGCAAGGGGGGAGCCGCGGCGCCAGGGGCAGCCGGGTCGGGGCCGGCTGTGGGAGCTGCTCCGAGCGCTTTCCACGGGGGCCGGCTGCGGCTGCTCCCTGCCCGCGCCGTGCCGGCGCCACGGCCGCCCCTCACCGGCTGCCTCTTGTCCCCGCAGTGGTGCACGCGGTGAGCGCCGAGGACGGCGCCCTGGCCGACGGCGCCCAGCCGCTGAGCTCCTCCGAGGTCGACGAGCTCCTGCACAAGGCCGACGAGGTGACCCTGAGCGACGTCTCCGAGCGGGAGCCGGCGGGTGCGGAGGGCCCGCGCGGGGCGCCCGGCAGTGCCCCGTCCAGCCGGCAGCCGACGCCGCGGCGGGAGATCACGGGGCTGCAGGCGGCGGCGCGGGAGAGCGCTGCAGGCCAGGGCGCCGAGCAGCCCGTCACCATGATCTTCATGGGCTACCAGAACGTGGAGGACGAGGACGAGACCAAGAAGGTGCTGGGGCTGGAGGGCACCATCAAAGCGGAGCTGGTGGTGATCGAGGATGCCGAGAGCAAGCCGGCGGCGGCGGCGCCGTGCAAGGAGCACGCGCCGCCCAACGGCACGGCGCTGGAGCCCGCGGCCGCCCCGCCGCCCCTGGAGGAGGGCCCGCAGCCGGGCGCCAACGCCACGGACCCCAAGGAGGCCGAGCAGGACACGGACGCGAAGAAGCAGCGCTGCAAATGCTGCACGGTGATGTGAGGTCCCGCCGAGAGCAACCACCGCCCAGGCTGCCCTTCCCCGCGCGCCCTCTCCCGCCCCGGCCCTCCCCGCTCTCCCGGTCTGCGGCCCCGCCGGACACAGGGTTTTACTTACTGACCAGACACAGCTCCAATCTGTCGGGTTTTTTTTTTTTCCTTAAGACCTGGGGAAATCCAACGCGGCGTTTGTAAAGCGTACAAAAAGCAGCACCGCCTGGAGGCTGCGGCATCGCCCGCCTGCGCCCGCCCCGCGCGCCGCCCCGCCGGCGCTGCCTGCTGCGCTGCGTAGAGACCCCGTCGCCCCGTGCTCGCCCGCCCGGCTCGGCCCGGGAGCGCTTCCCTGCGTTCGCTGGCAGCTCCCGCTGGTGCCGAATGCCGGGAGGGGGGTCGGAGGACGGCGCCGCATCTTTAGATGATTCCTCGCGAGCCGGCAGGACCCGCGTTTCGGGAAGGGCGCAGGGGTGACCCCTGCGCTGGCCCCGCTCGCTGCCTCCCGCGGCAGCTCCAGCACCAGCCCCAGCGCGCCGGGGTCTCCGCGCACCGAAGCTCCCAGCCGGCAGGAGCGCGGGCGGGCGGTGGAGGAGGCGTCGAGGGCAGCGTCCGCAGTGGCTGCGGGGAGCCGGCGGCGGGGGGAGGTTTCCTGGTCCCGGGCTCCCCCCCTGCACGTGGAGCCCCTCGGCCCCGCGCCAGCCCTGCTCCCTGCTGCCGCCTCGCTGCGTTGCAGAGCCGCTTCCCGGGGACGCCCGGTCCCGGCGAGGCCGGCGGAGCAGCCCACGCGTCCCAGGGCCGCAGCTCCCGTGCCAGCGTCCCCCTCCCTCCGCCCGGATCTCACCAGCAGCAGCAGCGTTTCGTCCCCTCCGAGGCCGCGGAGCAGGAGGGGCCGGGGGCTCTCGTCTCCTGCTGCCCCGGCGTTGGCTCCGCCAGGTGCCAGGATGGGGCAGCTTTGGGCGCCTCGGGATTTTGCATCCCGCCTCTGCGGCTCGTGCAGAGCGAAGGGATCCGGCGCGGCCGGGCAGCTCCCACCTCCGCAGGCGGCAGCACCGCCGGCGCCTCCCTCCCGGCTCCGGGTGCAGAGGGTCCCGCTGGGACCTGGCGCCCGGGGTGGCAGAGCAGCGAGCGATGGAGCATCCCCCGCTCTGGGACCTTCCCCACCTCCCCGCCCCTCGTGTGAGCAGTGACACCCCCCTCCCCCATTGCCACCAGTTGCCCCCAGTTAGCACCGAGCCCGTGGCTTTGCCCACGTGCGTGTCTGCAGGGAGCGGGGCGCAGCGGACGGGCTCAGCAGGGACACGTGCCACCGCCGGCCACCCCTCGGGGAGCATCGCCCCGGCCCCCAGCATCGCCCCGGCCGGCTGCCCTGGAGCCAGGCCCGTCGTGCACCCCGGCTCCCGCGATCCCACCTTGTCCCGGACCGGGGCCCCTCTGGATCCCATGATCCCATCTCATCCTGGACCGGGGTCCCCCACGGATGCCACGATCCCATCTCATCCCCGACCCGGCCCCCCCCCCCCCCCGATCCTGCAATTCCCACCCCATCCCGGACTGGCCCCCCTCCTCGCGGCCCCCCGGCCCCCTCGCCTGCCGGCAGAGCCCCAGCCGCTCCGTCGGCTCTGGACCCGGAGCCAGCCCCAGGCCCGGCCGGAGCAGGATCAGGCCGTTCCCGGCGGGAGGCGCCGCAGCCCCCGCGCCCGCCCCGGCCGCCCGCCTGGCTCAGCCCAAGTGCACTTCCCGCGCTCCCGTGCTTTTGGTTTGTGACGAAGCCGTCTGAAGCCCCCCGGCCCCGGCCCCCCCCGTTGTTTGTAAGACACCTGAACCGAGCAAATAAACGTGTGAATAACCAGCCCGGCGCCTCCGCCTCTGCTTCGGGACGGGCCTGGGGGCGCCGGGCACGCGGGAGGGGGCCAGCACTGCCGGCGGCACCGGAGCTTCCCGGGAGCCGCCGCGGGGCGTCCTGCCGCCGCTGTCACTCCTGCCCTCGTGCCCCGGCCGCGCTGGCGCGGTGCCCGCGGGGAGCGGCGAAGCGGGCGGCTGGCAGGGCGCCAGGGCCAGCAGGTCTCTGCTCCCGCGCCCGCCCGCAGAATAAATCCCCCCGCTTCCTCCTGCGCTGCCAGCCGGCGCGGCGGCTCATCACGGCCACGGCACCTGCGCCCCCACCTGCCCCCAGGCCCTGGGGTGCCGCGCTGCACCGCGCTGCACCGTGCCGTACCGTGCCGCACCACGCCATGGGGACGATGTTCAAGTACACGCCGCCGTGGCAGGTCCTGTGCGCCACCCTGGAGCCCAGGGCGCCGGTAAGAGCTGCGCGGGGGGCCGGGCACCGGTGGGGAGGACGAGGAGGATGAGGAGGATGAAGGCCCGGGGCAGCAGGAGGAGAGGGATGCCGCGGGATGCAGGACACTGCTCCCAACCCGCTACGCGGCACGGAGCCGAAGGGGACACGGCCGCCCGGGTGCCGGGGTCCGCCCGTGCCGGGGGACGTCGCTCGTGGCCCCCGTTCCCAGGCCGTTGGAGCCCCGGCAGCGGCCGGGCCCGGCTCTGCCCGCTAGCCGGTGGCAGAGGTGCCCGGTGCCAAGCCGGAGCGCCGCGCACCCGCACACCCACCGCGGGGTGTGGTGCTCGCCCTGCGCCTCCTCCATCCGCCCCGGACTTTGTCTCGCAGCCCGGCGGAACAGACTCGGCCGCACCAAAACCGCTGTCGCCTCGGCAGGCAGGTGCCGCGCTCGCCGCCGGAGGCTGCCGCCCCGAGAGCGGGACCTGGGGGCCGGGGTAAGCGGGATTTCCCGGGCTCACGGCAAGGGGCAGCTGGGGTCGTGCACTGCAGGCGAGGCGCTCCGGCGGTGCGATGGCCCCGGCACAGGCACTGGGGCCTGGCAGGGCCGGTCTGCCCCGCTGCCTCCCCCTGCCCCGGCGAGGGAGCGGACCTGCCCCCCCAGGGCTGTGGGAGCAGGAGGAAGGGATGCGGGATGGGGCCGTGGGAGCAGCCCCCGGCTGGAGCCAGCCCCGCGAAGGGCAGAGCGTCGTGGCCCCGGCGGGCGTTGCACGACCCCGCTGCGAGCGGCGCCGGGTGCCGCATCTCCGCCGGCAGCGCTGGCACCGGCCCCGGCGCTGCCTCCTGCCCATGGGCCCAGCGGAGCTGCCCGGCGCGGGGGCCGTGCGCAGAGCCGGGCCGGCTCCGCAGGCGAGCCCTGCCACCACGCCAGCGAGGGCAGCGGCCGAGCGCGGCGTGTGCAAACACAGGGTTATCGGGCAGCTGGCACGGGCGAAAGCCGGCCGGGGAGAGGCCCCTCGGCGCAAACAGGAGAGTGCCGGCTCCCGAGCGGCTGCGCCCGGCGTGTTTGCTTAGGACGCGCTCCCTCCCCGCGGCTCCCCGGCAGGATCCCGCGCCATGGCCCCGTGCTTCGGGCTCGACGGGCTGCACTGCTGCAGCGCCTGCCCCGGGCCGTTCCGCTCCGCTCTGTCTCCCGCAGGGTGACCACAGCTGGAGCCATCTCACGGAGCCACAAGGATGCTGGTGGCATTGCACCCCAGCGCCTCCGCCCTGGGCGCTGCCTGCCCCTGGGGAAGCACCGCCGGCTCTTCCCACAGCAGACTCTGTCCGTGCTGCTCCGTGGGGAGAACCGAGGCACCGAGCTGGGGGTGCGGCTGCCCCGAGGCGCGGGGGCGGAGAAGAGCCCAGACACCCTGGCTCTCCTCCATGGCCATCACCGCAGCACCATCCGTGAATAGGCAGAGTGTGCCTGGGGGAGGGGGTGTTGGTGCATTGGCGCATTGGTGTGTTGGTGCGCTGATGCATTGGTGCACTAGTACATTGGTGCATTGGCGTGTTGATGCATTGGTGCACTAGTGCATTGGTGCATTGGCGCCTTGGTGAGTGCCCCACACTGCAGGCCATGGGCAGCCCCCAGGAGCCGGCGCAAGGCCGAGCCGCGGAGCACTGTGGAGCGCCGCGGAGCGCCGCAGGCAGCAGCAAGCCCTGACAGCGGTGCCGTGGCTCCGCTGGGTGCAGAGGCTCGCCAGGCGCAGGCACAGGAACCAGCTGCGGCGAGGGCAACGCGGGGTGGCGTGGGGCGGAGGGGGTGGGGAAGCGAGTCATTAACCGCGAGGCCAGCGATGAGCCAGGCTGAATTCTTGGAATTCCTCCACCGGTGCAGCAGGGAGCTTATCAGGGCCCCACAGCCCCGGGGCCGTCCCTCGGCAGCCCTGCGCCCCACCACCACCCCGGCCACGCCACTCCCTGGCAGACGTGGCCCGGCCGGGTCCCGCGGCGGCCTCCTGCGGACGGGCACCCCGCGCCAGCGGCTCCCTTCCACCGTAAGTGCGCTCCGTGCGGGGCAGGAGCGGGGCTGCGCGGGGCGCTCGGGGCGGCCGGCGGCTGCGGAGACCGATCCCCGCGCAGGGCCCGTCCACAGCGAGCCGGGTGCCGGGGCGCGCGCTGGTGCCTATCTGGGATGGGCAGGCGGTGGGGGACGTTTTCCGGCGCGCCAGCCCGCCGGTGCACATTTGCACACAGTTTGACAGGTGTGCGAGCACCTGCGGCCGTTTGCAACGGGCGACCCCCGGAAAACACCCTAAAATCGGCAGGCGGGAGGCCCAGGGCGGCCAGCAGGCGCTGCAGGGCTGCAGCTCTCGCCGCAGCTGTGGCACTGGGGGGACGATTCCCGATCCCCCTCCGCGCTCCTGCAGTGCCAGTGTTACCAAAGGCCGATTTCGGCGACACCAGGGCCCGGCGGATGGGAAGACGTCGGCGGCTTTTGGACACTGGCTGCCGCGGCGCTCGGGGAGGTGCCCCATCACGTGCTGCCAGCTGGGAGCCTCTGACGCAGCCCTGATAACAGCCCTGTTTGTGTCATTGTCCCCACGTCCCTTCTGCTGCCACCAGCCAGTGTGGCCCAGGTCACTCCCAGCAAGGACTTCTGACCCCTCCAGAGAAGACGAACTGCGGACAGGCAGCAAGTTTCGTTATTGGGCTCACCGGGGGCTATTAAAGAGCAATAATATATTGCCGGTAGGAGAAACGGAGTGGTTACGGGAATCCAGCCGGGAACGGCGGTTCCCAGCAGAACCCAGCTCAGCTCCTGCTCAAGGCTGAAACACGCAAGGTCGCTGCACGTGGCAGTGTCCCGCCGGGCCGGGTGCCGCGGGGTCGGCTTGGCCTCCCCGCGTGCCTCGGGCGTGTCGGGGCTGCATGGCCCCGGCGCTCTGCTCCCGAAATCGCCCTCCCTCCCGACGGAGGGCAGCCAGAGGAAGGCGCCGTGAGCAGCCTCAGTGCAGGAAAGAGGCACGGCCGGAGCACAGCTCCCCGGGCGGAGGATGCGCCGGGCTGCAGCCGCAGAGGGCGCGGGGCTCTTGGGGACGGGGAGAGCGGCGCCGCGGGTGCGAGCCTTCCTTCGGGGGCACCTCCGCCTGCGCCGTGCACGCGGCCCCGCCGGAGCCGGAGCGCACCTGCAGACGGCGGCGAGCTCCCCAGGGAAGCGGTGCAGAGCGCCCCGGTGCCCGGCGGAGCCTCCCTCCTCCCGCGAGCCCGGCCGGCTCTGACTTGCGCCGGCCCAGCCCGAGGAAGCGGCAGCGGGATTGCGGCTACGCCTCGGCAAACACCGGCAAAGGCCGTGCGGCTCGCCCGCGGCACACCCTGCTCCCCGCCAGGGTTACGCACGTCCGCCGGGCGCAGCAGGGAGGCCGGGACCGGCACTGGGGACGCTCCACTCCGCTCCGCTCCGCCAGGACCCACCTGTGCTGCCCCTCCCTCACCCGGCATCCACTTTCGTTATCAAGCTGCAGCCCAATTACCGGCAGGAGGCATCGACGCCAAGGTCGGAGGCAGGCGTTTACTCCTGCTTTGCACGATACGTGGGTTAAAGTCCCCCGCTTGTTATAAGCCGTGAAACCAGTTTTATGGTCTCCGCTGTTTCGATAACCTCGGCTACCTGGGGCCTCCTTCCCATAACGGCACCGGGAGGAATTCCAGGCAGGAGTACGTGGCGCTGACGTCGGCTCCTCGCGGCCGCCAGCCCGTTCTGCCGGTGCCGCCTGCGGGCGACGGTGCCTCCCCGTCCCACGCGCCCCGCAGGCGCACGGGCTGCGCGGGGCCGGCCGCGCTGGGCTAGGCGAGAGCTCCCGGGGCGCTCCAAGGGCCGGGACGGGGCTCGGGGCAGCGGCTGGGGCTGCGGGTGCCGCTGAGCAGGCGGACGCTGGCTTCTGGGCAGAGTTGCCTGGGGAAACGTCGCCTCGCGTGCCGTTTGACTGCCTCTGCCCAAGAACTGGCGTTTCTGAGTAAATCAAGTGTGTTATTTTAAAGACAGCAGGAAGCTGACACGTGTGAGTACAGGTATCTCCTGGAGGTCCCAGAGGTGCCGCCGGGGCTAGGACAGGAGTGTGGGGCTGGGACGGGAGCCACCATCCTCTGACTTCTCCTTGTGCGTCTCCTAACAGCTTTTCTTCTCCTCCTGCTTGCAGGGCCAGCAAGATCCTGCCTTTTGCTCGGGAGGTCTTCAGGTGAGCCAGGAGCCTGAAGGCAACCTCAAAACTGTCCTGTGCCCCCGAGTCCAAGCAAAGGCTGACAGAGAATTGAACACTGACTCTTCCCAGGAGATGGACAGAGTCACCCGGCACCTCGTCTTCCAGCTCCCTCAGGCGACTCACAAACACGACTATAACGAAGTCTACCAAGCCAGCTCGTCTGCGGAGCAGAGGGCTGATGGCGACGATGATGTGTTTGGCTCCTCTCGACACAGCAGCCAGAAAGTGGAAAATGGCTATGAGTGGAAATTCAGGTCCAAATCACCCTCAAATTTCCTAGATGGTGGAAAAGATGTCTGGACCCCCTCCCCAGACAGAGACTCCAAGCTGGAGGTGGTAAGGTCGGGAAGCCTGTATGACCTCAGGGCGTACAGAGGCGAGAGAAAGCCGTCGAAGCTTTATGAAGAGGATGAGGTGGAACAGCGCAGGGTCCTTCCACCAAATATCTCACCCGAGAAGGCAAAGGAGCTTGAAGACGAGAGGAGGGAGGTCATCCGGAGCCAGGTGATGAGGAAGAGCTCCACCATGGCCGAGAAGTGGAGCTCCATGGATGAGCTGAGCTCTATAAACACGGGCTCGGGTGGCCAGGGGGAAGGCAGGCACAAAGGCAGCTTCACCACCAGCTTCGCTGTTTGCTTTGACAAGCCTTCCCCAGGGAGGGCGGCGACGCCTGTTGACCCTGAAAATATAGACACGGAGCAGATCAACTTCTCCGCTGCCCGGCAACAGTTCCTGATGCTGGAAAAGACCAGCCCAGGCTCTCTTTTCAGCCCCAGGCAGCAAGCAGTGTCTTCAAAGCCAGAGTCAATGACAAAAATCTCTGTGCAAGAGTGGCACAGTCCTGAGACTGCCACAAAAGCTGCGAAGGGTTACAGCAGTCTCGCTGCACCCAGCCAGAGCAGGACAGACAAGACCGTTCATCAGGTTTACAGCATGTCCTACAAGGCACCTGCAAAGGAGGAGGTTTATGCTCCCAGAAGGGCTGATACTGAAAGATCGTATAGCACTGGGAGACCATCCAGCTTTACCAAAGCGTCTTCCAGAGAGGACCTGGACTCCGGCTTGGGTGAAATGTATACTGAAGCCAATGCAGGCTACGTCAGCGACGGAAGCACGACCAACGAGGTCTTCGACACGCTCGTGGAATCGAGGGCTGACAGTAATGGCCCAGACAAAGAGATGAAGACCAGCAATGAGACACCCATCGAGCGGGAAATCCGCATGGCGATGGAGAGGGAGGAGAACCTCTGGAAAGAGAGGGGGATCCAGAGGCTGACCTCCAGCAGCGAGCTGGTGGAAATCCAGACCAAGCCTTTCCTCTCAGTGTCTGTATCTCCCCTTCCAGCCAGGAAAGGGAAGGACAAAGGCCGCACTTCCTTTTACGTCCAGAGGGAAATAGAGCAGGAAACTAAGCGTGAAGAAGATCTGAAGAGGGAAGGGAGGCTGCTGGGGATGTACGACAGGGGGACGCAGCAGGAACTGGACGAGCGCAAGAAGGTATTTCAGCAGGAGGAAACCCCCCTGACCCCGCAGCAGACAGCCTCCCCTGGGAAGGCAGATGAGCACAGGAGGAGCTGGATTAACGGGTTTGCGGCAGAGCAGTCCACAAGTCACAGCTTCAGCCCCACAGAAGATACCTGGGGTGGGAAAAAAACCCCGAGCTACACAGTGAATCTGACACACTTCCAGGCATACCAGCCACGCTTCGCAGCAGCCGCCAGCGAGAAGAGCAGGGATGAGCCGCTGATGTATGACCGTGCTTCCGCCAGCACCAGCAAATGGGCAAGTGAGGATTCCCGGGGAGGAAGGCTTCCCGGCGCCGCGCAGAGGTCCGGCTCCACCCTGAGCCCCGTAGACACGGGCGTCCTGCGTAAAGAGTACTTCTCCTTGCCCTTCTGGAAGCCCAAGATCTCCTTTGTGGACAACATGGGGACACAAAGCCCACTGAGGAGGGAGAAGGGGCCGGAGGGGGAGGACAGCCGGGAGGAGCAGTACACGCTGCGGACGTGGAAGCCCCAGACATCGGCGCTGATTGAGGAGGAGATCCGGAGTGACTTGCAGAGGGAAGAGGAGCTGCAGGAGCTGCGGAGAAGGAGGCAGCTGATAGACGGCTACTCCCTGGTCAGCAACGACAGCTTTCCCAAGGAGGGCTCCCACTCACGGCTTTCCT
>NW_020450839.1:42709-74839 GCF_003343035.1 Apteryx rowi | reverse complement strand
AATTGCAGGCTTGGGACAGAGCCAGGATGGGCATCAGTCCTGCCCTCTAATTCTTTGTGACTCTGAGTCTCTAAGGGACCCGTCAGAGGGTAGGAATGGCACCATGAAGTGCCTGCTCCCACTCTCAAGAGACCTTCCTGCACAGAGCGCATACAGCTGGCATAAAGCCCGAGGAATATACCCCTCCCAAGTGAGAAAAGTAATTAAGAAGAAAGCTCTTAAGCCCAGTGTTAGCAGTCTGCATGAGACGAACCATTCTCTTTCATAGCTGGCAGCCACAGGTGACCTCACCCTATGCTGGAGGTGGGAAGGGGAGTCCAAACTGGGGCCAGACCTGAGCTTTTCTCTCTTCCCATGGCTGTGCTCCGGGAAGCTGCGGACCGGCTGCAGGTGTTCGGTTCACAGCCCTTGCCCCAAACCTCCGTGAGGAGTTCTCTGAACCCAAACTGTGCAGGTGTTCTTCAGGATGTGGTTCTTCCACACCTCTTCCACATTCCTGGGCCTTCTGTAAGAGAGAGAGTGGTCACGGCAGGGATTGAAGCGAACAGCAAACAGTTACAGGTTGAAAGCACCAAGTCCCTGCCCAGAAGAGCCTCAAAAAGCAGGACAGGCTACAGGGTTAGGAGTAGAAATTCCTCCCCGCAAGGATTTGCTCACATGCCGACAAGGACCTGTGTGTGTTGGTAGCAAAATGTCCCATGAGAAATAATCCTCTAGACACAGATTTTGTGGTCAGCAAGCAAAAGGGCTCGATCTGAAGCTGGCTGGACTCAGCCCAGACTGCCTGCAGGGAGCAGATGTGAAGGAGCTGGTGCGAGCAGATGCAGAGGAAATGATGATGATGAGGGATGGGCTTAGTAGAGTGGCACTCAGGACTCCTTTTGATTCCAGGGCTGCTCAGATTTTGATAAACTTCCACGTCAAATTTCCACATCAGATTCCCCACAGAAAACAGTGCTGGAAGGGCCAAGAAGTGCTCAGTTCATGCATTTCCCCTTCCTTGCCTCTGAAAATCTCAGGTTGGCACCCAGGCACAGGGTCCCCGACTGTGACCAAGCCTGCTAGACCTCCCAAGGAGGTCCCGTTCTGGGGCAGGACCCTTGCTCTATTCTGTGGGCACCTCCGGCCTCTAAGAGGGTCCTTGCAGCCTTCACACCCCAATGGCTCTTTCTCTCGAAGCTGCCTCAGGTGTCAGTGGCAGCTACTCCGTGTCTGGGTCTCCAGTCTTTGCTCCTGCCTCGCACCAGACGGGAATCCTGGGACTGGTATCGTCATTTACTCCGCTGAGAGTGGCTAGTCCCTCTCAGGGCAGCATGGAGAGCCTCACCCTCGAATCGGCTCGTTCCAGTCCCTTCGATGAGAGGAGGAGGAGGGTGAAGGAAGATGGAAAGGTGAATGCTCCAGCCCTGCCTGTCGCAGGGCAGCATGTGTTCAAGCGGTTCTAGCACGGGAGAAATCTGGGGGCCGCCGAGCTACCCTGGGGCTAAAGGCAGCGGTCTCTCACAGCATGCCACCCTGCTTTGGTCTGGAAGCTCAGCTGCTCAGCTCAGGGGGAAGACTGGGCTACGGCAGACATCTGCCGGGTCCCAGGCATTAGCTGGTCCCCTTTTCCCCCCCCCTCTTCCTGAGGATGGCACTCTTCCCATGCCATGCCCCAAGGAGCAGTGCCCTTCTGACCAGTGGTGCTAGAGCCTGGGTGGGACTGTGCAGATGAGCAACCACATCCTCCGGGGAAGGAAGTGTGTCCTAGCCCAAACCTTCCCCCGGGCTCTGGGAAAATGAGCTGTGTGCCATGCTTGTGCTGTCTAACCTTGAATTTTCTCTGCCGTGCATCCCATGCAAGCTGACCCCCCCGTGGCCTGTATCTAGCTACCTCCACGTATTTCTCTACTGGGTTGCTGTTATCTGACCATTTTTTCCCCCTTTTTCACAGTACGCAGGCATTGAACCCGTTGACAAAATCAACACAGAGGTAAAGTCTTTTCCATACTTGATGGCTCTGTTTGAGCGACACTGACTTCTCACTCCCCCAGGATCTCCACTGGGACACTTCTCTTGCTCCTATTTTCTGGGAGCTGATTAGATGGGCAAAACTCTGCAAGTGGTGGTGGGGGAAGCAGTCCAAGGGATTGAATCAGACTTATTTTCACGGTGCCTTAATTCTCCGGCATCCTGGACTGAGCATGAGCAAAGATGCAAGGGAGCTGCAGCTGCTTGGATCTGCTTCGAGTCAGCTCAGAGGCGCCTCAAGGCAGGCAAGATGTGTAGTGATTGCTGTCAAGCATATTTAACCTAAAGACTGGGGATTTCTGACTGGGAGGGCAAGTTGTGCAAAAAAAGAAAAGATTCTTTATAAAAGCAGATCTTTTTTATTTTTTTTTAAATGTGCTTTTTGGTTTCTTTAGGTTGTGGAAAGCACCAGAGTGATTCGTCACAAGAGTGCCATGGCCAAACGCTGGGAGGCAGGGCAATATGTCAAAGACGATGACTGATGCAGTTCTCATGGCCCAGGGAAGAACAGTGACCGCTAGACTTTGCTCTGTATTTATCCTTTTTTGGATGCAATCGACACATTCAAAATATCCGATCAGTTCAACTGCTGGTGATCACGAGAATCAGAGACTTCTAAATTGCAAATTCCACCTGTTCTTCATCTAACCGATGATCACTCCAATGCATTAAATGTGCTCATTTGCTTTTCCCCCCTTCCCTTTGAGGGAACACTTTTTTTGTAAAGAGGGGAAAAAGCAGATCGCTTGCTTTTAATCACTTCTGCAAGGAGATAGTAAATTAACAGAAATCATACGGTAATTTAACTCCTTTCTCCTTGGAAGCTGCGTCTCTGGCTTACAAAGAAGATGTTTTATTTCTGAGTGGCTTTAGGTTTTTAGGTACCACAGTATCAGGCATCACCTAAGAAGGTACCTAGACTGATGCATACCTTTGGATCAATATGAGCATCAAACAGGGAAATCAAGGTTTTTGATTTAAGTCATATGATCTGTTGAGACGCAGTGATATATAACATAAATATTTTAATGCTGTTGTTTATTTTGCTAATTTATTAAAGAGTCATTATTCTCCCTCATTCTTTCCAGCCTGTTTTGTTTGTCTGAATGTTCACTTGATTTTGCAGCACGAGTTTATAATGAATGCGTATATTTAAGGAGAATGGGGACAGAGGAAGCAAAAGCATGTCTGATTATGTGACTGCTGCGATAGGAACGAGTTTGCCTCTTATCTGAGCCCAGAACCAATCTTTGCTGACACAGAAAGGGGCGAAGCATCCCTGGAGTTCTCCTTACATTTCCAGTCATGGAAGAAGAGCTGAGCTCCTGCCCACGCTGAGTAAGCAAAAGGAAACGTGGGAGACACTGCAGATCTGCCTGTCCTCCCCTCGCTCGCACCCCGCAGCGCGAGCGCCATGTGGCGCCGGCTCCCGCGGGCCGTGCGGTGTCCCTGTCGCTAGATGGCTCCCGGAGAGCGGCGCAGGCACAGCGCGAGGCCCTGGGAACACCCAGATGAGGGTGTTCAGACGGGAAGTTCCAGGTCTGCACGCAAACCCGGCCTTGCGCAGAGCAAAGCTCGCTCTTGCAGGCCACATCCAGGTGTCGTCAGCAGTTGCGTTACTTCGCATGTAAATGATGGCACAAGGGAAAGGTCAGCGGTAAATGGCACCTCTGAAACTACTGCCAGTCTGCTGCTGGAAGGCAGAGGAGCAGGATCTCCAGAGGATTACAGCTGTGACCTCAAAAAGGTCATATAATCCATCTTCCTGCCTCAAAGAACCTAAACAATTCCTTCCTGGCAACAGATCTCTCATTAACTCTGTGGCTCTTCTCTGCTGAAGAGGCAGCTGCACATCCTGCTTGGACTAAACTCTGAAATGCTAAGTGAGCGCATTGCCTTTATCCCAACAATTTATTCAAAATAGTGCTCCTAAGCGTAAAAGCAGATCAGAACCTGAACCTGGACTTGAGTTACTTGGGAGCTTTGGAAGATGAATCCTAAGATAGGAGTGAAGCCAACAGGACAAGATCATTCTGACCAGTCGCTGAATATCACAGCTCCAGTACCTGCTGCAATGGTGCCTCCGTTCAAGAAAGGCTGAGGCTTCAGGTGAGGCAGTTCTGCAGTGCAGAGGCAGAAGGCAGTGCTTGGGAAAGCCGGCATGCTACCACCTTGCACAAGGCCTGTTTAACCTAATGCTGCGGAGCTCAGCTTCACCAGGTCTGCATGCAAGAAGAAGCACAGAGGAGAAGTGCTGGCAGACTTGCTCATGGGTACAGCAAAGTGCAAAGTTCCCTTCTGCTGCTTCCCCTCGGGTCTTTATGCTGATAATGGAGAGGGGGTTCAGAATCCTATGCATAAAAAGAGGAAAAGAAATTGGTTTTGCAGAAGCCTTCGAGTGCTCACTTCTCTTCCACAGTATGAAACAGCTGGTCCCAGCCCGCTTATGGTAAATTCTGCAGGGCCCTCCCGTGACTTGGGGAGGTGGCAAGCCGTGTACAGAGCTTGCTCCATCACCAACCAGTTTCTGCACTGCAGTGGGGGGAGTCCTATTTCCCCATCAGGATAGGAGTTGTGCAATGTCCAGGTTCCTCCTGCATCTAACCATCAAGCCAAGCAGCTATGTGACAGCACAGCTCCCGAGCTAGGAAGTGGACTGGGAAGGCAGGAGAGACGCTAATAGATTCTCAGCCGTTGATCTAATGCATGATCTTGATCAAATTACTTCTTCTTCATTGTATTTTGGTCTCCATCTTTTAAAAGGGGACAATTAATCTTTATTCTTGAGATGTGTAGATGAAAATCATGTGTATAACTGTTAGTTTATCTTAAGTGTTTCTCTCTTCCTCTATGGCCCTGCAATAAAGTGCAGAGACAGTTGAAAAGAAAGACGTGTTATAGGAATGTAACAGGCCTATTAGCCACGACCTCTCAGGGGCACAGGTTTCTAGCAGTCCGAGCTGCCAAGAAACAGGAGCTTACTGGCCCAGCTAGCAAGTTTCTGCTCTGCCTCTCCCACTCTGCAGGCCCCAGGAGAGCTGGAGAGCGTCCCATTCCCATAGGTAGGCAGCTGGCGAGCCAAGAGCACTCAGTCTCCCTTCTTGCAGAAAGAAATGTTCCTAGAAATCCTTTTTTTCACCAAATGTATGTATATAAATTCATTTTATTTTTTAAAAAAATCATATTTTAAATTTATTTTTATCCTGACTTCAGTCATAAAAAAATTCTGGTCAATCCATAGATCTCATGTAGGATTTTTCTGTAGGAAGCTGGCAGCTGAAAAGGCATCCTCTCACTGATAAACTGAGTTTGTGTTAATTGGATATCGTTAACATCCAATAGAAAAAGAGCATTGGGACACCATTTTTCTTTTACTCTTTTTTCAAAGTAAAAGCATACTCCAAAGCCTTCTGCCTGTGATCTCTGAAAAAACTTTTTTTTTTTTTTTTTTGCAAAAGGCTCTGCTCCTGGTAACAGTCTACAATAGGTAATTTCCTAATTATTTAAAATGATGATTACAATTTGAGCTGCTAAGATATGCAATAGGATAGTTAATCAAAATTTCTGAAAATAGTATGTCCTTGCTTTTATAAAATGAAACAGTTCTCTGGTTGATTTTCTTTTCTGTGAGCAGCAATTAAATCCTTGATGAGATCTAATTTAGCATATCTACACAGGATGCTACTCATTTGTGAGAACTGCAATTAACTAGAAATTTAGTTTAAAAATATCATAAGATACAAATAAATATGGTCTATAGATAGCCTCTATATAAAAAGAGGCAAGTGACTTTCTCTTATTAGTGATGTGTAAGCTTAGAAAACACAAGGCTGCTAGAGGAACGAGACCTGCTTTCCCAGACCTTACTTCTTTCCCTCCTCAGGCTCTCTTTAAGTTAAGAGCATTGCATAAATATCTTTAGCACACAGAATGCTGCTGAAACTCTATTTTCTTTTACAATCTCCCTTTACCAAAGTATTTGAGCACTGTGCTTGATGTGAAAGCCCCATGCGTGGCTCAGGCCTGGGGAGAGAACCAAGTGTTTGGGAAAGGGGGCCAGGGGTATGCGCGCGTTGCTGCGTGCTCCTGCTGACAGCAAAGGGCAGAGCGCAGCTTGGCGCACCTGGCGCAAACGGTGATGCCTGCGGGGCTTGTTTTGCTGGGCGAAGAGGGAGCTCTTATTTCTGGGAGGTTTGCTCTCGTAGCTTGTAACAGCATGTTAGGGGGAGGAGGGTGTTTGGCCGTTGAGTTTTTTGTTTGCTTTGCTTATTTCCTTGTAGCAAGCCGGAGAACCAAGAGGTGCCCAGCTGACTGTGATAGGGTTAAGCGCATTCTGCTGGTTAACTGTGTCACCTGATTTTTAAGGTAGCTGCCTTTCAAGGCAAGAGAGGCTTTGGGGTGGGGACCAAATAGACCAGCAGGGAGGAAAGAAAAGTCTGATCTGATTATTTTCTTGTTTTATTCGGGATGAGTAAAGCCAAATGCTGTAGGAAAGGGCTTTGCTCTGGACTTCAGAGTGTGTTTACAAACAGCCTGGCAAAGAGCTGCCCCTGTTTCGAGCTTGAGTCTGTGTGTGTAGGTAGGCAGCTGCTTTCTGACTCAAGTATTAAAGGTCTGTAGGTTCCTTCAGCTATGCTCTTGCAGTAATAACGCAGTGTGTGTTTGACAGCAGGGGGACAGCTGGAAGATGCACTCTGAGCATTTGGTTAAGTGAGTTTCTCTTTTTTATGGTTCTTTAAACATCTATATGTTATTTGGTGCTATTAAATGTTGCTTGAGCAGGGCCACCTCTGGCACATGGTTTGGGCCACAAAGACCTCGTGAAGAAACCATGAACGCGGGCTCAGCGGAATTGCAAATTGCCCAATTCCTACATGGCTCCGCTCTGTAGCGGACAAGAAGGACAGGCTTGTATCAGGAGAAACAAGTACGAGAAGTGAATATACTGGCATTTTGGGAAACTGTTAATTACTAGTTTGGGGTTACTGGCTTCATCTTTTTAGAACAGACAAACAGTACTAAGTAAAACTTTGTTTTATTAGGAAATGTCAACAACTCCATCCAACAACTTGACTGGACTGTAAGAAAATATACTGACTGAACAGTACTTGAATAGCTAAAAATAGTCAACTGCATCTACCAAAGCGTATTTATGTAGCTATAATTAGCACTCTGGGGAAAACGGTTACTATAAAATTTTCCAATGCTGTCAGCCATTTTAAAAATAACTTTTTAAAACACTATCACAACTTCTTAAATCTAAAAATCTTTCACTAAGAAAAACAACATAAACCTTCTTGAAAACATTTCCATTCACTATGCATTAACAACTGGCAAACACTGTTAGTATTTCGTTGTTCTCCTTCCATCCCAGAACTAACTCGTATTACTTATCTTTTTATGACAGACTGTTATACTATAGACGAATGCAGTTTACAATAGTGTCAGCTCCCCTCAAAATGAATACGGCTTAAACTCTTAGCCAAGTTATTCAACTACTGCCTCTCTCCATGTTAATACTAGCTTTTTTATAATTTCATTAATACAGCAGAATATTAATTTGTACTAAATATGAGAATCTTAGATTTCATATTCGTGTTCCATTTACGGAATTATCAATTCCATTTAATAGAAAGAATAATAGAAGTTTTTCACTTAACCTGAAAACTAAGGTGATACAAATTTATAGATGGCTTCATGTTCTTACATGAGAACGGAGGAGAAGGATGTTCTCTCAACCTATACCAAGTATTGCCACATAAACCTTTCAAAGACTACTTTAAAACATGCAGAAAGTGGCAAAGCAGAAATTAATTTAATACTTTTATTTCTTGGGCTTCTTTTCAGTTCCTTTGACTTGCTGGATAATAACTTTCATGATCTTTTCCATTTTGGCTTTTGTCAGTGATTTTCTACAGTACCATATCTGGTCCCACACGGAGCACAAAGGTTTGGGACACAGATAAAGTGGATCATGGTCATGAAGCATATCCAGTGGCCTCCTCTTAGCATACTCTTTATAGTCTCGGACTGGACATTTATTTGGATTATCAGGGTTGGCAAAGACACGTGCAGTTGATTCCCCTGTATTTACCTCTGCATCAAGCGCATCCTTCCATTCTAAGTATTCCAATCCCTCCTCATTCTTTTTTAACATAAGCTGTCCCCAGTACAGATTATGACTCTGATTATGTGTATTTGCCCCAAACCCCCTAATGATATTTATGAGCATGAGGTGCAAAAAGCCTTCAGGGTGCATGCGACTTAATATCCCCTTTTTATGAAGACTTTCCACGTCTTTATCTGTCAGGTTCTCCAAAATATGCCAATCTCTCTCTCTCCCTTTCTGTGTTAGTTGCTGACACTTTTGTTTTAAGGCTTCTTGGGATGCTCTGAATTCCAGCCCTCTAACCACGTTATACTCGTACTTGTGATCCTTGAGGTATCTGTCTATACCGCTCTGAAAGAAGTACAAAGAGCTGGCAGAAAACTCTGTGCCATCCTGCTTCTTTGCATTACTGTAGAACGAGGCTAGGTAATTATCGAGGTCTTCAGGTGGTAGGACAAAGATCTCGCGCGTTTCAGAAGGGAAATGTAAAACCAGCCAGTCTCTGAACATTTTTATGTCGCCAGCGTTACGGCTTCTCTTACTCTCCCACTTCCTCAACACATCTAAAAGATAAGACACAGCTTTGTGGATAGCAAGAACTAACAAGGAGATCAATTAAATATAAGGAGATGCAGAGTAATGTTCACCTTCCTTTTAAAAATAATTCAGAGGTGATGGGACTTTCATGTACCCCTTCCTTTAATGCTCTGGTTTCGATTTGTGCTCTCAGCAAGCCAGTCCACACCACTTGATAGCTTTGCAGTAGACTAGCTGGGGAAAGGATTGCCTCCTTTCTCATTCTTTCTTACTTGACTGGTGTACCTGCATACTACCATGTAGATACATAATTCAAAAAGAAAGAACATTTTAAACTTAATAGGAAGAGAATTAGCTCTCACCACTCAATGGAATTGTGGAATTCTCAATGTGGAAAGCATCAGTGCAAATTTTACGGGCCTTCTAAGACAGCAAAACGGGACTGGAAACCATGGTTTTAATTGGTGGCATGTCTTCATATTGGCAAGGGACTGAATTTCACCCTGGCTGATTTTGGAATTGATTCTTAGGGTGTGCTTGTAGGACCATGCTCATGGGACCAGTCACATAACCAAGGGCTGTAGTACTGAGCCTGGAATGGTGGCTGTGAAGCCCAAGCAACCCAAAATGGATTTGATATGCTTTCATCAATTTGCAACTATTCTATCATGTATCTTATAGACGAACAGTGATTGTGTGGGCCAAATTCTGCTCTGTTAAAATAGATGGGGGTTGGCCTTTACATGGATCTTGTGATCTGACCATACTAAGCAGTATCCGTTTTAGATGTTCAAAGTGTTGTACAAGACGTTATGTAAAATATATTTCAAAGTGTTCTCCTTCACAAAAACCTCTTCAGGAGAGCTCTCGTTGTGAAATAAAGACATTAACTAAAAGTTAGCTCCAGGAGTGGAGAGTGAGGAAGAACAAAAAGATGCGTAAAGATATACTTCTAAAAAGGACTGCAAGGATTTCAGTTGTTTCTTTCTCAAGTTGCTATGGCAATACCACATCTACCTAGTTCCATGCAGCACCGGGAAATTAATTCTCTGGATTGCTAAAAGCTCCATCTGCTCACCTGTGATTTTTTTCCAGCGCTGAGGAGAGGTATATTGAAAAGGGTTCCTAAAGCTAATATCTAGTAATTTCCCTTCTTGCACTGAGTTATTTTGTACATGCTTAGTTGTTATCTTAAAATACTGTAGCTGAACTGAGATGGATTATACGCATTTCTGCATTGCTTTTGGGGGTTATTTGTTTTGTTATTGACTGGTCTGTGTGAAGAGACGAATGGCCTGTAAATCAATACATGCAGAGGCCTCACATGAGCCATAAGCCATTTATCTTGGCAGAAACAGCTACACAGACGTACCCAGGTGAATTCTCAGAGGCTTCTGATGATACATGTTGTCAATTAAAGAAATAGACTAATAACACCTACAAAAAAACAAAATGCCCTTCTGTACAGTTGTGACTATGTATGGAATAAGCATGTCTGTAACATGGAGTCTATTCAGGAATGCCAATAGTGCTTTAAGCGTATGCTCTTCATGTTACAGACAAACCCTAAAATACTATTTCAGTACTCTGTTTTCTCTTGGAAGAACACTGTCCAGTCCTCTGCACTGCAGAAACCTGCAATAAACTGTTGATCTATAATGTTATGGCTAGTTGAGTTATATATTGCTATTTCAGTAGAGAAGGGCTTGCCATTAAGCCGTAACAACGCTTGTGTTAAATGGGATTTTTTTCCCTAAAGTTCCTAGTAAAGCTGTAGAGGCTCAAAGCGGGCATTCCACGGCAAGCACAAAGCCTTGGGGACTCTCTATCCGCTTTAAAACTGAGAAACGTATTTTTAGTAAATACCCATCTGAATGTAGAATCCCTTGCTCCTACAGACCTCTCAACTTCTTGGTCTGTGTGTTGGCACAGGGCTACCTGTTCAGTCCTGCGCTGCGGACAAGTGCCCGGTGCACTGGGACAGGCATCGGGGGAGTCTGCAGCCCTGTCCTGCAGCTGGAGAAGGTGCCCTTGGGGATGCAGCCCGTCGGGAAGCAGCCGGCATGGCCAGAGGGCAGTGCCACGGCAGCTCTCCGCCCTGAGCTCCCCGTGCGCCCAAGTGCACCTTGTTGGCTGGCAGAGGCCAAGCTGCTGAGCCATGCGTGGCAGAAGGGGCTGCAGACAGGACAGCCGGCCGTGGGGCTGGGCAGTGAATGTGAGTACAGAGCAGGTTTTAGGGAATACGAAATAGGGGATTCTCGTACTGAGTGTGTGGGAGTGAGACACATGCTCTTGGGGGCTGTTTATCAGTCAGACGGAGCCAAGGCATCAAGCCACTGGATGGAAAAGAAATACTCCGGCTCTTTGAATTAAATTATTAAAATTTGCCTCTATATTTACACCTAGGTACTAGCAGACAAAAAAAGCATAAAACTGACTAGACAGCAGTTTATTCAGTATTAATGTGAAATACCACCTGAAGGCATGCAAATCATTATAGATGCAAATTTTGTGGCTCTGTTAGAGCATCTTTAAAAACCTGGATATTTGCATTTTATTTGAGGTGTTTAATCATTAAATTAAAACAATGTCTGCACCTGGCATTAGGGCTCCAGCACATTAGAGACATCTATCCTAAAACATGTTCATTTATTCAATGAACTAAATCAATTTCATTGATGGCTTCCCCAGTATTTGCAAAAGACTAGCACAATTTTGATAACGTCCACACACTGTGTGTCAGCCATTCCCTCTTGTGGAGAGAATCTCTCTTTTGTAGCAGGATTTAAAACTGCCACAAGCTAGGCTTCTAAAGTCTTCATCAAAGAGCCTATTCCTACGACACTGAATCATTTAAAATGTGCTCTGTACGTGATTTAACCTTGGTACCGAAAGATCCCCAGTAAGCAGTATACCTTGCAAGTCAATGTTCAATTACAACTCCCCTCCCCCCTGCCTCCAGTAGGATTTCAAGGACAGAATACATGAAAATCTTAAAATTCTTAAAAGCACTAAAGCAATTTTTTTAGGTCATCTAATTTAACATGCAGGATTGAAACTTTGGTCCCATTGCAATCTCCAGGATTTTTGCCACGGACCTCAATGAAACCAGAGTTTGACCCACAATTTCTGTGTTTCATTGTTTTAAAAGTCACTTCCTTTCCCCCCCCCGCTCTTGAGATCTGAGTTCACATCTCTGGTTCCAGTTTCTCACAGGACTCTCTTAAGGATAGCCAACATACTATAGGGTGATACTAAGTAAAATGAAAGACCAAAGTATTCAAACTGGGTAGTTAAAGCTGAGCCACTGCTAGGTAAACATCTGCGTACCTCAGTAAATGGCAGTGTCTATTGAAATGCGGATTGCTTAAGGTAGGAACCTTTTAGTCCCTTTTAGTAGAAACAGTGCGCTCCAAATGAGATGCACTTATTCAGATGCTACAATACAGATTTTGGCAGCTGTATGAAATTGCCCTCCTTTAATATTTTGGAAAAGCGATTATTAAAATGCACCCACACACCCACAAACCCTTCCAGGAATAAAACTCCAGACTATCTTACTTTTGTCTGAAGACACAGGTGGATGGTCTGAATTCTTGTTCTCTGGACTCAGTGAGGCTGAAACATGAGGTGCATGCTGAGATCCTAATGGCTTAGCCTCCTGAATAGGGATTTCAGCAAAGTTCCTAATTAAGCTTATTTCTGATGTGCCACGCTCAGGAGAGCTCAGCTGGAGTTGCTGCTGGACATCTACAGTGGCTTCAAACTCAAAGAATGTCACAGAGGCAGGTGACTCTCGTTGGGCCTTTGCTTCAACGTCGGAGACAGGAACTGATTTGAAATGTTCTTTAGGTATTGCTGACCCAGAGGAATTCCCTGCTTTAGAAGTTTCATTTTTGGACTCTGCAGGATTAAGAGGAAGTAACTTCCAGCTGCTTTCCAGGCTCTTTTGATTGATGTCTTCTAAAGTCTCCTGTAAGCAAGGAGTTAGTTGTGGCTTCTCCATGGGGGCAGAGCCAGATGTGTGGGTGGCTGGCTGCGTGTTAATTGCCGTCTTCCAATTGCGATGCATTTGCAATTCTACCTCAGCAGTTACTTCTTTAATTTGTAATTCTGAAAGAGTATTCCAGTTGATTCTGTCTGTTTGGTTTTCTGCATCTGATACTAACTGTTCTTCATCAGAGATGATTTGCAGATCTTCATTGCTTTCTAGCTTCACCTTATGTAGGTCAGTTTTGACTTCACCATCAGGCTCTGGGAAATGCTGCTCTGCTGCAGAGCATGATCTCATGGATTTACTGTTTTTTTGAGTGATTAGCCCTCTCTTTTTTCTGAGTGTTGGTGCCTCATCCATTACGTAAACTGTGTCGTCTTTCTTCTGAGTGGCCCCTGGAGATCTGCTACATGACCCTGTGGTAACAGAGTCTGCTTTAGCCCCCTCAAAAGATGGGGTTACCCTGAACCTCTTTTCAGCTAAATTAGGTTCCCCTGATGAAGTCTCATAGGATATAGACCTCTTTCTCTCTTCTACAGCTTCTTTCTCCTCTCTGCTTCTCAAGCATAATTTTCCACCAGGCCAGTGATATGCATGTCCAACTCCACATATCCACAGAACAGAATTATCCTTGCTAGGATGGCCCATGTTCTGCATGCTTTCCAAGGTTGGGATTTGATTGCATATAGTTCCATGAGTGTGGGCCCAAGTCACGAGATTGGAGAGATCCATGCGAACTGAACTGACATCACTGTATTTTCTGTCACCAACATTCTCATCCTGCAAAAATGTGTTGGAAATGACTTAGGTGAAAGAGGACATGTGCAAAATGACAGTCCTGGGGACTGTTTCCAGTCCCATCTCAATAGACTGATAATTCTAAAACAGTGATTCTTCCAATGATTCTTTTCAAAACAACTTGTTTGTTCTTTAAAAAAAAAAAAAAAAAAATTGTCTGCTTTAAAAACCTAGAAGGAAATTTGTGGGCGTGGTCCTGGAATGATGAATTTATACATATTATAAATGCAATTTATGCATATCTATGGGCTCTGAGTCTTGATCAAGTAGCACAGCTGAAGAAGTTGTTATACCTCAGCTGAACCACAGCAGCTGTTCACATGTGTGTGTTTTCTAAGCCCACAGCAAAATTTAGATTAACACTGTCATTGAATTGCCTAAGCGGTTACCATAGCTCAGATGATGGAGGATAACTTGCATTTTAATGTATGCTTTGTTTGCAAATCTGAGGCCTGTGATCTGAACAAGGCTGTACCTATGGCCAATTCTGTACTCATTTACAGAAAGTAACAACAGAAAGTGTCAGGAACCTCCGCATCAGCTCCTCAGTCTCCCACCTCCCCACAGCCTACATGGTTGATATTTCCTTCATCTGTCAAAATGGTAGCTCTAGTTACAACAAAGGGAAATTTGACATATTAAGAAATCTGTGGGATGCTTTTCAGAAACTGAAAAATGGACCTTGCATCCACATACCTAAAATAAACTCGTTTAATATATATATATATATTCTCATACTATAACTGATTCTGTTAGAAAACATTGTCTATGGTATTCTTTATGCTATAGAAGAGTAATATAGAAGACTAGTATAGAATACTCACCATGCTGCTGTTTTCTGTCTCACTGAATGTGCTTTCAAGTAGAGTTCAGTGACTGAATATTCCTTTCTCCGAACCTAAAATAATCATTATACGTGTGTGTGTATGTGTATAAATACACATATTTTAATTCTGGCTAGCAGATGTAACCAAATTTTTCAATACTCAGCCCACAATGAATGCTGCTGCAAAACATGTGACTTTACCAGCGTGAGCAATCCTGTTAAACTCAAACGGATTATATACAGAAAATGTTACTTCTGTAAATGCTTGCAGGATTACAGCATGCCAATCAAAGTTGAAACAAAATACAAATTTTGAAAATAGTCTAGTTTTTTTAATTCTATCCTAGATGTTCCTTTGCAGTATTGGAACATCTAACACAGACTGCTGTTAGCAAACTTTAGTTCTCTGAATGGAGTAAACTGCAGAAACAAATACCAGAAATAGTGAAGCAAGCTGAGATTCTAACATTATGTGACTTCTAAACATCAAAAAGAAGAGGTAATTTCCTAACAAAAGTATTTTCTGCATATGTAATTCATATTTACCAGATACTTAAATCTGAAATTCTTCCATCTGTTTTGAAAATTTCAATGTAGTAGCGTAGAAGACCATCATAATGTCTGTGTGATAGAGAAGAACAATTGGTCGCATAACTTACTGTCAACTTAAATATTGCAAAAGAGCCAAGAAGCCTCGCAATGCCTTATGTGACTGACGCTGCATGCATTTACAGTTCCTAATGGCAGTCTTTGCTCCAGGCATCTTAGGCTATTATTAATTAAGGTTTTGCATTTAGTGGTGGTAAAGATGCCAAACAGAAAACCCTGAACACAGGAATCTAGTCTAAACTGGTTTTGTGAGCAGTTCTGGCCTAAATGTGACGCTGCTTCCTGGTGAGAACCGGCCGTGTTTGCTTTGAATGTAAGCACACACGCGCAGGCAGCCCAATACGCTGCAAGCACGCACCCTTGCTCGGCTCGCGAGCTCAAGACCCTGGGGCTTGTGTCTCATGCTCCGCACGCTCCCCTTCTCTGAGCAAGCTGCGGAAGGTGGGAGAAGCCCATTCCAGCTGACAGATGCAGGGCTCCTCTGTAATCTGTGAATACGATGTTTGTCTGCAGGGGTTTATTTCACAGGCATGTTAATTGAACTAAGGAAAGCCTGTTCGCACGCAGGCAGGAAAGACTACTGCACTGCAGATTGCCTTTTGCCAGCCAGTGTCTGAGACCTACAGCCAGTGGCTTTAGCGCCCACCTCCAGCCCCCGCGCGCTTGGCGGATTTGTGTGAGGCAGCGGGGCGAGAAGGGGGCTCCTGGGGAGCCCTGCTGGGAGGCAGACGGCGAAGGAGCGGGCCGTGCCGCGGCAGAGGCTGCGCCCTGGCGGGGTGGGTGCACGGACAGGCGGACACGCGGCCGTGGGTGCTGCCGGCTCGGCGCCGGTCGCGGCAGCGCAGGCTTCCAGTGGAAACCTGTGCCTGGCCTGGGAGGATGCTGAGGAGCGGCCCAGCCTTCGGCGCCTGCGCGCCTTGGCCTGCTCTGCTCTTTGAGGTCGCCCCGTCTAAGACGTCTCGACAGTGCAGGGGAGGATGTTTGTTTTGTGATAAGGGCCCTGTCCAAATTAAAAACAGTGATCATAAAACTACTTCTTGGCCAAATTCCTACACTGATGAGCTCTCTGGAAGTGTGTTTATACAAGACCTACTCTATCAATCCAAAACTGCCAGAAACGGACAAAATAACTGAGCTGTGAAGCTCTAAGGCTCCAGCTGGCAAGGTATTTACGCACATGCTTAATTTTAAATGAATACTTAAATCTGCTGATGCCAAAGTTAAACGTGCTTTGCTGGATACAAAGCCTAAGTGAGTAAGCGTGCAAAATCTCTGGGCAAAAATGTAACTGTTCCAAGCAGGAAGAAGAAATAAGAGTCATCAAGGGGTGTGGACTTCCAAGCTGCCCAGCGCGAGTGAGTCTGTCCTCTGAATGAATGAGGCAGGGGTAAAACCTACTGTGCAAATACCTCAGGACAATTAATGACTTTTCAGCAATTAGGCAAAGCACAACCCTAAGTGCAAAGGAAACAAAAGCAAGATATACAAGAAAATCTCTCTCTACCCTCAGGAGACAGGTCAGGGCACTAAATGTTCCTTTCAAAGAGAAAATCACAGGTCAAATTCTCTCTCACCAAGTCAGTTTTACTTCCCGCTGGAGAATGAACACTAGTCATGAGAACTGCCTTTTTGGGGGGGGTGAGGAGGGAGAGTTGCTACATGTCAGCAACGCCTGGAAAAGCCCTTCTGCTCTTATGTAGTACACCAGCATCTCTCTGTATGTTCCTTTTTGACTTTCTAATGATAGTACAGATAACTTTAGCCTAGAGTGCTTTGCATGTTTTGCATATGCTAGCTTGCTAAACACATGCAAAGCTAGGATTTTCAAAGAACTTTCTCACTGAAATCTACTGCTTCCTTCAAAAAAATTCCCCTAAAAATGTTTTAGGAAAAAGATTTTTTAAATTAGTTTTAAAGCGGAAAATGCATGATCTACTGCAGGATCTACTATCACCATGATCTCGTTCCTAATGAATCATAGAAAACAGGGCTGGAAGTCACCTCAAATGGCTGTCTGGGCTGTCCTCACTCCCCACAGCAGAATTAGCTTTACCTAAACCTCTCCCGAGATGTTTGTCTAACTTGTCTTCAAAACTTTCAAGGGCAGAGAACTCAACCTCCTGAGGCAGCCCGTTCCCAGGCCTCACTGTGCTCAGCCTTAGAAAGCTGGACCTAAACTTATGGGAGAACTGTTGTTCCTTTTTGAAGTCGGAGAGTTTTATCTTTGAGTTCAAAATGAGTAATTTCTCCCTAACAGGCTGCTCCGCTTGGACAAACTAAAAGAAACTTAGAGTTGGCACTTACAGTTAGTGTGGGAAAAGGGTAACAGAAACGGAAGCTTCGCATGGTCATAAGGCCATGAAATTACTGACTTGGCAGATGGACTCCTTGATTTCTATTACAGGCATCTTTAAATGGAATGCTTTTATCTCTCCTTATCTCTGAGCACATGTCTTCCTTTTCCTGATCTCTTCTAAAAAGCCTTTTTCTTTTGATATTTAGTTCCAAATAAAAGCTCTGGTAATCAACTAAGGATACCTCTTCAGCCGGTTGTGCGCTCATATTTACATCAGTTGAGGGTACGTGCAAAGAAACTGTCAAATTGAATGAGTTTGGATTTACACTGTGGCAACCAAGTGAAAAAAAACTGAAATATGTATTTAGCTATAGAGGCTGAACTGGCATACTTCTCTGATCTTCAGCTGATAAAAATCCATCTTGATCACTACCACGATGTTACATGCATCCAACAAAGATAGGATCTACGTGGGGGTTTTGAGTTCTGGGGTTGGGGTTTTGGAGACTTGGAGGTTTTGTTTTGTTCTGTTTTCTTGAAAACTTGTCTGGTTCAGTATCTGCATGACTGTGAATGATGTAGCATTTTAATTATCTTTCCAGCAGAGACTCCCATCTGATAATGGACACAGTGTATTCAGGACCTGCACCATTGTGCAGAAAAACAGGACATTCCAAAGCTGTATGGCAAAAGTTTTCTTAAAAAAAAAGGAATTTAGTGCACTAATATAACCTATAGTTAAGTGAACTTCATGCTCAGCAGAGGAGGAAGTTAAATATCCTTTCAGTTACAAGATTTTGTGTTCTCACAGTTCTAATCTACATAATAAACTTTCAAAATATCAGCACAATATATGCTTTTTTGTGTCTGTATTCGAGAAAATGTGGCCAAGTAGTTTCAAAGTCTACTCCATTTCAATGGAGCTCTTAAAACTCAGAAGTGACTAAAAGAATTGAAGTGTTTCCTCTTTTTTGAGACTTTTCTGTGTCTAATTTGAGCACCTGAAAAAACATGTTCAGCACTTTCTGAAAATGGTTCTTTTGAAAAGTCTGTCAAAAACAGATATCTGTAATCACCTGAAAATGTAAACGTCTGAATTTTACTCTTTTACATTTAGGTGAACTCAGTGTATCATTTATGGTATGCTGAGGTTCTCTGAAACCCTCTGTGCCATACACAGGCTTATGCAAGCAGGATAACTAAATAAAGAAAATAACTGTATAGACACTGAAAGCCCTTTAACCACTTTGTTCCTTCCCCCTCACCCCGTAATAGTCCTAACTATGTTTTTCTTAAGTCTTATATTGTCTGTTTCACAGATTAGAAACTCAAGAGGCAGCACAATGCAAGTAAATATGAGAGCTTTGACTTTTCAACTCGAGATAAGACAGTGCAGGAAACTGGAACAATCCTGGTAGGAAAACAACAGGATATAGAACAACAGTACTTAAACTTGACTCCCGCCCCCTTCCCCCAGCATGAATTGTTTGCTCCCGCTCATTTGAGAAACATGTACTGGAGGTGGAGGGACGTGGGACAGCTGGAAAATATACATGTAAGAGGAGGTGTTTTGCTAGAGAGCTGCCGGGAATTAAGTGAAGGACACTGATAGAAGACTGTGGTGTCTGGGGCAGGAATGGGATGAGCTGTGCTTAAAAACATTATGGTTGTAAGCAAGTAGAGAGCTGAGAGCAGGATTAGAAGTAGCCCATGGCTACTTCTATTTTGGCCAATGGCCAAAAATCATTGAGCTTGTCCCACCACTTCTTAGCAAGGGCCTTTGGGATGGATTAATCATTTCCCAGCACATTGGTTTTTCCTGTTCTCTGCAATGTTTGTCCCTCTCCTCCCCCTTCCTCTATACCAGAGGCTTCTCAGCATCTACCCAGCTCCATTCCTGCTCCATGACCTCCTTTCAACAGCAGCTTCTGCTTTACTTGCAGAAATACCAACCCCAAGGTACATGGTGTACTTGCTACAGGGTGGCGTTCCTCCAGTTTGAGAAATGCTCCTAGAAAGTACTATCCAGGACAGTCTGATGGAGGGCAGGTTCTAACTGCATGTGTTGGCTCTGAGCAAGCGAGCGACTGCTGTTATCTGTAGTAATCACATTCCTTAAACAAAATTTCGTATTTCGGTCCAAAGAATTGGATACAATTCTTTTCATCTGAGTCCTGATCATCTCCTCTCTTGAGGGCCTGCATTACAGAGCTGTTGTCCCTGTAACATGATGGTGAGCTCTAAAGCAAGTCGTCTTAAGACGGAGCTAATAAGTCTGCAGCCAGCTGGCAGAGAATTGCCTGGTCCGACAGACTGTAATCAGCCACTAAAAACAGATGTAGTAAAGGAAAAATTAATTTAAAAACATTAAGTGCTATAAATAGATCTAATATTTTATTTCTCTGAGAAGAAGTGGGAAAGCCGAAATTAGTGGGCAAATCTAAGACTTGGACAAAAAATTCTACAATGCAGATAACTTACTTATCTTGTTAATGCTTCCATATGTGAGCAACTTCACAGTTATGATTAGTTCCACAAGGGGAGAATGGGCCACTATTTTTCACAGCAATTCTATATACAGGCTGTTTTATTTTTCCATGGATTTTTTTTTAAGCCCTGCACTATGGGTGAGCATATGATGGTATCTGCACAGAACTAACTGTGGGAACTTACTTTTGTTCCCAATAGCCATTTGTATTAAAATGATCTTCTTTCACTTAAGAAACGGGAAAGGCTGTCTGTTGGCAAGAAGGCATTTGTAGGAGTGTTTTCTACTCTTCTAATTGCTTGTCTCACCATTTGTGGTATTTTTCATCCAGCACAAGCTTCTCCAGTCATGTGGTAACATTCTCTTCTACTATAAAAATAACTCTTAATCCTCACTGTTTCACGGAGCTTGAATTCAACAAGTTCAAAATAAGAACGGAATTATGTAAAATGTGGATAATTCTTTTTCTTTTTTTGTAATCTTGCACCTGGGGGCTTGGGCTCACAGTACCGGGATCAGAAGCTGCAGCAGCCTCTCCCGTACAGAGATTGAAGTCTGGGAAGCCAAATCCCGCTGGAGATCCCCCCAGGCGATCCTTTGCAGGTTCCCAGCAGAGGGTGCTCGGCCGCCAGCAATGCGGGCTGCAGCCGCGGATTCCAGGCATGTCCCAGCCGCGCACCCGAGCATTTCGTTTCCTTTGTGTGGGCTGGGGAGACTGGCTGAAAACATTGTTTACGCGCTTTTCCCACCCCCACGGCCCCCATCTGCTTTCCTTGTCGGGCCTACGCCAAAGCCCTAGCCCTGACCCCAGCTCTGATGCTGAATAAATATTACTATTAATGGACGGGTCAAGGCTCTGTTAAATTTACGTTTAGGGTGACACCACCATCCCGATGCACTTTCTTACTGCTGCCAAAGAACCTTTGCACCTGGTGCACCAGAGAAAGAAAGCAGCAAAAATTTAGTGCAAAGCTCTTAACGTAGATTTACCGACCTCTCAACATGCCAACTTTGCAGGCAACTTGCTATCTTACTGCTAAAAATACAGTGCCATGCAAACTGACTGATAGTGTTGCCTTACTAAGTACAAAAACTTCTCCGTTTACAGTCCTTGGAGCAGGGATAACGGGTGTTATCATATCTTCAGTTCTCTTTCTGTCCGGTTCAGAGGATTTTTTATATCAAATATCAAAAATCCCATTTGGGAGTTTTCTAAGGGGAAGTTGCACATCTTTTTATTTTATTGTTTAAAAGTGTTTGTTTAATTTTTATATATTTCTGAGCAGTCTTTTAAAGTTTAAAATCATAAATCATTTTTTCTAACAACCAACTAAAATAAAATGAAATAAACAGTGCTGTATGCTGGAGGAAGTATGAGCAAATGTTTAGAACAGTGAACTGTGAGTCGGGGCCTAGTACCTATTTCTTTTTGTTTGATCTTAGGCAAAACGCTCTTTTCCTCCATTCTGCATCATGCTTTACCTATCCGCAAACTGGAGGTAACATAAAACAATCTGGATGAAGTGTCGTAGAAATTTGTTATTAAATAGTATTTGTAGCAAAGCTGTGACTTGTAATTAGACCTAATTGTTCACAGTGAGACATGGTAACCTACTTTTTATAATGCAGAACACTTAACTACTAACACCTCAACTCATTCCCAGGCTTAAGGATTTTACTTCTTTAAAAAGCACTTAAAATCTGTGGTGACTCAGTGTGGGGGGTGTGGAGAAGTCAGTCTTGCTAGCAGCAGACAAAGAGCTCACTATCATTTTTAGATCTTGAGTGTTTATGAAGGTTTGCTGAGAACTGTGATGGTAAATGGCTCCCGGAGGTAGAAGAAATAACTTTGTTGGTACATAAGGCACTTTCAGAGGAGAGAAAGTTCCCTCTGCATCACAGTACTTTTTGCTCAGGCAGATGCAGATGCCCAAGCTGGCACTGGGAGAGCACAGGGACACTTAAAGTGGAGTGCCCGTGTAAAGGAAAGGTCTTTGTCCTTTAAAACCCAAATCTGAACAAGCAGCACCTGAGGTTTTCGGCTGCATGCAAATTCATCAGTCCACAGTATCTGGCAGTGCTGACAGGACACTTGTGACCTTGCAGGCCTACAACCTTTGGAGCCTTTGTTACTATAGATTTTCTGCAATTGTCCTTGCTTTGAAGTGCCACTCTCTCCCTTACCTCCTCCAAGATCACTCAGGATGCTTCGGGAAGCCTCCCATGGAGCACAGCAGTCTATGGGGGGAGTACCAGAATCTCACTGTCACCTAGAAGACAGGGTAGCCCAAAGGGAGAGAGAGGTATTAGTTATTCAGAAAAGTGATCTTACAGCAACTTGAAGATCCCTGGTGTGGGATGGAATCAACAAGCAGAAGGTTCTATACACTGAGAGCTGCAGTCTTCAGTCAATTTATATGGGTTCTGAATGACGCGCTTGGGGCAGGAGCTGGGATCTGCATTATGGGGAGAGGCACCAGCAAGAGGCAGCGGCTCCCAGCTTCTGTCTTCCCACTTTGAGTTCTGAGCTCAGCAGGAGGCGAGAGCCCCTGCCTCACGGATGAAAAATACCACAGATGGATGGCAGGTCGCCTCTTGGAGAGGCAGCAAAACCCAGTGCTGGCACACCTAACCACTAATTTGGAAAAGAAAAATACAGTCTGGCATAGTACCTGTAAAAGGTTGCCAACCCTTGTCCGACAGTAGTGATAACACACTTTCCAAACTGTGAGCAAGAGCAAATAACTAAGCCCACTCTACAGATCTGAGCAAAATTTGAGCAAATGGGTGGGTTTAGGTCTGGAGTTCTCTGCTGAAACACCCTTGAGCACACAAAGGCACTTCTGAAAATACACTTTGGAAACTTTTCCAAGCCCACACCGCAAACCCAGCTGTCTCTTACTGGATCTTTCAGCATATGTTCTCAGATGACTAAGGCATCAGTGAACGCTTCTTAGAAAATCACCTAGGCTGCCGGCTCCCTGAAGCCTAAATGGGTACCTCAGAATAGCTACTTGTGTACGGCCAAGCTTTTTGGAACGTAGGCCTGGTTATTAGAGGACTGGGTTATAGCCACAGCTGTGCTGTTCTGTTTACATAAAATCCTTTTTGTTTCTTTGGTGACCACATGTGTACTTAAGTCCTCATGACAAAACTTAGAGGGAAGAATCTTGCTAGCTGACTTCTAATTGTTGCAGAAGTAAGTGGTCAACTTGGAGTATAAAACTAAATAATTAAATATCTTCTCAGTAAAAGAAGCATTGGTTTAATATTTATTTCTAAGCCCTGACCTTAAAGCAAGAAAATTTAGCTAGAGATGCCCCTCTGAATTAAATGCAGCTCCACAGGAGGAATGTTGCAGCTCATGAAAATTATCCTGTTGGTTTTAGGTGTGCGTTTGCAATATACGCATTGTAGGGAGTCAGTCAGTGACAGATCTCCAACACTTAAGATGTGCCACTGTTTTTTCTAAATAGCGATCATTAGGAGTCTTTTTGTACAATGTGGATGCTATCTTTTAATAAGAATATACATGTATTAAATGGTGTTTAGAAAATGTATATCGCGCATGCAGACCAGGTAGATGTGCATAAAATTTACAGTTCTGCAAAAAAGTAGCTTTTTGTGCCTCTGTTTTTTGGCATGCATAGCAAGTCCCTATGGCTGACATGAAGTCCCTCTGGCATGGTGCTATCTGTCATGTTTACTCTGCATTTGCTGCCCTAGTATCTGAGCATCTCACCAAATTAAATATTTAACATTTTAAAGGATATTACATTTCTTTTGTTCCTTTGGCACTTGAGATCTTGAGTGCTCTCAGTTCTCCCTGATTTCCACATTTTGCAGGTTCATGCCTTAATGTTCTTTTAATGCTTTATTTAACACTTTGCAGTTGGGATTGCTTACTACACACTCATTTCTGTTATACAGAAAAACTGGTGTGCAATCTATTAGACAAGGAGATAGCAATTTAATGAGCAGACACTTACTAATCAGCATCCAGACCCTAAACCACGAAGGTGAGAAATATTCTGGGGAAGAGGTGGAAGGGCTGAGCAGCGGTGGTTGGCTGGACAGGAAGCCACATTTATTCTTAGTATCAAGGGCCATACCAAACTCTGCCACTGATCACAGTGACAGTTTCTAGCATTAGATAAGTGGGAGCACTCATTTTCAGGGGCCAGCTGGAAATATATAAATAATATGAAAAATGTGGTCAATGTCTGTATTAAAACACCAGTTCTAGGACACGGGATCTAGGCCATTTTTTCCGTTCATACGCTTCCCTCTAGTTTGATCAAATAAGAGTAATGATTGTTTTAACAGAGTTTGAAATCAGAATGTTTCATTTCTTAACATTTTCACCATCTGAAACATAAGCAAGTCGTCACACCACAAAAGAAAGAGACTCTTAGCTTTGGGAAAAAGCTTCCCTGCACTATTTCCATTACATAACATCCTTCAGGAACATATGGGCCAGCAAACAGAAGACGTCCGCTGCATAATTATGGCACTGACAAACCAATTGAACCTCAGCAGCTGCCACTGGGGAGATTTCATTCATTCCCAGTATTGCCTTTTAAACTTAAGTGGCACTGGAACAAACACATCTTTGATCCAAGTAGGAAATCATTTGGAGCTTTGTGTTTAATAGAGCTGAAGCCCTGGGAAAATGATGTCTTTATTAGCCTGTATGACAATGCGGGCCTCATGGCAGGCACACAGAGGTTTGATGTCTCAGCCCCATTACTTTTTTAGATGTATTTGGACATATTTGTTCTTGAATCAATTTGGAAAGAACAACTTGAATTCAGCTGTGCTTCTGTAGCACCTATGAAGTGCATGCATGAGATCATAAAGAAGCATTAAGGAGGGGGAAGAGGGAGCACAGTTTTGGCACTTCCAAAACAGAGCTGGTATGTCTCTGCATTTCTGTCCTTGTGCTACTTAATGCCCTTTTGGGGTCACTTGTTCCTCCCTTATCTGGATAGGAGTTTTGCAGCAAAATTAAATATGCCTTTCCAAGACTGGCAACAGTGAACTTACTGAGAAAGTGCTAAGAGCAATAAAATATTCAGCAATGACTCATGGAAAGTAGTCACTAAAACTTCGTATTTCATTCATTGCAGTAGTTCATTGATTCTGATTTGGGAATATGGTTAAAAAAAGCTCTGTGTTTTCTTCCTGAAAAGATACAGTATACTCCAAAATGTCTTTTTTTTTTTTTAACAGTATCCCCCTGGATCCTTCAGAAACTGCTTAAATGTTTCATTTCTTAAAACACTGCTTTAGAAATGTAGGTGACCAAGTACCCAGCCAAACCATCTTTCCATCTAATTCACTGGTGGATGCAAGTGTAAACCTATCTATGTGAGTATTACTCTTAGTTACAAACAGCTATACCAACTGAGAACAGAAGTTGGCTCTCACACAGCTAAATCTGACAAGCTTACAGTAAAGTGAGCGATCAGCTTGCAGACATATCCATCTAAAGGAGAATTTCTAGATGCTCTGCATCTGTATCTCTATCTCTTTTACAGTCCCTTTTTTCATTTAAATGAACTGTGCTCAGACTATGAAATTCCCCTGTCTGGAGTCATCTAGCATCTGTGTAATACCCATTTAAATAGCAGATGCAATGGGAGACAATCTGACGACAGAGGACATAGGTGATGAGCTAGCATTTCAGCGAACAATACCTCAGTCTGACAGGTGAGTGATGGAGAACCTTCAGAAATAATGTATGAGTTTCAGACTCCCCAGCCACATTAGCCTTTTACAGCGCTGCTCACCTGGTAGCTGCTGTTTCATTTACTATTGATCTCTTACAATGCCAGCTTCACTGCTGGAAGAATTAGTATAACACAGCAGCCCGGTAGCAGACTTGGGAAAACTAGGTTATTGGTGTGTTTTTGAGAAAAGCAGGCTCTTGGGCTTTCAGTTTCTGTGAGTTACGCAGAGTCCTCAAGGTTCTAGCATGAGTGAGATCTCTTTTAAAACCTGCCTGCTAAGCCATCAAGACCCCCTAAGTGGTTTATCAGGAAACTGGCACCATCATTAGAGTGTAATAAAATAAAATCATTGTAGGGAAATGAAAAAGCATTCTAGTCTGTTTCTGAGCAGATTTGCAGCACAGGAAAGTGACTGAACAGCACTAATCTTTCATTGCAAAAATGCTTCTGAATAAAGAAATGTAGAACTACAGCTACACAAAAGAGGACAGAAAGAGAAATTATGTTTATTTCCCTGCCCTAGGATAGCATGCGGAGATGTGCTTTGTGAGGATGGTTGTTTGTATAAATAAATGTTCATTCTTGGCAGTGGAATGCAAACTATGCTGAAGGGCTGGAAACAGATCACTTTGTAAAGCTGAGGCCAGAGTAAGGGAAAGATGAAGTGAGGCTGAGGGGAGGAAATTCACATTCATTTTTAGTAACTTGGAGAGTTTCTCAAGCATGTTTGACATTTTTAATTATTCTATGTAGAGCCTATTCCAAGGACAAAAGAAGTCAGGATTACAGGGTAAACAATTAGGAAATTTCATAGCCAGCTAGGGGTTGTGTTGCTTGTGGATCTGGAGACTTTGCTGAAACGCAGAATCATCCTTCATACTTTCTAGACAAATGGAATTTGAATGTCTTGCAAAATTTTCAGCTAGGTCAGGAGACTCAGATCCTGGTCTTGCAAACGTTTACTAAAGGCATATTTTCTGATAGCCCAAATTAGGGAGTAAGGAAATTAGTTTGAATGGTTGCTATTTGTCCAGGCTTTCCTGCAAGGTTTCCCGAGAGACTAGGAAACAATCTTACTACTTGTTTATATCAATAATCTTAGACTCTGTAACTTTACAATGGAAAATAAAACTGAACTTTCTCTTGCAGAATAAGATCAGTCCTACAATATCAAATCACAGAGTCACGACCTGTTTGTTTTCCATGCTCAGAACATTCCAAACCGTGACTACAGCATCTCATTTCATGGGTATACCAGTGAAAAAGAGCTCAGGGTGCCTGTTTACCCACCTTCCTTTCTGAAAAATGTGCAAAAAATACATCTGTATTTTAGGTTTTGTGTCAGGGCACAGACCTATATGTGCATGGCACTGTGCCACATATGGCACTGGAATGGCAGGAGTTTCCCATTTATTGCTGAGCAGAAATGTTACTGATAAATCATAAGGAGGTGGTTTTGAAGACACACCTGCTCCATTTGTCTTAGAGACCATGCTTCGGGTGCTAATACAAGGGCTGCTACTGGCACTTTTAAAATGAGCATAGCTGAATAGGAACTTGCATTCTCTTTGAGATAATGGAAAGTCACAGAGGAGGTATCCAGCTTTTGGGCATGAATAAATCATTAAGGGTATGAATTATTCAGTGATCATCCCCACAGTATGTGCTACGTTCAGACTCAAGAGGCAGTATCTCTGTTGTGTGGGTTTTCTTCCCAAACATTACAGATATATGACAGGCTAATGAATCTAAATATTCAAATGAAATGATGTGAACAGGAATTAGAAGAATAATTTAAGAAATAACAGCAAAACAGCTGACTGGAAGAGCTGAGATACTTCAGGCTGGCATTACAATGGTCAGCCGAGGACAATCTTGTAACAGCGCATTTGTTGAAGCGAGCTGTCTACAAGAGTTAGAATCAACATACGAAGAAATAGCAGCTCAGGAAATTGGAACACACAGGTTGGAGAAAAGAGCTGAAATTATGGGCACAGAATCGATACAGAAACCTATATAATGTGCTAGTAACCTCTGTCTAACAAAACAAAAAACCCTATATGGATACTACCTTGATTACTCAAGTGCCAATATACAACCTTGACAGCCCTTATTAGATAATTCAAAATTACTCTGCTTAGATGTGTTATAACATTAGTGTCTTTGCCCTATGGTATTTCCAACATTCTATTTTTATGAGCTGAAATGGGTTGAATTAAGAGAAGAATTTGGTTGCAATGACTGGCAGGATGGCATTACTAAATCTGTATCTCTGGAACTATTTTAATTCCACACCAAGAAATCACGCAGCCCGTGGCCCAGGTTGTCAGGGGATGCCATGATCCCCAAACAACACATGCTGACCGTTTGTTATCTTGGAAGGCTGCAGTGAAGAGTTTCAGTTCTGATGTAAATTGGAAGGAGTATGATCAAACTATAGGTTAATCCACTCCAACATAGACTGGAAGAAAAAAAAAAAGAGTTCTGTATTCAATAGCCAGGAAATGGTCGTTCATCCTTGACAGGAAATGAGTCACCGAAAAGTATCCGCGAGGAGCAGTGAAGGCAGGGAAGTTCTGAAATAACATGTACTGATAACAACTGAATAACACACATAGATAAGTCTCTCATTTTGTAACAGATTAGGAGAAGGAAAGAAAGAGAAAACATGAGCTTTTGTGATTATACTTACCATTTTAAATTTATATAGCTGCTCAAGCACACACACACACAAAAAAAAAGGATCTAGGTTGAAAGTCCTAGTAAAAAGTGAAATCAGAATGTATAATAGCAACACTAATAAAAGTTCCAAGGGCAGGACTTGCAGGTACAATGCTATTCAACTTTTTCCCTAAAAGGGAGGCCTCAAATTGCTCTGGTGGCACAGCTATCATAAAACTCCAGTTTAGGGAACTCATAAGCTGGTCATAAACATTTACTTCTATCTAATACTGAAGGTGTATTAAGCTCAATTCAAAAACAATTTATGAATTACCTAGTGGTTAACTTTTTGATAATACTCTGTATTGTCAAATTCTTATGAATCAATAGAAAATACACTCCCTTTGCTAATTATGTATACTGCTTTTAAACCCACAAATCTATAGTTAAGAAATGAGCCTTTCACAAGCAGTGGAACTAATATAGCCAGCTTTGCAGTGAAACTCTTTGTACCCACACCTCCCCCTCCAGTAACCACGTAAGCCTAGGTAGCTTTTGACTTCTATCCCTGTGTTACCCGTGGTCTCTTTCCTTTCATCTTCCTTTAAATATGAGCTGAACAAGGAGATACCTGTGCAGTCAAGTTTTGAGGCATGTGTGAATCAACTGGCTGATCACTGCCCCTATGCTGCTTTTTGTTGCACCGATAAATCCAGCAGTGAGTTTGCTCTTTCTCTGCTAGCTCTAAACTAACCATTTCCAGAGCTGTGATGTGGCACCATGAATGATGCACAAAAGAATGTTCTGGCATCCTAAGATGTTGCTAAAGCTGCAAGTACTGCTTTAAACAAAACAGCCGTGTTAATTGAAAGTGTTTTAAAATGAATAAATGCAACAGAAAGAAGCAAAAACATCTGAATACCCCCACCCCAAATTTAATTGGGATTATAGATAGTAGCAAAGTTATATATGTAAGAGTTCCCTGGTTTGGGACCTTGCGGGGTACCGCGAATAATGTGTCTGTGTGGGGGGAAGGGTACAGAGAAAAAATGTTTTGTCATTAAAAACAGTATCTAGGATGTACCATTAAGCACAATAGTTCACGTTCTTGAACAGAGACCATATATTTGGAGGGTACTTTTTTCAATTCACTGATAGAAGTGGAGAGTGGAACAGGAAGGAGAAGGGGAAGGTGGCTAGTTTGCAAAGGAGTATAGTTACATAGAAAAGTAAATATAGTACAGGCTTGAGAGCTATTTTAAAAATACATAGAAAAAAAGGCAGGAAAAGGGTCTTTGTGTTTCAGAGGTGTTTTTTTTTTTTTCCCCTGCACGGTAAATTAAATTCAGAGAGATAACATAGGCAGGAAGGACTTAAACAGAGAAAAACCTGGGTGTGTCCGGCAAAGGCCCTTCTAGCAAGATGTGAGTAACCAGAGCCTGGGGGAGGGTGGGGCCATTTTGCTGGATTGTGCAAAAGACGCTGATTCATATTTTTTCCTCTTCTCCCTCCCCCTTTTTTCACATGACCATTTTCATTTTTTTTCTTTCAAAACAAACAAAAAGACTTACAGAGGTGAGTTTTCTCCCAGCTGTTTTTTCATATAAATTATTATTTTGTTCCTAAATACATTTTCCTATTTTCCCAGAGAAACACTGTACATTACCCAGTGGTATCTTTATTCAGATTGCTAGCATTCTGTCTGAATAGATGCTGTCTAAAGATTCTGTTAAATATTACAGGAAGACATCTGATAAAATGTTGCACAATCAGCATTTCTGCTTGAACTACGGAAAATCTGAGTGAGCTTGCATGAACCTTAAAAGAGTCTTTTAAGTTACACCACAACTGCACAGGGGTTACTTTGAAAAGTAGTAATTCTTTGATGGCATCCACCTGTTTGCTTTTCCAAAGATATCTGAAAAACAGTTGGGATATCTGTACATACAATAAACTAATTTCAATAGCCACTAGCAAGCTAGATGTCATTTTTACTAGTGAGTAGTATGTAACATTAACGGTTTTTTTTCAAAGTCCTTGCATCATGTTGAGGGTACGTGTCTTTTCAAGTAGACAAAAATATCCCGTATAAAAAAACGGATCCTGTCTCCATACCACCTCTGCTAAGGAAGGATTTCTGACTAACAATATTTAAAACAGAAGATGAAGTGAAACACCTCCATGGGATATATAGCTTAAAACAGGCATGGTTCAAGAAACTGCATTGTGGCTTGTGAGATGGGAGTTAAATTCCTGCTCTGCTTTGATCAAATCACTTTATCTCTCTGTATCTCAGCAACCCTAAAGTGAATCACATAATCCCATCATTTTCCCATTCTTTGTCTGCCTCATGTATTTCCAAGTTGTAAATCGCTTATCTATGGGAAACCCTGAGCCTCCTTTTATGTGCAGTACCTAGTAAAATAACTTTGATTTCAGATGGGGCCTTTAGTCGCCTGTAGCAAAAGGTGAGAACATACCTTTTCTCCATTTTAAACTTCACTGCTGGAACAAGGGCTAAATGGCTGGGGAATCCAATAAAACAATGTGGAAATTAGCAGCTGCCAGCTCTTGCTGAGATCCAAGCTTACTCTTGCATTTCACAAATGGTGACAAGAGTGAGGCATTAACTTGACATCCAGTCCTGGCCTTCAAAATATCCAACCATCACCCCTCTCTCTGAGAAAATGAGACCTTTGGCCACAGGAACCAACAAAGTAATTCTTGTTTGGGAGAAATTTGCAGCTGTTTTCACATTTTTTGAAACTTCTTTTCTATATTTATGTGTCTACTGTATGCTTCAGAAAGAAATGAGACTATACAATGCATGTCTGTACCTGTCAGTTACCTGACATTTAATAGAAACACTGCCCAAGGATAAACCTCCTAGTTTCATTTGCACTACATTTTTTAAATCTTTTCTAAACCTTCATAGATATGCTATTGAAACTGTTGTGTTGCAGCTCAGATGCTTCCATCAGTGGCACTGATCTATATTAGTATTTATTGTTTACCACTAACGGGGCAGATTGGCAGAAGTGTAAAAATGTTAAGCTTTTACAAAAATGTAAGAAGTGGGTGCTGCTAATGAAGTACTACGGCTCTTCTCTACGGTAACACCAGTGTTATGTTGCCTAGAAACTCTTATAACAGAGTTGTAACTAATGAAGCTGAGATCAATGTGGATTGAACATCTGATATTTGATTCAGTGCTACACAGGGGATTTGTAGGGAGGTCTGGGACAATTAATTCCTGTGCTGCAGTCAACGGATAGGGTTATGACAAGTGAGGCAATGAAAATAAGTAATTGCTGGTAGAAATCCCAGTGAGCAAATATTGTCTATATATAAACAGAGACGTGCATCATTTTATCTATGGAAGCAAGCTGCTTTACAAAATGATGTTAATGGAAAAGATCCCAAAATGTACTGGTATATAATATGGTCGAATGGGATCTTTTCAGTCTCAGTCAGGATCCTGGTCCTTGTGTGCCTGTTCCTGTACTGGAACAAAATAAAAGTACAGTCACAGCTTGCAGAGGAAACCAACTGTGCATAAGCTTTTCTCTCTCTTTTTTTTTTTTTAAGGGACTTTCCTCTTGTGACACATGAACTCCTGTGGGTCTGACAATTATTTTTAAGGGAGCCACAGAAAGTATCTAACAGAAGCAAGCCCATTATAAGGAGGCTTATATTTATTATAGATGGGCCCACACCTGAAAAGGAAATCTTTTAGAGTTTTGAAAATCTCAAAATATAGGAAATCTGTGGATTTTTACATGAATCTCTTTGTAGAAATACGGTACATACAGGTAAGTATGCGCAGTAAGAGTGAAACGAGCTAATATCTAACAAATCACTGCGGACCACGAGGTTGGGAAAGGCGCTGTTTTGGTCAGAAAACTGTGTCAGGACTGTAACTTAAGAAAAAATATTATCCTGATGCCTGAGCAGAGCAGGTAAGTGTTGTGTCTTACCTCAAAAGTTCTCTCAGCCACTGCGTAATCTTTATCCTTAAAACACCAACTGAAAATAAACAGATTTTATCCTGTATTTTAAATAAAACTTGT
>NW_020450839.1:9252-41454 GCF_003343035.1 Apteryx rowi | reverse complement strand
GGCGCTCCCCGGGCGGGCGGCGGAGTCGCTCCCGGGCCTCGCTCCTATTGTCTGGGCCTTGCGCGGGCGGCGGGGGGGCCTTTCTGGTTTTTATTTTGCGAGCGGGTTTTTGGCCAGCCCGAGGTTCTCGTCGGTCCGCGTGGGGCTGTGAAGCTTCCCGGCGGGCTCGGGAGGTTCGCTGATAAACAAGCGGCCGTTGCAGCGTTACCTGAGACCCTTGAGGAGCAAGAGTAGAGCAGACCTATTTTCTTGCTTCCTTGTTTTTTATTGCTCAGTTTTAAACTCCTTCAACATAGAACTTGCCTCCGTGATTGTTTGGCTCTTGCAGGGGCGCATTTTGTTTTTTTTTCGTTTTTTTTGCTTTGTTTTGTGTTTTTCTTTTTTTAAGAGCACAGTTCTCTTATGTTGGACAGTATTGCTTTCTCTTTAATCACCACCTCATCCGGTGTCTGGGTTCATAAGTGTTTACTTTAAAGCTGCTTTATAAAGGCAACACTATCAGAAATGAGGTCTCCATGTTTCTCTAGTCTTGTATGGTATATTTTGCAGTGATCTAATTTCTATGTGTGTTTTTTTAAGAATGCAGTAATCGTAGTTAAAAGAAAGTACTGTTAAAAGCCTCCCAATAAAATGTATTTTCCCAGAACCTTAAGTATGGGAAGCCAGATTAGTGCCTCCTGTCTTCTTGCCTCAGAATATTAGTCTGGTGCCAATTAAGCATAGTCACATGTCAGGTTTTTAACTCATTGAAAAGTGCGCTTTCAGTGCTGTTTTCATCTCAAAAATAACACACTCGGTTTTTTAAACAGCTTGTTTAGTAGATCAGATCTTTTACAAGTAAAGTAGCTTACAGTCCCGAATGCAGTTCAGTTTGCTGTGCTGCTTTTAAGAAGTTGCTCAACTTGAGTGCAGATAAAAAAAAAACTTCACTATGTGAAGCCATCCATTTTAATGTGAAAAATCAGTTTGTGATCAGCTGCGTGTTCAGTGTAGTTCCTAGGAAAGCTAACTTGCTGTGCACATAAACTAGTTCTTACTTTATTGTAGAAATTTGAGTATAACACATGAGTCTTGAAATTTTAATTATTCATTACCTCTTAAAGATCTCGGTACATGATATGTTTACCCTGTGGAAGCTGTGCTTGTGCTGAAACTTTAAAAGCTGCTTCTGAAAATGCTTTTACGTTTTCTATCTAGTTGGCAGTGCGTGACCTCTCTGGCTATGGGCTCTTCCATCTACTTCTCAAACCTAAAATGATACTTAGTTACAGTTTTCCAAAATTCTCTTTTGAATAAGTTCTTTGTTAAAACGGGCAAGGGGTTCATATAGAAAGACTGCTTTGGAAAATGGCCTAAAGGCATTACTGTTTGTTTTTTCTTCCCCTCTCCTTTAGTGCATTGGAAACATCCCATTCCACATAAATAGTAATTTTGTGAAATGCTTTATTACCTGTTCTTTATTGCCTGGAAATTAGCAAAGTATCAGTTCCATATTTGAGGTTGATATAGGACAAGAGAATGCAGCTTAAGAAATAATAGCTTATAGAGCGGAGATGTGAACTGAAAGTGTACTGCATAAAAATACCTTAAATATTACTGGTGCTTGCTTCATGTTGTGCTCATTATCAAATAGGTTACAGTAGTATTCCAGGAGTCAATTTTTGGCAAATAAAAAAGCTCTTCCTGTTGGATAATTTTAAATACTATCCCCTGTTAAGGCTACTTTATGTAAAATATTTCCTGTGTATGAGGCCCACAAGAGGAACAGGAAGTAAGAGAAATTGCTTAGGGGTAAGTTCGAGGGTTTTAGAAACTGGAGAGAGCCCTCATTCTTTTTATGCTTTGTTGAAAAGATTTAAGGTTATGAAAATCACTGGGCAAAAATGTATGTATTTTAATTGAAGAAATATGTTCTTATAGAATATTTAGTGGTGTTAATAAAATGATTATGATTCTTTAAATTGATTGTGTGCAGATGGGTTTAATTAGTTCATTACTGCTGGCCCTCAAAGTGTAGCAAAGCCCATCTGTCTTCATTGGTGACCAGACACCAGGGGATTTTAAAACCCTGCATTCTCATACAGCATGTTTAAGCAGCTCAGTGGAGAAAAAAACCACCATCATGTAGCTTCCTGGCAGCAACCATTGGATTAGACTGTAACTCCAGCTGTAAATTGCTGGGTTATGATGACATGGCAGGTTGGTTTTGAGGAGGAAGTATGAGAAGCTGAGCTGGCTTATACTAGTGCTATGGCTTATTTGTGAAGCTGGTGAAACATGAATGATTTAGTAATAAGATTGAGCAATATTTAATTCCCTGAAAAATCATGAAGTGTTGTAGGAGGGTAGGGAAAGAAGGACTAAATTAAATATTTTGGCATTAAATCACTTGAATTGTAGAACTGTTCTTGAATCTTTCAGATTTCATATTGCTGTTTAAAAATGACTGCCATGCCTTCTATCTGTCTGCCATGTTTCCTTAAAGTTACTGTAGATCTGTTGGCATGCCACATTTGGATCCTTTACCCTGAGGTTATGGACTGTGATGTCAGCTATTGGAAAGATAGGAGTCAAAACATGCAGCGCAATATGTATGTCAAGTCTATAAACCTATCATTTTAGCTCTCCATTTTTTACCTTGCTGCTTTACCATGATTTGGAGCTTCTAAAAAATACCTTCAGTGCAAGGGTATAATTGAAATTCTTTGTCTGTCTTGAGTACTTTACAAAAAAAGATTAATATGTAGGTAATGTAATACTCTGGAAGGTTACCAAGCTACAGTATTCCCGGTTGATAGGCCGGTCATTCTGATTTCATCAATGAAAGAAGTTGCTCTAGTAGATGTGTCTTGTGATATCATGTTTGCTGCTGGCAGGGGCTAACAAGCTATTTGAGGTAGAGCGAAAAGCTTTTTATTAGATGCATGTACTAGAATAACTTAACACTACTTTTCATGTTGGTCAGTTAATTGGGAAGTCTCAGTTTAACAGGTTTAAACATATGTGCTAGATTTAATTATTGTGGGTTTTTTTCTTCATGTCTGTTAGAAAAGTATAGTGTTTGTTTTCCTAGGTAGAAGTGAATCAGTGGAGGAGTGTTCTGTACAGGCATACCACAGTCTGGGAGTTGCCTGGACCTCTTCATTGCTCTCCTAATTGCCCTTTGTTGGACGGGCATTGAACTAACTCCAGTGATGTTAGCATAGTTGAAGGGCTGCTGTAAGTCTGGCCCAGGCTACTTGCATTCGGTTGAGGTGACAGTCCAAGCTCCATTTGATCTTTGCTGCTTATCTGTGGTACCAGTGGAATTACAGCGTTAATCTTCGCTATTAAATTGATATTTTCTCTAGAGATAGCCCCTTTACATCCTAGCAAAGGTTATTTTAATTCCTTTAAATATAGGTGTTTTAAGAATTGTAGAAGCAAATGCTGGTGATGGAGTTGACTCTTTGACACTTTGCCCTTGACTAGGGCAAAGGTTCTGTTCTAATCACTTTGCATTCCTGTGAAGAATGCTAGGCTTTGTTAACTGTGTGGGTTTTTTGGTTCTCCCCCCCCCCCCTTCCTGCGGTACACTGGCAAAAAGAGCAAGCTCCACTATAGGAAGTGGAAAAGGGCTGCAGTTTTCTAGCACTGCTGGGTCTTGGGTCTCCACCATCACCATCTAATAATTTTTCTTTGTATAAACTGTCCTTGGCTCACTTGCAAAGACAACTGTGCACTTTGACTTGCTTTTTTTCTTACTACTGTAAACTATGCTGGATATTTGTGGCAAACCTATCTAACTTTTTTAATCCTTTTCTTTCTTTTTTCTACAGCATTGTCCAAGATATAACAGTTGGTACAAAGGTAGGCACTTCTCACTTTTTCTCTCTTTTTACACTGCTCAGCATCTGACTTAGTTTTAGCCTCACCAAATGTAGATCTTCAGCTTTAAAGGGTTATTTCTGGTACCACATAAATTGATTTTAACTAGAAGGTAACTTAGTTTCATGTGCATTTAAAACTTTTATTATGGCTCAGCACTTAGCTCTTGGCATTTGGACATTGATTATCGACTGTTAGAGAAGAACTTTATTGTGTTTAGGAACAGCCCTTCCCCTACAAAAATATCAAGCCATGCTTGTTATTTGTATACCAGACAATGCTTCTCAGTGGAGAAATGTTGGTCTTTTCTTTTTTGGGAACTCTTTTAATGTGAATACCTATTCCAGTTATATGTCAAAAATTCTTGTACCATGAAAAATCAAGAGTGTTTAGTTGTTGATTTTTATCTCTTGCAAGTACAGTAAATATGACCTTTACCCTTCTAGTCTCGGGTTTTGAAAGTGCAGACCTAGCCCTGAAACTCAGTGCTGACAGGAGCCTCCTTATCTATGGTGCATGGTAATAGGCTGTTGTGTTCACAGGATAAAAGCTCATTCCTGTGAAATGCTAAACTGGAATGTGCAGTATAGACTGGCACTCCTTCATGTATTAGAAGTTTATTATTTTACCTAGTGAACATTGCTGCTAATGTTCTGGAATTGGGATTACAGTAAGTTCAGCCCTGTAAGTTCTTTTCATTAGGTAGTATGTGTGAATGTGAGCCCTCAAAGTAGTAATCTGGCAACTTTTTTCATGGCCTGAATTCTATGTTAGCTTCTTCGTTATTAACACAGAAATGAAGTAGAGTTGCATGTGGAAACTTGAATAGAGGCTGGTGAGTTGATGCAATGTGTGATAGGGCTAATTCTTTAAGTAGAGTTGAGCTTGTGTAGTATGAGCTCTGTTAAATCTGCATAAGTGAATTAAAAGCATTAGAGAAGTTGCTCCTAGACAGCAAATAGTTTTTAATATTGAAGGAACAAAATTAGATGTGACTGCTGTAGGCATAGGCGTGTTTGTTAGTGCTTTGGGGTTTCTGAGAAGCATTAAACAAATGGAGGGGATCTGTTTGACAACTGTAGGGGATGGGTTATTCTAGTGTTTCCTAGTATCTGTGTCTGAGATTTCAATTAAAATCTTAGTGACATGGTAGTGTCTGGTTTTGGTTGAGACCACCATCTGCAAGAAGGAGATCAGTTTGTCATCAAAGAGGAAAAGCTTGAGTTTTGACAGTCAGGTTGGTTAATAGTTAATCAAGCCATGATAATTGTTGGACTAAGCCATCACTTGACCACTGTAGGACAGTTTCATACGACATCTTCCAGTAAGCAGATTAATCTAGGTAAAAGTCCCCTCAGTCAATTATAACAATGTGTAATCTTAAGTTGCTGCAGTTTTAAGAAGTTCTTTTACATAACTAAAGAACTTGACCAGGAAGCCTCTGAAACTCTAATAGTCTTTTCTGAATCTTGGAAAGCTTCAGGATGTGATATTGCATGCCTCATCACTCCCATCTGTAGGGTGATTTCAGTCACCTAGAAGAGTGTAGTCAAGGTGTCTAAAATGGGGACTGGGAGAAATCCTGTAGCACGGGACAGAATTGTAATTCCTCTTACCCTAGTTGTACAGTAGGGTGGAGAGTGGTGAAAGAGGTATGTGCATCAAAAATGAGTATTCTTGTCAAGAAAGACAGGCAGGTTTTGAGGAAGCTGAATCAAAATTTAAAGAGTGACAGAAGCAAAAAAGAAAGTTGAATCATCTCAAAGGTAAGTTTTAAAAATATTTTCAAAATAGCTGTGTATCTGATTGTGTTTAAGATATTGAATATGCCAGTGTAGTTCATCGAATACAGGTTGTGTTCTTTAATGTTTTGCTATAAGATGTTATGCATGTCATGGATTTTGCTTTAAGTAAGCTTGAATCCTATTTATAGGATTCACAGTTAGTAACAAAGTAAAGAATTCATGCCTGTATCCTGTACATGCTTGTGTACAGCTGGTTGGCCTATATCCTGCTCTTCCTGTACTACTGAAGATCATCTGATTGCAAGATTCTTGCATGGGGGGGGGGCATACAGGCTTTCTTCATTGCTTTAAAAAGATGTGTAATCAAACCATGTATGCATTACTTGTTAAAAATGCTTCTCTTGGTACAGAGTGTGAAACCTCATTGGCTACAGCTCTTCTAAAATTCTGTTGTTGCTCTTGCTTGTTGTCTCCCTTTTCTTTGAGTTTTTCCAATAAATAGTTTGAAGAGACTGCAGAAGAAAGTTTGTGTAATGTCACAGAAACATTTCAGTGATCACCCTGCTGAAGTAATTTCAATGATAGAGCTCTCTTCCTTCCAGCATCATTTGTCTCATCCCTCAGGCATCGCTGAAATCACTTCAAGGATTAACTGATTTTTCTCCCCCTCTATTCAGAGGCAGATGTTCTTTATAATTGCCTAATAATTTAAAATAATGTAGTGGAACTACAGTTTTGTGGTCTGTTGAATTTATAAAACTAATGGAAACAGGATTCAGCTGGGGATGGAACTACCTTGCTAGTGTCCGTTCCAAAAGCTGTGCTCACAAGAGCTTGCTGACTGAGCTCCTAAATGAAAGGCATGCAGAGTTGAGTTGGAAGACTGTCTTTAATCTGAAGTGTAAATTTATTCATATCATGTATGTACAAAGAAGGCAGAAACAGTACTCCATCCAATTTATTAAGGTATTAGAGGATTACAGTCCCAAAAAGCTGTCAGCTGTCTCGATGTACTTTGTTAAGCAGCATTTTAATAAGAGAATAATGGAAACCTTTTTAACTGTTTTGTTAGTATAAATGGAATGTCCCAAAACCAGGGAAATCTCGGACAAGCAAGAAAAGTGCCTGTAACTTAAGAAAACATCGTTGAATAAAATGTCAAAAACACTTTACAGTGGTATCTTTAGTTGCCTTCCTCAGGTAAAGCTTTCCATATTGCTACAGTCTAACTTTGAAGTTAAAGACTTTGTGAAAGTATGTATCAGTTAATTCTGCTGTTTAAAAGGCAGGATACTGGCACTTTCTTGAAGCATTTTCTCCCATCCGTAGTTTACCTATTACAGGTACTCACACTTGATTTCATTCTTTGTTTTTAGATCTTTGCTATATTTATGTTCTGTAACTTAACCATTAAGAATAAGTCTTCAGACTCCCCAAATATTCTCATGGTTTAGTTCTAAAGCACTTTAATGTCCGGTAGTCTTGTTTTTATCAGGCTGGTAATCCAAGTAGCCATTTCAGGGCTTTGCATTTAACCTGGTCCTCAGGCTCTTCAGTTTAAAGTGTATGAGTTTGCCTAGGAAACACATTACAATTCTGTTATAGGGCTCTTGATGCCTAGTCTTCTGGAATGTCCTGCAGATTAGAAACACATGATTTAAGACTTCTTTTTTTCCTGTAATTTCGTTACTATCTGAAAAGGAAGGAAGTTCAGCCTTAAGATGGAGGCACTGTATTTGGACTTCTAAGGGAGCAGGTCTGTCCCCTGCAGTTACTACTTTTAAGTACTTTGATCAAGTTCACTCTCTCAGTATCTCCTTTCCTTTTCTCTAATTTGCTTAAGTATCATTTTATTTCTTTAGGCTGTAACGGTCTTTGAGCAGGACTGACTTATTAGAAAGTGTATGAGCTGTAAAAGTATTCTTTAACTATAAGTACTGTTGCATTTTATAGATAAAAATTGCTGGAAAAAGGTTGTGTTCAATAATCCTGTAGTGTTTTGATTAAGCTGAGCTGTTTGAAGGATGCATTTACAGAAAATCATTGTGCTTCTGAGGCATTTGAGAAGTTAATTTTTAAAGCAAGGTTTGCTAGAGTGTGATACAGGCTGACTGTGTAGAAGTGATTTGTGGTCAAGCCAGGATCTTTGCCATGGGAACAGTAATTATGGCTTCAGGCAGTAGGCCAAGAATGTTGTGAGGAAATTCCAGTCCCCTCCTATGGCTTTAGCTAGAGGCTGCAACAAGCTGGCTCTTGTGGTCTTTCTGTAACAGGCATGATCACACATGTAAGCCACATGTACTCAACAAGATACGGATGCTAGAACCTATTGGCAAGCATTGTGTCAGATTTGGCAAATAGCTCTGTCTAATCTGTTAGATTTAAGTGGCACACAATCAGCTTTTATACACCTGTGTCTTCAATTTATAGATAACTGCCTTTTGCAGGGGCAAGTGGTAAACCTTCCAGTAGATTATGAAAACTGTTTACTTAATTCAGTTTAACAGAAGTTGAAGCACAGGTACTAAGCAAGATTGCTACCACAGGTTTATCAGCTATTAGACCTGTGTAAAAAGGTTTCTCTGCATCATATCTTAAACATTTTTTTTAAATGTGGCAGTTAGCTCAAATTGCTTGCACTCAGAAAGGAAATGAGCTATGGCTTCTGTTGCTGATGAAAATGAAATTGAGTGAGACTTGCCAGAAAATGATCAGCTGATAGAATATTTTCTTAACCCATTTTTATGTATTTGAACCTCAGGCCTACCTTGCCTGTCAACTGTGGTGATTTAAAAAATGGCAAGGCATTTCACAGGCATGGATTTTACTTAATCCTTTTAATATTGCCACTCACAAATGTAGAGATTGACTCCCTTTGTGGTCTCCAAGTCAGTGACATCTATTTCAAGTATTTGTTGTCAGACTAGAAAATGTAGATGTGCTGGTGCCCCATTTGTCATCTGCTCAAACTAGCAAGAAGAGGCATCGTTTAACTTCAGCTTTTATATGGGTCTGGTGTAGCTGTGCGGTGTGTGGGTATTTTTTTCCTCCCTTTCAAGCTTCGTATTAAGACTCTTGTAGAGTTCTGTGCTTATTTCAGCATCTGTGTTTTAGTAATTCTGAGGTAATGATTGCTTGGTGTTTGCCAAAGCCGGTTCTGATTATTATGCAATCACAATTTAGATGAGATTGAATTAGTGTGGAGTTCCTTCTGAACTTGCAAGTTCAGTTTGCCACTTTATAGGTTTGTCACAAAGTATTCTTTCAAGGCTTCTTTTTCCTGAATTATTAGGGCAATATTTCTTTCTGATAGTATTTGTACAAAGTTTTACTAAAAACCTATCTGCTCCAGCCTAATGACTTCAAAAACTCAAGGTTTGCTAATAGTTAAGTTGCAACTTGGGAGCAGTATCTCATAAGGCTTGGGTGTGTGCTACCCTACAGAGCAAGAATGACTGCATTACTTCAGTACTTAGAGTTTAGGAATTTGGGGCCATTTAAAATGGCCACACCTTTTATTTGCTCAAAGGGCAGGTTTGTTTCACAGGGTGTCTCCATAGTAGCTGAGACTGAGAATGAAAGTTAGGGAGGGGCTGATTAGATGAGTGGGTTGAGGATCTGGCTTTGCTCTAAAGCTTGTGTATGCTTAAGTTCATAATGCACTCTTAATGCAAAATCTCGCATCCAGGTTATGTGAGCAACTGCTTATATGTAATAGTTAAGTCTCCAGTGTCTTTCAGGAACTCAGAAGTCTTGTCTGAAACTACAGAAATAGTGCCAGCTATTGCTGCAATATGTACAGTAGGAAAATAATTTTGTAAAGTGTTAAATTCTTTGCAACACTGACCGACTAGCCTAGTTCCAGAGATGCTGAAAATGTGTGAGTACCTGGTATTCCGATGTGCATCTTAGTGGGAAGCTTGGCACACTGGCTCTTCTATGAAGGTATTAAACTAAACTTTGTCCAGACAAGAGTGAGGCTATAACAATTTAGACGATCCCTAAATTGTAGGTGATAGGTGTTTGCTAGCCCCAGCTGAACAAAGCATAATATAAAATATATATATGCTCTAGGCCTGCCAGATATGCAAATATTTCCACTACAGATTGACTATATCCATGCAGTGTGCTGACTACTGAGTTGGATTTAATTTGATAAATGATGTAGGGGTTTCTGCATTTGAATTAGTACATAAAGTTCAACCATAAGCAATAGTGTACTAAATTGATTTTTTTTTTGCAACTTTCATTTTTGGGTCTGATTGGATGATCAATTTAATGTCTCACAAACAGGGGGCACGGAGGGATGGATGACACACACTGAGGTTATAACTGCTACTTACAGATCAGTGGGATGACCAATATAATGTACATACTACTATCACAGTGCACTATTAAAATTCAGCTCGGAGCCTGCAGTCTTTAGACTATTGAAGTTATTTTAAGTTAATGCTAACTTTTTAACTTTATTGGGATTAAAAGAGTATGAAGTTCTGTCCAGTGTTCTTCAGATGCATTTTCACAAGAAAATTGACTAACATGTTCTGTTTGTGACCCAAATTAGATTTTTTTTAATCACTGTGGTACCTTTAAATGGCTAAAGAGTATTTGAGGCAGGAGGGTAAAGAGAAGCATGTGGGGGAAAAAATCAGTGAAGCTTGCTGAAAATAAGTCTTCTGTGGAAGACAAGGAAAATTGGCATCATTCTTCCTAGTAGTTTAAATTTAGTTCCACTCTTAGCTCTTGAATCTCTCAGCAAAAAGTGCTGGCATGTAATATGATGAGTGTGAATGATGATGTCATCAGACTGGATTTCTTATTAGTTTCTTTGCAAAGTTATTTGAGTTGTGAACTGTAGTCTCAGAGTATGCATTCTTTAATTCCTCTGGGATTGAACTCATACAGAGTTCTTGGAAGTGTGCTTGAGACACTCAATGCTTCCTGTATTCCCCCCAATTTTTTTACCTCTTATCAGAGCAAAGGGTTCCTGTGAGCTTCTCTTCATGTTGGTGTGTAATTGTGTGTGTAAAATATTATGGTGCACGTATGTAGGGAAAGTGGAGTAGTAGAATGGTACTTGCATGCTCAGTGTGGGCAAAGGCACAAGACTCCTTTAGAAGAAGGAGGGATGACTCTATCTGTAGTCTGTTAAAAATTGGTAGAGCAGTCTAAGGCATTTCATAGCCAAAGTCAGATGACTGCTGCTCTGTGCTCAGGGAGTCGGGAAGTAGTTTTTCTTGTAGGTTTTAGGCTTGGTTAGCCAGTGGCTTGCTGACCCTTTCTAATAGTTTTCCATATTCCCTGTCTTTTTGATGTTGCTTTAATTTTGCTTTCAGCCCTTGACATTTGCACAATGTTCTGAAAGTACTGGTCAAAGACTATGAAGTAACATACACATTTAAATCTTTATATATGGTCCTTAAATGTTTGTAGACACTTACATGGAAGTCTCATGTTCTGTATCAAAGCTCTATTGCTACTCAGTTTTTCAATTACTTGTTACCATGTAGAGTATTACCTATTTCTCTTAAAATTCGTGTTTTTGCGGTCATTTAGTCTGCATTGGTTTCTAGCCTTTTGCACAGACAGAATGCGATTGATTTATTGTAATCCTTTTTAAATGAGTCAGTGGATCTTAAGTAGATGGCAGATTATATAGGGCAACTGAGAATATCTGCAATACTTCTAGATGTGCTGAGACAATCTTTGGGTTTCTTCATTCCAAACTAAGTTTAAGTAAAATTCTGGTAAAAAGAGACAGTTTTGTAGTTTTCATATGAATTGACAACTGCTTTTTTTAAGCTATGAAAGCTTAGGCTAACTTAATTTTTAAGTTAAAATTTGTTTTTTTAGAACTTCCTTTTTAAACAAGGGGAAGGCTTAGGAAAGTTTGAGCAGGAGTATTCAAGATTATAACTTTGAAAAATGTGAAATTTTAGAATTTTATCTTGTGACTGACTTCCTTTCCCTAATTCAGAAAAGGGAAGTGAAGTGGTGATAGCAAGACTACACAGAGCATGGGTCTGTTAATAAATTAATGCAGCTTGAGTAGTAGACCTTTTGTAGCTGTGAGTGCAGCAGACAAAAGGAAGCTGCTGTCATAGAAATGCTCACCGTCTGTATTTTACCTGTTAATAATTTGCGTGGCTAATCAGTGATTTTTGGAAACAGAGATAGGCTTACCCTGGATGAGAAGAGATTCAGCAACACAACTTTTAAAAAGTGATTTGTTTTCTGTAAACAAAGATTAGATTTGTTAGTTAAAATGAGGACTTTTATGTAGAGCCGTATTACTATTAGTATGTTTTTGCTTCTGTTAATCTCTTATTAGAAATACCAGCTGTAAAATAATTAGCTAACCAGAAATGTCAACATAGACTAATGCTTCCTGTGAGCAAGAATGTTAACTTCAGAATGTATGGAACTGCATCCTGAACCAAGCACTACAGTCCTGGGTCTCTTTATAATAGTTGGGGAATTAAAAGATATAAAAATTAATGGTGCAGTAATGACTGGAGAATGCTTTATGGCGTGTGAGTTACAGGGAGCAAATAGAAGAATAGAATTGTTTAGATGTACAATTAAAAAAACCCACACAACAACAACACAGGTAATGTTTCAGAATCGATAGCTTTTTGTTTTGGCTTTTCAAATATAATTCAAAATACCCAATAGATAAGCTGCTGGTGAGGAACTCTTCTTTAAAGTCTAACTTTTTAAAACAAAATCAGGCTCGGTTTGGTTCCTCTGGCTCTGCTGAAATGAAATACTTGGTACAGAGCATTTGACTGTATTATAACATGTTTTTAAAGCTTATTCATAACATGTACAGAAAGAAAACAGTCTGGAAAGGGAACTTGGCGACCACTGCAAGTGTAAAGACAGTCAATTGATATCAGCTCCTGCTGAAGTTCTCCATACTGAATGCAGACTGAGCCCCCTTCTGTTTTCAATTTACCTCAGGTTAGATCATTCCAAAAAAAACCTGTCACTAGAGATTTACAGTTATCTGTGATAGTTCCAACAGAGTAACAATGTGAGAAATGTTGAAGAAAAATGCTTTAGTTGATGCAGTTTGATTCTGTTCAAGGAAGCTTACCAGCACGGATACATACTGTGTGATTATGGTAGTATCATGTAACTGATGCAACTCCTTGCTACATTGAGTATGCTCCTTTTTGGCTTGTACTTTAAAAGCCATTGTTTTAAAGAGGGTCCATGTGGGGAGTAATTCTGTTATAACTGTACATTAGAATGTATGTAATATCTGTAAATTTCTGTGTGTAGATAAGAGACCTTAGAATAATTGCAGTTTTCCAAATGCTTCAGTCTTCCCTCTTCATTTGCACGTACTTCCAACTGTGAAGCTTACAAATTGACTGCTGCTTCTTTTGATGTCAAACAATCATCCCCCTCTGCCTCCTGGCTCCGGTCACAGCAGGCAGCATAGACTGTCTTGAAGATAAGAGGGGAAGTGGATTTGAAATTGTACTCTTTCATTAAAGAAACATTGACATGTGGAAACTAGCAGCAATAAGCATTCCTTGTTGAAGTGTGTTGCAAGTAAACTTTTAAATATGCAAGAAAATGTTTATTTTAAACGAGTCGTTGGGAAAGTTTCATTCAGGAAATTTTAAACTCTTTCCATAATGGTACAAATGTTTGTTTTTCCAGGCTATAGTTTCCTATTCTTGCCTCCATGACAGCCAAACAAGTGGCTTGTTCTTCTAGCATTTCCATGGTGGATCATAAGGGGTAATTGAGTGTACTTGCATAGGCACATTGATTCATATTAGGAATGTCTGAGTTGTGCATACTCAGAAATATACATGTTGTTAATTAAGTTCTTAAAAAGAAAAAAAAGTTCAAGGCCTGCTAGGGAATGATGTAGTCAGTTTCAGAGGCTCTTCAAGGCTCTTTTTTAGGTCAGTAAACATCTGTCTGCATTTGTAGGTTTTTTGTTTGCTCATAGGCTGTTCTTTAAATAGCTGCCAGTTGTAACCTATGCCACAAAATGTAAAGCTGCACTTGTATTTTTTTGCAATAATTTAGGCACATGAGCATTTTCAAACTGATGGATTTTTTTAACCTTGAATTATGCATTAATTTAATCAGAAAGATGGGATCTCCCAGACTAGCTTGCGCCTCTGTTGTACTCAAAAATCCCAGGGCTAATTAGAACAGGTGTTAAGGCCAATTCCTAATTACTACTTTACTTAAGCTGGAACAAGGAGACATCACTGGGTGACCCACTGCCTTTGTAGAACCTACCCAGTGCTTTGCAGTTGACCAGTAGTAGCACATGAACCATGATTTTGGAACCTGTCCTAATTTCTCATATTCAGTACATCAAAGTCCTTGAGTTTGTCTTTGAAGAGTTAGCAGTGAGTAGTCAAACAAGAAATTCAAGACTGGAAAAAATAAAGCTGTTTATAAGATACCTCTAATTCAGTGTTCTGGGGCTCCTTATGTGACCTACTTTTCCAACCTGTTTACTGATAGAGTAAGCAGAGAGCTTTTGTTGTTGCACAGATACTGTTACTACAATTGCCACTAGATATATAGGACATGGTGAAAGATAGTGTTTCTGGTGGTCACAGTATGAAACAGGGTATGTTTTCATCAGGACAGATGAGATTTAGCTGAGGCAGGGATGAGCTTAGTTCTTTTCTTCCCCCACCCCTTTTAGAGGAAATCTTTTAGTGTAGCGCTTCTGTGTATGAATCACTTTGAAAATCACAGGAAAGTGCTTTTTTTTAATGGATTTGTATTTTCATGTTTGCATACTGCTTACAGTGGGTTTTGAGGTCTTCTGTGTTGCTTGTTTAAAATTAAGTCATACTGATTTTAAACTGTATGTATATGAATATCAGTTGTGCTGAGAAGTAATTTGTAGTCTTATTTGCTTTTGTCTTAGTAATGTTTTTAATACCTCCTGCTCTAAGTTAGACTAGCCTTGGTCAGTTGAGGTAATTTGGGTGACTTTATAGGTTATGTTGTAATGAGTTGAAATACTTACATGGCTCACATTAACCTGTCACATAGATCTGTTTAACTTTATATGCAGGGAATGGAGGAGAGAAGTGCCAGGCTTCCATCTGCAAGTAGATGGAATTGTACCTTAACTACAGCTACTACAGAGCCTAGAATAATTAAATGCATTTCTGTTAATGGATTTGCATTATCGGTTTGTTTGAGTAGTTTTAGAATTTCTCATTGGACTGTGCTTTCCTAAGTTGAAAGGCACTGTACTGCAATAAGAAAAATCAAAGAAACATGATGTTGGGATGCAAACTGTGCTACTTGCAGCATTCTGTTCTGCAAGTAGACCTGTTGACTTCAGTGTAGAACAACTCCTAGTGTAAAATGCAGTAGAGGATGGGATTACAAAGAATTTGTGCCAAGCTGTGATACTTGGATTTCTCTGCTTCAGAATGCTTGTCTGTGTCTGTTAGAACAAAGTCCAAAGACGGATCTAAAGTGTTTACTGAGACTTTAGGGTACTGTCTGGTCCTAGAAATTGTTGCTACTGTTGTGGGGATTATGGCTACAAAACAACAAACCAGTGATATGATTTTTTTGTACTAGAATGTAGATTACTTTATTATATGCAGACCGATTTACTGTTGTAAAATATGAAAAGTAGCTACTTTTCTAGTCACTTGATTTTTTTCTTGCTCTGGCCCTTGGGAGGCTGGGGGAGGGGTGGGGAAGAGTCCCATTTCTTTCAGTTTTCAGTTTCTCCAGGTTGCATCTTTTCCTTGTCAGGTGGAAATACACATCTCTTGTTTTCATAGTAGTTAAGTCATTCACTAACACTTTATCCAGCTTTTGATAACTTGTCTTTAGCTTTAAGAGTTTCTTACTCTTGGTAACCTACAGTAAAATAATCTTCTCTCCTGTTGATGAATGCCTGGTGGCACATCTGCTTTGCAGTTTCTGATAAACTGCAGTATTGTTCTAGCTTAAACTAAAAGGATGATAATCTTATCTGATATCAATAGTCAAATCTATCTTACTAGAAACAGTAGGAGAACATATAGCTGAATAGAGGGGACTTGATTTAGTGCTTTCAGACAATCCCGAGGTTCCTAATGCCTAGCTGAATGGAGATAGTGGATAGTGCTACGCACTTCCTAAATTGGATTTTACTTGTATTTAATTTATATGATGGATGGAGAGGTTGATTGCCCACTGTCAGTATATTTGTACTTCTGTTCAGTTTTTTGCACCTTAATAGCTCAATTGTTCTGCTTTCCAAGTACCTGAACAGAATTTAGCAAAATGCTGTCAATTTACTGTTCTCCTTTTCTTTTCCAGCGGGGATCTGACGAGCTTTTCTCTACTTGTGTTACTAACGGACCCTTTATCATGAGCAGCAACTCTTCTTCTGCAGGTAACATTGTCTATAAGAATAGAAATTGATGATAAGCATTGCAAATACTATGAGGCCCCCCTTTTTCCCCACTTGTTCTTAATTTTAAAATCTATTCGTTTTTAGTGCTTGTTATTATTAGGCCTTTTGTAAGGCTGAGCTGAAAGTAATAAACTTCTGCCCTATAGCATTAAAATGTTAGTGGCCTGAATAAAATTGTTGCGGGACAGTTGCTAAAATGATTTTACAGCAATTGGAACATGCAGTTTGTGCTGTAAACTGGTGCAATTAAAGCACAGTTGAATTCATGTAGGATTATTTTGGCATGTATAGTAGTTTTCTATTACCTCTACATTGTGTAAGACTCCCAAGTAAGTAATCCCATCCAAGACGGAATCCTTGGGTGTTGAGTGTAGACTTTTCTTCTCTGTGCTTGTCTCAGGGCCTTGAATTGTCTTGCTTTGAGCTACCGTTATCCTTTGAGTCCCTTTATGTTCTGCCTAGCTGTGGCCTCCCTGCCAGACTGTATCAGCTAATGTATTTGGTATTGTGCTGTTGACAGTCTTTGCCATGCATGCAGTCCAGTTAATCTAAAATTATGTCTTGGATCATGTATTTGTTGTTTTAACATCACCTACTTTAAGATGTGCTCCTCGAGCTGCTTCATTGCGAAGAGTGCCATTCAAAGTAAAAAGGAATAAAGCAGCAGTCTAGAATTAGTGGCTCAGACCTAAACAAAGTAGAAATGCGGGTGGGTGGGGTTGTGTGTACTGTAAACAAGCTGCAAAATGGCCACTGGAGAGTTGATTCCATTGCTGTGGCATTCAGCTACGTCACTTGGATCACTCATGTAATTTGAAAAATGAGTAAAACCATGTGTCTTCAAACTTTGGTTAAATTAGACAATGGTATTTCTCTGTAATGCAGAGTAATAACTGGATGGGAAGCGCACACTGCATGTCAAATGTGGTAAATATGTGCATGTTCTATCAAACCCACTCTAATAAGCAGTGATTTTTGTTTTCCATAGCTAATGGAAACGACAGCAAAAAATTCAAAGGTGATAGTAGAAGCGCTGGGGTCCCATCTCGAGTAATCCACGTCCGTAAACTCCCCAGTGACGTCACGGAGGCAGAGGTCATTTCTTTGGGCTTACCTTTTGGCAAGGTCACCAATCTTCTAATGTTGAAAGGAAAAAATCAGGTATTGTGTTCGAAATTGAAAGTAATGATTATGTCAAACTTGATGACTTGTCATCAGTAAACCACATGCAAATTGTTTAAACAACTGTCATGCATTAGGAGACAAAAACTTCTGCATGCTGTATTTTACTTTTCCATGATTATCCTGTGAGCTGTAGAAAATGCTATTTTCAGACTGTACAAGGAGTTCAGTTCCTAATTATAGGTTGTCATTTATAATTGGCATTATGCTTGGTTTTAAATTACAGACTAGGTAAATGATTTGGACAACAGTGGTGTGAGTTGGCTTTTTTCACTCAAGCTTGCTTGATAGTTGAGTAACCGCAAGTGTTAACTTTGCAGGTTAAGGATACCTTTACAGATATATCAAAATGAGCTGGGTAAAGTCATGATACTCTTGGGTAATGCAGAAGGTGTGCACTAATTTGGTAACTAAAATTGTCTCTTACAAATTAATGAGTAAAGAAGCAAGCCAACTTTAATTGTCACATAAAATACTACGTCTTTAATATTAATTATGAAAATGTACCTCTCTTAGATGTTGCATGGCATGATTATATGAAAGTACTTAATATAATGACTTGCTACAACCCCTTGCATTTTTGTTTCAAAGTAGAGCAAGACCATAAAGGTATGAAAGAATGAGAGGTTTACAAATTCGCAGAGAATTACGAGAAGTCTCTTAATATGATAAGAGTGATAGCCCGGATTCTTAAATTATTTTGGCATTCTTGCGAACACTTCTGTAGCTGCCTGTTTTCTAAATGTGTGTAGCGTGGCTCTTGGGATGAGACAAACAGGATGTTAATGTCAATCTGGACAGTGAAATTCCTCATCTGTTCTACATATAGCCTGTTCTTAAACAATTCTGTATGCAAAGAAAAACTTGATTGTAAATGCAGTAGTCAAATTGAAATACTGATGCAGTTCAATTAAAAATAAAGTTCCTTCTCAAGTTATCAATCGCACTATGATATTGTCAAGCATTAACACTGTCTCCTAGTGTGAGCTACTTTGATAATATCTGAATGTATTGGATTTGACTTCTGTGCAGGCTTTCATAGAAATGAATACGGAGGAGGCAGCCAACACCATGGTGAACTACTATACCACAGTCACTCCAGTCCTTCGAAGCCAGCCCATCTACATTCAGTTCTCCAACCACAAGGAGCTCAAAACGGACAACTCTCCAAACCAAGCAGTTAGTTTTTGTTCTTTACGTTGTCATATTGGTGGGAGGGACAGGCATGGTTCTCACGTAGTGCTTTGATTTGTGCTGCTGGTACAGGCATGAAAGGATTTCAAGGGATTTGATTTAACTATGATAGTGCTAAGCAGAGCATGTTGTGTTTTCTGTGAATTTGAATACAAACACTTCTGATCTAGTTTGAGAGCCTAACTTTCAGAATAAAGTGCTCTTGCTTGCATCTTTCCCTTTGCTTATGATTTTTCATGTGCTACGTGGGAACAGCAGGGAAGAGACAATGATTTCTACCAATGGCTTCTAGCTTAAGGACTCCTGTAATGGTTTTTACTCAAAATCTTAAATTGTTAAATGAGCTACTAGAACTGGCTTGAAATGTCAGGGGAAGAAAATACAATAGCAAATGTGAGATTGTGAGAATCGGTGTATTAGCATTCTTTAATTAGAAACAGTAGCCGAATAGATATCTAAAGACTTGATGAACTTTAGTGCTTTGGAAAATGTTTTGTATCTAATATTTGAAGCTTTATATAAAATGAAGTTCTGGGGCAAAATTCTGTCTTCGGTAGAGTATAATGCGTTGCTAATGAGTATTAGCTTTTGCAGGCAGCACTTGAACACAGCAGTTCTTAATGCTTTGTGCTATCTAGAATTTCTGTGAAAGATAGGCTCTGCATAGAGTAAAAGGTTCCCCTTTTTGGCTCAGCTCGTATTGGTATTCATTCAGAACAAGAACACTGGAAAGAAGTTCAAGTTACTTGTGCCTCCTTATCAGGGATGTCTGCCTAGTACGTTCAGTTTGCCTCCTCTCGCTTTTCAGACTGACATTCATCAGGATCTAATGCTGCGGAGATGAAATGCTACTTGTTGCATATAACAAAACCAGAATCTGATGCACAATGCTGAGCCTATTATAATGGCATATGCATAAGGGGGACTCTTTACAGAATTTTTTCCAAGTCTTTTTTCACTCCTGGATCCCTAGCAGCTATACATTAATCTTTCAGTCTTGTCAGTTAATGTAGTATTCTGGAGACAGTATTTCACCCTTGAAGTGCCCAGCTTTTCCGTTTTTCTAAATAATGGAATAATTTTGCTGCATCAGTAGATGCTGAGCAACACTTTAATTCATCCATATATACCATTCATGATTTCTAGCTGTAGTGCAAGTATTTCATATTTTACTTGGTTTGTATTTTTGCATTGCTGTGATGATTTTTGTATTGCCCATGTTTAAAATGTGCTGAAGTCATTGCATCCCCAGTCTTAGGGACAGTTAATTGCTAGCCCTTTTGAGTTCTGCTTTTTAGTAGTTTGCAGACGGGAATCTCAAGAGTTTCAATATGTATTTCTGCAAGCAGGAGTGTCAGTCTAACAGGATGTTTGGTTCTGCAGCGTGCCCAAGCAGCTCTGCAAGCGGTGAATTCTGTTCAGTCCGGAAACCTAGCGCTGTCAGCCTCTGCAGCAGCAGTAGATGCAGGGATGGCAATGGCTGGCCAGAGCCCTGTCCTGAGGATCATTGTTGAGAATCTCTTCTATCCCGTCACTCTAGATGTTCTGCATCAGGTAAAACACGTTACAACAACTTCTTGTAGATCAGCATAGAGGAAAGTGTAGCAACAAATGGTAAATTAGTATATTTGCAATGCAAGTGTTTTAACAGCATGTTCTTATCCATGTAAACCAAATTTTGAGGTGAGCAGCTCTGAACGTAGCCCTCAAATCTCTTTCTGGACCATGATGCCCATGTGACTCTTCTGTTTTTGGTCCCAATCTGTCCGAATTTTAATTTCCAGAGATTTGATTGATGGTGCGTTTTAGTTGGATTGAAATCTAGTTCAGTGCAAAGGACAAATACTGATACTTTCAAGACAACTCTTGAAGCTGTAGCTAGGATTTAGAGGAAGTAGCTGTTAGATATCCTTATGGGAGAGCAGGGGAAAAATACACAAGCCATTTGGGCATTAGCTTGTCTGTCTGTTGGAAAAGTTACTCTTGCTGTCTACTGAGGTTGCTTAACTTCATTTTTGTATTTAAAATGCGAGTTTGACTGCATTTAAGAATCCCTGGAAAGTTCTGAGAAAGTTCCAGTTTATGAAGGTGTATGTGAATCTCCCTGTGTAAGAATTTAGTAAGACAAAACTAAACATTTTTATTAAGGGAGCACTTCAGTAATCATGTTATTTTCTAATCTGATGCCATGCTAGTAAGCTAAACAATGGCCACAGAGTAGTTTAAAACTCTAATTTTTAAGCTGAAAACTAATAGGGTGAAAAGATAAATTTTGTTGTTGGTTGTTCTTCTAATAATGGGGATAAATGAAATTCGCCTACTGGAAATAAGATAACAAGGCACACAAATATTATCTTGCAGATTTTTTCCAAGTTTGGTACAGTCTTGAAAATAATTACGTTCACAAAGAACAACCAATTTCAGGCCCTGCTACAATATGCTGACCCAGTGAGTGCTCAGCATGCCAAACTGGTGAGTAGTATGCTTTCATTGCTAAAAGCAAGTTTCAGAATTTAAATAATTCAGGTATCTATTAATCTAGATCAACTTTAGGAATGAACATTTTGGAATATTTTGTTGTCATATGTTTGTGCAAGCATTGACATAGTGGCAGATTGCATGTGCAAGTGGGAGGGAATTTCACTGCTAGAAGAGCAGTAGGGTTATGTTGAGTAAATACCAAAGGGGATAAAATGAAGTGATGTTAGCATCACACAAATTAAGATGCTGCATGTCTTCAGAGGGACCGGTGTTACCTGGGGTGATGTAACACTTTGCCTCCTCAGAGATTTGTTACCTGATTTAGTATTTGGCACCTTGGATAAAGAATTGTTTATTTCCTTGCAGTCTTTAGATGGACAGAATATCTACAATGCCTGTTGTACACTGCGCATAGATTTCTCAAAGCTCACAAGTCTCAATGTAAAATATAACAATGATAAGAGCAGAGATTATACACGGCCAGACCTACCTTCTGGGGATAACCAGCCCTCTCTTGATCAGACCATGGCAGCTGCTTTTGGTGAGAATTCTTAAAGTGGGAGCAGGACAAATGTAACTGATACTTGTGTCAGTTGGGACAGGGGAAGGGATGTAATCCTTGTATATTTGGTCATATAAAATTTTAGTGTACTGTGTGACTGATTAGAAAAACTTGGGAACCACTGGATGAGACTCGTGTGAAGTACTGGGATGGATGGATGCAGATGCATGCTACTGCTATGAAAGCTGTTCTTGCTTTGGCTGAAGGCTTCTGGATTTTGCTGCTTTCTGCGCTTCTAGTGCCATCTGCTGTTCTGTCTACAATATGGACTCTCAGCGATAATTTGGGGTGTTGTAACCTATAGCTTGAAACTATTGTGGTTAAACAGCTATGGAAGCTACTTAGCTTGTTTAGTCAACAGCCATCTTCTAACAGCTGTTTCAGAACAGCAGACTTGGAGTAGAAATACTTCATTGTCATTTCTTGAAGAAATTCAGTATTGCATTAGTCATTTTTGACTTACTGTTTATAATTGGGGCTTAGCTTCTAACTAAGTGCTTAAATTGAAGGATGGAGACCTCAAGATACTCTAGCTATGTCTAGAGTTGTCTTCCTATGGGTATTTATGTATAATGTGTACATCTCTTCCCAGGTGCCCCAGGAATAATTTCTGCCTCTCCGTATGCAGGAGCTGGCTTTCCTCCTACCTTTGCAATTCCTCAGGCTGCAGGTACTGTATTTCGTAAGTTGGAATTTTATATAGGTTTTCTGATTATTTCTGAAGCTGTCTTGAGGTTTTAGAGCTAAGTGATGTTTTTGTTGGGATTAGTCATGTATATCCTGAGTGCTGGCACTAGGGCATAGAAGGGAATGGTGTTTCAGTACATAAACTCAACTAGGAACACAAAAGTGTAGTTGAGAACCTCTGCCTAGATAAATATTCCTGTGGTAACAGGAAAGTCTGAATAGCAGAAGGGGGAAGACAGTAAAAGCACTATTTAAAATATTTATTTGGGGGAGATAATTAAGCTTTTTGTGTTTAGACTTTCCTTCTGTAGTATTAAATTACTAAGTTGCTGAGTTTGGGAACTTGACTTCTGTAAAGGTGGTCAAAAGCTAAGAACCTTCATCTACTTTTTCTAAATATTCTGAATAAAGCTAATATTTAAATATGAGCCTAATCGTACTGTTAAGGTTGCACTGTGAAATTGACAACTTGTATAAAACAAAATATTGCGATGTACAGAAACAACTAAGTTTTTGAAGTTAAATGCTTAGGTTCTGGGAGCTAAAATTCTCCTGTCAGAGTGTTAGCAAAACAAATTTGCTTTGTTTTTCATAGCATACTGAGCTAGGTTCAGTGACTCTTCTGTAACTTGATAGAATTTCCTTGCTTATGACAAGCACAAATTGAACTCTGTCCAACCACTAATGTTTTGTCAATATTTTGTCCTGTTGGGGAAATGCACGGTGCCACTTTGAGAATTAATTTCATTTAACCACTAGCAGATGAAGTTTAAAGCTCTTCCCTTTGGAGGGCTAATACTGTGAGGTGCCAGATGTTACTGAGCATCCTGGAAATGCATATAAGTAAAACTTAAACGTTTCTCTGTTCAAGAAGGAATTAGCTAATGGTAGCATATAATATCTGACTTAAATGCATGGTTAAAGAATGAAGCATTTTTGGCATGCACTAGTTGGAAAAACCTTTTCAAATGCACTGCTTGTGATACCTTTCCTGCACCAACAGAACTGAGGCTTTGTGCTGATTCCGCTTGTAAAACATGCAAAATATTGTAGTTAACAATACTGTGTGGAGAGGCGTCTCTTAAGCACCAGGCACTGCAAGAGCAAATACTATTAGAAATTATAACATTTCCTGCGGCACCAGAATTGGAGGCTCCTGTTGCTATTAGAATAGTTCACTGTGTTTTGAACTGTTACTTGCATGTTAAAGATGGTGTGCTGTTCTCCCTTCTGGTGCAGCAAATACACTAGAGTACATGCTGTTAATTTCTTTACTGGTTAATATTCTTTAATTTCCAGGCTTGTCAGTTCCAAATGTTCATGGAGCACTAGCTCCTTTGGCTATCCCATCAGCAGCAGCTGCAGCGGCTGCAGCAGGACGGATTGCCATTCCCGGCCTCACTGGGGCAGGGAACTCTGTTCTGCTGGTTAGCAATCTGAATCCTGAGGTTAGTGGAGTCCTAATTTTACCTTTTTTTTTCCCTCCTTCCTGTTACCTCTGCTTTCACTTTCTGAACACAGATTGTGCTGAAACTCATTGAAAGTGAAATCCTACTGTATCCTAAAGGAAACGGCAAAACCAGAAAAGCAGATGACATGGGCTCTGCCAGTTCTAAACCTCAAAGCAGATCAGTACTCTAGTTGCTGAAGGGAAATGGGAAAGTCTGTCTCTCAAATTAAAAACTTTGCTCTTCTTTGGTTGAAAGCCAAGGGTGCTGCCTGCCTGCTCTTGTCCCATAAAGACTACAAAGCCTGTCCCTTCCTCCCTCTTATTTGGAATCTCCCTGCCACTTCCATGGAATAGTGTCAGTTGGGTCACAGAAAAGTCATGTCCATTCTTTTTTTATTTCCCCCCCGCCTCCCTCTTAGCATGTTCTAGTTTTTAATACATTAATTCAGAACTACAGAGAGAGTTCATTCTGACCTTTACTCTTTCTGTTTAGTGTCTGGACCCCTGCCAGCTTGACTTTGTTGTACCTGTGCAGTATTTCCTCTGCCATGTGCTTGCACATTTATTTTTTTCCTTTCCAAGATTCCTGGAAGTTTTTCCTTAGTTAAACCCTTAACAACTCAGTTCACATTTTCAATTCTATTTAACTTATCTCAATGAGTTGAAATATTTGGGCTTCTTAAAATGAAGCAACTAAAATTGAACAAAAAATCTTTAATGAAAGACTCCATCATGAGAGAATTTGATAAAGAGTATCTTGGATTTTTTAAGTCAGCTTTTGTCTCTTTGTCAGATTGAAAGTGTAGAATCTTCTAATGTGTGCAATAGAGTATGATGAGACTCTGATGGAAAACAATACTTTAACTGGTGGGACTGCACACACAACTTAATACTACTTTGTAAAGCTATAAAACTTACCAGTGATGTCAGAGTAACCACAAAACCTCTTTTGCATCAAAGGGGAAGTCTGGATGTGATGAAGAATAATCAAAAATATTTAACTCTTGATGAGATTAACCAATTAAATCAATATTTCAGACTTCTTTTTATCTATCATTACTGTTTTCTTCAGGGCATGAAATAATGGCATGGACTGTGATACAAGCTTTGGTTTGGATGAGTTGTTCTTTCTACCTAGGAACTCTTGTTGTGCTGTTCCAGGAGCTGTCATCTTTGGCTTGGTCCCAATGACTTGCTGTTCAGACAAGAATCTTAAATGTTAAGAGCTGGCATTGTTGTTCTCGACCAATGTAATATGGTCAAGTGTGCTTTTCTCAGGATGATTTTGCATTGACTGGATGGCAGTGATGGAGTATAGCATAGTCTTTTATCCTATATAAATTTGCATATGTTCACAGCTCTCAAGAGCAGTGTCTAAATGATGTGCACAGTACCTGTTTAAATAGGAGCAACCAGTTATTTCATGCCTTGTATTTTTTGATGAGCTCTTCACTATCCATCCAGCTTATCTTTGGGCTAGAGAGACTTTGATACTTGGACTGAAGCTGAGAACTAACAGACCTAAAACTTTTTCCATTGCTTGTATAATCAGTGTTGTAGAAACTTACCTGTGCCACAACCAGTTAGTTAAGAGACAGTATTTCTCTAGAGTGACTCCTTCGTTCAGAATCGTGGAATTTAAAATTATTCCACTTACCCTTTCTACAATAGGTGGAGGAAGTCTGGATGTCTCAGCTTGCACTAGTTTTTACTTTGCAGGCTTTTGTCTACATGTTAAGTTAGTGTTGTCATTGGGAGCAGAGATGCTGTTTCTGCTTTTGATATTCTGGCTGAGTAATAGTATTGGATTTCTGCATTATGAGGTCAACCCATTGAGAAAGAGGGAAGGGAAGAGTCTTCTGTTGTAAATGTGGTACCAAGTTCCTTTATAGCGAGTACTTCTAGCAGCACTTTGAGGTGTGTTTTTTTGTTTTTGTGTTTTGGGGTTTTTTTATCTGGAGGAGCAGCTGTACCACTAATCTTTTGCTTTAAAAGCAGTGATTCATATCCAAATTGGACTTTTCTTGTTTGGTTACAGCTAAATATGCAATATAGATTGCTTCCTCTACTCGCTTGTCTTAAAGCAGCAAACACAGCTGTATTTTTTTTGACTTGATCCATAAAGTCATTTCTTCTAAGAAATGCTTGGAAATCAGAGAAAACAATATTTTTAGTCATAATTTTACAGAATACTATCGCAGTTTAATTCAATATGAAAGCCAGTAGAAGTCACTCTGTTGTGATACTGTCTCCTACCTCTTTGTATATCTTAAGTAAAAATGCCTTTTCTTTATCATTGTGTTCCACTAGGTAAAACCTATTAACTGTTTCTGTAAACAAGTATTGTATGTAGAATTCTATAAATCTGACTGATGGAACACTACATATTTCCTTATGTATTTACTGACCTGTGTTTTTTGCTACTTTTTTCTTTTCTCCCCCATCCCTGAATTTTTTTTCTTCCCCTGATCCGGAATTTCTTTGCCAACTGACTGCACGGTACTTCTGCTTCCTGTTGTTGCTTGAAACAAAAAATAAAAACATTCCCCTTCCAAAAAAAAAAAAAAAAAACCCTGCTCTTCGGAAACCAACCTGCCCTTCAATATTAACCATCTTGAAAACTTCATCATCCATCAACCAATTTCGCCATTTCCTGCGGGGACTCTGCCCTTCCTCGTTGTGGACGATTTGTGCAACCTCGCTCTCCCCTTCGATTCCTTACCTCTTCCCTGTCCCTCCGCTGCCTTGCTCTGCTGTTCTCTAAAGAGAGTTACACCCCAATGCCTCTTTATTCTTTTCGGTATGTTATTATTCACACTTTTTATTACCTTGTTTTTCATTTATTTGAGATTACTTTTTTGATACTTCAAAAATGTACAGTTTGCAGTTTGCCATTTTTGAATGCGTAATTTCATTTTTACATTGTTTACTTAGTTTGCTATTTAATTTTAGTTTGCCTTTATTTTATGTTCAGTTATGCATGTTTTATTGCTTTGCATGTCTTTTATAAGAGTTTTAAATTGTGGTAGCATGCTAAATTGTCCAGTCTTCTGGCAGTTAGATTTTTGCTTTTTGCCGAAACCCAGTATCTTTTCTTTAATGTATTGTTCCATTATTATTCTGCTATATAAGAATTTTCCTTACGTAGAGCAGAATAAGTAAACATGGTTGGAATGAGATCAGTTCTGGTTGTGAATGAATGTTTTTGCTGTTGGATTGATTAGCTAATGCTAAGTTGAATGAGACTGCCTTTTTTCCTACCTAAGACTATTTTTCCTTCCTCACTTTCTGAAGGAGTCTATGGTGATGTGCAGAGGGTGAAGATTTTATTTAATAAGAAAGAGAACGCCCTAGTTCAGATGGCTGATGGAAACCAGGCTCAGCTTGGTAAGCAAGCTTAATTGTATCAGATTGTTAAGAGACCTAATGACTACCTAAAGTTTTAATATCAGAGTGCTGTTGTCTTGTTGTCTCTTAAAAACAAAAAAAACCTGAATGTCAGCACTTAATTACTTCCCTGCACATGTAGTTTGGGTATAGTGCAACTCTGGAGGAGGTATAGTATGTTTGTGCCAGATAATCTTACTGGAAAGAGAAATGAACAGAATAAGGCAGAGTGATAATGCCTGATATGCAGTTCCTGGAGCATGTGATGTTTGCAAAGGGAAGAAATAGAATGAAATTCTAGCTTGCATTTAAACATGAGGGGAAAAATGAAGTATCACTGAAGTCAGTGCTGTCTAACTGTTGCAGCCATGAGTCATTTAAATGGTCAGAAGCTTCATGGGAAGCCAATCCGTATAACGCTGTCCAAGCATCAGACAGTACAACTTCCTCGTGAGGGGCAGGAAGACCAAGGCCTGACTAAGGATTATGGAAATTCTCCTCTGCATCGTTTCAAGAAACCAGGCTCCAAAAATTTCCAAAACATCTTCCCCCCTTCTGCCACTCTTCATCTGTCCAATATTCCGTAAGTATCTGCACGGAAAATTCTTAGGTGGCTGAGTATAATATTGTGAAAATGTTTGCAATTGAAGCTAATTTCAGAGTGAATACAGTCAACTCTTCACTGCTGGCAGGAGTAAAGTTTGTTCATCTTCCTGTAGTTCCTCATAGTTTTGCCAGCTGGTGGAGTTACTGGTAGAGAATTTGGAAAAGAAACTTATGAGGATTGTATGTGTGTGTTTTTGTGGGGGTATTTTTTCTTTTAGGAGGTTAATTTAGTTTGTCAACCTAAAGTTGACTGGAAAACTGATTTCTTTCAGACCTTCAATAACTGAAGAAGACCTCAAGATGCTATTTTCAAGCAATGGTGGGATGGTCAAAGGATTCAAATTCTTCCAGTAAGTTTTTCTCTTATGGCCCAGCCTACCTAATGCTGAGCTCTTAATTGTGAGGGTGGTAGAAGCACTTACTAGTAATCTTGACTGAAAATCAACTTGGGCTAAGCTAAAGGTGAGCAGAATGATTTTTGTCATATCTGATGACTCTAGAATAAGGAATTCAGGAGTAACCCTGGATTGAGTGCATGGTGAATATAAGCTGATGAAGAAATATAATTTAAGGTAGCTGAGTTAGTTGCTTGGGTATGCATGTTTATCATACAGGCTTACTCTTCCATATAAAAGGAAAAAGTATGTCTCAATTACCCAAGCAGCTGTAAAGTGAAATGTCTGTCTGACCTTCTTGAGTGTGCTAGACAAGAAAACTTGCATAGTTAGACTCTACAAATGATGATACTAAACATGACTTAAATTTCTGCCTTGTCAGGAAGGACCGTAAAATGGCTCTGATCCAGATGGGCTCTGTGGAAGAAGCTATTCAATCGCTCATTGACCTCCATAATCATGACCTTGGGGAGAATCATCACCTGCGTGTGTCCTTCTCGAAGTCCACCATTTAAAGCTTTGGAAGGCGTGAGACAAAATGGACTTGACTTAAAACCTCTTGGGTTCAGCCTTGACCTTAGAGGGCTGAACACTAGGGTTTCAACTTCCATCATTCCAGAAAAAAGCCACTTTAAAAATGCAGCTGAAGTGACCTTAAAAGACCAGAGATTTTATTTTTTTAAAGAGAAATCAGTTTACCGGTTTTTAAAAAAATTAAATCTAATTCATATTGCTAACCTTGCAGTGATGGGTAACAATCTTGACTGTTCAAATAAAAATCACAAGTTAAAGTTTACACTTCGGAACCTGCTCTGGGAAAATTCCCCTCCCCTCCCGCTCCTCCTCCCCCCAAAAAGCAGATCCTAACAAGTTTATCAGGTTTCACATTGATGCCTTTTTTATTTTCTTTACCCATCCATGCCTTGAAAGACCTAAAAACCACTGTGTAAATTCACTTTAGCGCCTTGGAGTCAGGATTTTGCAAAATGCATGGTGTATTGGAGTTCCCAACTCGCCCAGCACAAAAATAAGTTGCATTGATCTTACCTAAACTGTGCATCTGCTATCCTGTGCCTTAAACTTCTCTTCTCTTGGGGAAAACATCTGAACTGTAGGAATTGGATTGGGAGAGTTGAGGGGAATGAATGAGTTCTGGCTTACTAGATCTGTTTATTGTAACAAAGGACAAGTGAAGCTGGCAAGTGGATAAAGAAAATATTGGGCTTTGACTCTTTAGGCAGTTGTATCCCACAGTCCATGAAATGTCTCAATCTGCGTAGTATCATGTATCTTCATGCCACTTTCCAATTTGCATGTGGTTTATCTCCATCTGCAAACTTTTCAAGTGGGAGTTGTTTAAGATCCTTTGTTTATAACATTCAGCAGAAAGGTCTGGGTGGGGAAGCATTCCCATGACCAAATTACATTCCAATGTCAATAGCAAATCAACAGGCTCTACCCCTCACAAGAGCATTGATCAAGATATGAAATTAACCACTGTTGGACACTTGTGAAGACGAATCATTAAGAGTTTGTCTAAATTGTGTGTGTGTATATATATATCTAAATACTTGGCTAGGATTTGAAAAATTATTGGATATCCCACATTTAGAAAGGTGTTCATGTGAGTCACCTTCGCGCCCCTAATTTGAGATTAACAAGACCAATGTAGCTCTGCCATCATTCTTATAGCATGTCTTCAGCATTTGAGCTTTTTGTTTTAATTCTTGTATTATACTTTTTGATGCAGTTGCTGTCATCTGTGCCTAGCAATATTTCCAGTTGACCAAATATTCTAATCTCTTTATATGCAAAAGAAATAGTTTAAGTACCTTTTTATAGAACGATAAGATGGTATAAACGTAATCTAAATTTACTCCTTTGTGGTATTACCCTTGTATACTGTACTTTCTTATTTTATTTTTTTTGTAATTGAAACTGTAGGGCAGGAATTTAGTTATCAGGCTGAGGTCATGACTGAGGATGAGTAATGTAATGAAACTGATAAAACATGTTAAGCAGATTTTTAAAGCAAAGTGTTTTGAGATAACAAGCACAAATAGCTTGTGAATTTAAGTAAAAGGACCCAGGCTAAAGTTTTTACTTTTTTTTTTTAAAACCTACAAGCCCAAATCTTTTTAAGTTATAGGAAGGGAATTTATTAAAAGTAGAATGCAGCAGATTGTTTTTTCCCAATGATACAACCATTTTTTTTTCTGGCTTACAACTCTTTTCCCGGGCCATTCTGCCTTCTATTTTGTATAATCCGATGTTGCCTTACATTTCCCTCTAACCTGCAACCTGTTCGGATGCAAAATAACAAGAATCTTGTACTTTTTTTTCAGGGTTTTTCTGCAAATTGTGGACCAAAGTTTGTTTTTTAATTGTCTTAGTGTTGCAAGTTACGATTTCCTTGCTTAGTGTGGGAGCTCTTGACTTGCCTAGCACTGAGTGTTTGGAAAAGTCTTAACTTTTCTTAGTTCCTCCCTGAACTCTTGAGGATGTGAATTATGCTGGAGAAGCGTGTGAAGTCTGAGTGAGAGTTCAGCTTGGGTTGCTGGCATGAGATTGCTAATACTTGTCTGCCTTAGTCTTCGGCTTGTGGCTGAAAGGAGTGTGAAACCATCTTAAATGAAAGCGTTGCCCCCGGTTTTGCTGAAAAAAAGTTCAGCTGACAAGTAGATGCTGGTTTCGGTTACCTATAAATCTGAATAAGCCTGTTAATGAAAAGCCTTGTCATCTGCTACTTTGAAAAGCTCTCTTTGCTTGCATCTTACACTCAATAGGGCAAATTCAGATGTCTTGGTAATTGTCAGCTAGAGTTAATTTCCTCATCTGCCTTCTTCCCCAAATGAAAAACAGCAAATCAATTCCTCTTACAGCCAAGGAACACTGGCTATTCAGCTGGCACTCCTGAACGTGCCACAGGCAGCACTGTACCTTGAAAACATCCATGCGCAATCCAAGTGGAACAGCTGTGGTTTAACTTTTAAATGCATTCAGTCAACCTCACCCAAGACACTGGGAAGAGGCTTATTGGAATGAAACCTGTCTGGTGGCCTTTAACCTTGATTTGGTCAACACACAGGCTATATATATTTTGCAAAATGCAAGCAAATGAATTGAGGTAACCCCAGAACCCAGGCAATTGTGGGTTTTTCCTTTGGATCCCTGTGTTTGCATGTAAAGAATGTGAGTAACAAAAGGGTGTACATATTTATAATTTTTTTATACCTGTTGTAAGACATGAGGGGGCAGCAAAACCCAGTTTTTTATGGTGAACAGATGTATTGTATATTTTGATAACAGCTATTACAGGTTCAGTATTGTGGAAGGTGGGGTGGGAGGGTAAGCATACACAACATCAGAATTCCATTGCCTCTTTCAAAGAATGTTTGTAATGCAAAAAGAAAAGAAATTAAAACTATTTTATAACAACCTTTGTACCTTTCTGTAGCTCCATTATTTACTGTTCAGATTGTAGAAAGCAGTTATTGGCCAGTCTGTACTTGTGCTTTCAATAAATTTCTTCTGTATTCTTTGCTTCTGATTTTCCTATCTTTTTATTGTGCCTTTTTTGCTTCTGATTTTTCCTTCTAATGTAATTTCAGCTGCCTCATTTTATATAACTTTGACTTTTCACATACCTCTGGGCTAGTGGATTGTTTGTTCATATTAGCATCTTTGTGCAGAGTAAAGGGTGATAAACTTAAGACTGAGGCTGGAAAGGGCTATAATAATCCATTCCAAACTGTTCCCACTCCAGCCCTTCAGTGCTTGAACGGTGAAGTTCAGAGGTATGAGGTTGTAGGGCCTTAACTGATGCTCTGCCTTTGTCACATTCCAACACTTTTTTTATGTTCCTAAACTTTCCATATACTCTAGCTAATATCCATGGAATAACCAACTTTCAAGTCAGATATATAATACTCTCTGCAGTTTTATGCTTTAGATGTGTAAAAGCTTTCTGACTAGCTGGATGTCACGATGCTGAGTTTCACATCCAGTGTTCCTGTTTGCAAGTAGATTCCTACTTTAACTTCTGTAACAGTAATGAATGATGATCTTGGTTCTTCCAGGTCACTCTAATGTGCGAATACTCAAGCTGTCTGTTGGGCATATCTGTTTATAAGCTTCCTGAGGAGCCAGGCCTTTAGTTTCTAGAGAGGTTTGGCTTCTTGTCTGCATGCTCAACTCAGAGTTAAATGGTGGGTTTTTTGTTTTTGTCC
>NW_020450839.1:4099-9204 GCF_003343035.1 Apteryx rowi | reverse complement strand
CCCCCCCCCAAGTAAGTGCTCCTTATAGACCTGGAGACCCCAGAGCACACTCGGGTATCCAAGAAGGGAGACCTGAAGTTCCAGGTATGAGACTCCCAAATCTTTATGCTGTGAGTATCTTAGGACTGCAGATGGAAGCAGTGGAAGCCCAGGTGTTTAATGGGAAATACCAGTGAACAAAGCTGTCTGCATAGTGGGGAAGGTGGCCTAGTAGGTCACTCTTGGTAGTGACAGGCTGGCTGCAGAGCTGAGGTATTGCTTCTGAGGTTTTTCGTCATCTACACTAAACTCCAAAATGCAGCAGGTGATTCCTTGAGAGGTTTGCACCCCTAGCATGCTTTGTGCCACTTCCTTCAAGTGGGCTCAGTGGTGTGAGCTACCAGAGGCTCCTCACTGCGGATTTCTGGAATAGAAATGCAGTGTATTGCACAGCAGTGAGCGCACGTACCTCACACCAGAGCTTTTCATTGGTGGTGTACGCTGTGCCCAAGCAGACGATAGCTGAAAATGTTGCATTTGAATAGACTTCCCATGGGTTTCGGGATATAAAGAATAAATGTATTGAGCTGTTGCTTTTGTAGCTCTGCTGTTTTCTATCCTTTGGCTGCATTCCCTTTGTGTTGAATACATTAGCATTAAACACTAGCTTATTTTATAGGCATCTCTATATAAACTTCAGCTCCAAGGTTACTGAGCTGGATTCTTCAGGAGCCTTAGGCTACTAAAAGAGATCACTGTTGTTCCTTGACAGTGTAATAGGATTTGTAACAGCTGCCTCTTCCCTCACCCATCTTGATGCCTGTGAAAACAAAGCCAAGCTGTATGCATCATCGCCCCACAGGAATGAGCAAGCTAATTGCTACTGTTTGGGTTTGGGAAGCTCCCTTATAAGAGGGCTATGGGTTATAAGGTGCACAGCCCCTTCCTGAATGTCAAAGGCTTAGACACTAACCTTTGCCTGGAAGCTTCACTTGGGATTATTTTCCCCACAGGTGGTGGTTGCCCATTAACGACAGGAAGTTTGTTGCAACCTGATCTCTGCCTAGAAAGGAGCTCTGCTGAGCTGCAGAGCATGGCTCTGTGCTTGGCCCCTTCCTAGGTAGATGGGGCGGAAAAGCCTGGCTGTAGGTGGAAGCTCAGAACTGAGGGACAACGACAGGGAGCAGCTTCTGGGCTCAGCTCTCCTTCCAGGGAGGTCTGGCTGGAGCTGCTGGAGAGACCTTTCAGATGCTGGTGCGTGGTGAAGGCTGGAGGCAGAGTGTCCTGTTAAGGACTTGCTCCACGGAGAAGCGGCACCACAGGGAAGTACCAAGCTGCCTGGAGCAGCCGTCCCCTGCCCAGGAGAGGAAGAACCTGGCTGTGCCGGGTATCCCTGCCACTCTGGGAGCTGGACTGTAATGAAGTGCTGGTAGCTGCCTGCTGCAGTGGTCGTGGCCTCCTCGCTCTTCCATTCCTGGCAAAGTAAATATCGATCGAGGGGCTGGGCAAGAGCATGTGCTCAGGGCTGCATCTCCATGGGAACGGCTGAGCCGCGAGCAGCTCCTGCATCCCTTCCCCCTGCGCACATGCACCGCTGCATCGCACCGCATGCAGCGACGTGGCCGCGCTCATCGCCATGGAAACCCGCTGCGGGGCCGGGTGTGCGCGCGGGGGGGTGTGCACACTCGTGTGTGTGTGCGTGTGCGTGCACGCGGGGAGGCCGCGGCCGGGCGGCTCCTGGGCAGGGGCAGAGGGCTGTTCCCTGGCTCCTCGCCTGGCTCCTCGCCAGCCTCCGGCGGCGCTTGGCACCGGCGCGGGTTTTGTTCTCCGAACGTGCCGCAGTCCTGTGGCGGGGACGGGAAAGGGAGGAGGCAGCGACGCAGCACACCTACATCCAAGTGCCAGCGGGGGGATGTTTGTGCTGTATCACTATCACGAGATAACACCTGCGCTCGCCCGGGTTCGTAATTAGGCCACCTTTTCTCTGACAACGTGGTGAAAGTTCTTTTTTTGAAAAGATGTTTTTATTGGAAAGTGCTGACTTGCGGAAACCTAGATTTTCATCCAGAGCACAATATTCCCATTGGCTCACTGGATCCCGCAGATCTTCCCAATAAGCTCCTGCTCCGAGTGGGAAGAGAGGCTCACTGCAAATAAACATGCTGATGTGGAAGGCTGGTCTTTCCGAGCATCTTTGGGTATGGAAAGTGAATTTAGCTAGCTTGGCTTAACTGCCAGCTCTGTAAATACTACTGCTGATCCCCAGAGCCCGCCTCTGACGACGAGCTGGAAATGGTACTGCCTATTTTTGAGTAACGCTTCTGAAGCTGCTAATGCTGTTGGAGCTTGAACCAATATTTGCGAAAGAAAGACTTGCCCCCGTTGCTAAGTATCCGTAGCGTAGTCAAAATCTGGCAAAGATCTTTAGAGAGGGAAGTGCTGTATAAACTGTCTCGATGCTGCAGCATGGAGTGGAGGGTTGCAGCCGTCAGGACCTCGTCCCACACCAGGCTCTGCTGCAGACTGAAAGTGAATGCTAGAGAAGCCAAAAAGTCAAGCCTTGAGCATGGGACACTTGTCCACCTGTCAGGTCCTTTTTTAGCATAAATCGTTTAGGGAAGCAAATGGTTTTATTGCGGACCCTAACCTTGACACGTCAAGGGAGCCAGTAGCCTTCCTCAAACGTAATGTTCTTGCGAGGGAATTCCTGTTTCTGCCTGGTCACCGGGAGCGATGGGCGAGGGGAGGTTGGTGGGTGAAGCTGGTTTTCACCTCCTTTCCCGCGCCGGGCGGGGAGCTCCCGGAGCCCGTGGTGCCAGCCCGGGGCAAACGGAGCACGGGAGCGGGGAAGGAGGGCGAAGGGCGGCTCCGAGCAGTAACGCCGTCCTGGCGCGGGACGGATGACAAACCCCTTTGTCCGCATTGTCTCGCAACGCCCGGCCGTTCCCATGGTTTGCAGCGCGGAGGGCAGCGGGCAGCGCGAGCCTGCTTTGGGGGGGGGGTTTCCCCCCTCCGGCTTGGGTTGCTGCCATGCTGCGGGGCTCCCTGGGACTCGGGTGCGCTTCACCCACATCCCCGAGGAACCAGGAGATCTGGGCTCCCACAGTGGGTTTCCTGGCTGGAAAATGTCAGATGCATCTCCCAGCTCGTGCCGGATCGCCCCGTCCCTCCCGCGGAGGTGACTTTGCTCTGTCCTGCCCGCCGGCAGGAGGGGGCCGTGCTGCTGCTGCGACCGTCAGCTCCGATGACACCCTGGGGACGGCATCTCCGTTTCCCCACGCTGGCGCGGAGGGACTGCAGGGAGGTTCCTGCTGCCTGATGCTGCTGCCTTGGCCGGGCCAGGTCCCGGGGGCTGGAGGAGGAGGAGGAGGAGGGGGCTGCTGTGGGTCACCCCCGGCCTCGGGGTGGGGGGAGACCAGCCTGGGCACGTGGCCCAGCAGCGACGGGACCCAACGGACCCCTCGGGGCTCCTTCACCCTGGCTGGGGGCCGAGGGCTCCCGTCTCCGCTGCTTCCCCTGGGGACCGCGGAGCCGCCCTGCGCCTTGCGCCGCGGAGGACCAAGGATGCTCCGGGCGGCGCGGGGGGGTTTCCCCGCCGTGGGCAGCCGGAGGCCGAGCGGGGCCGGGGGTCCAGGCGGGCGGGCGGGGGGCTGCGCGGCTGCGGGAGCAGGGATGGCTGTTGCCATGGCAACTGCTGGGTCAGAGAAAGCGTGAAGCGGAGTGTGAAGCCATTAGTCATTTTAATGAGCTGGGAGAAGCGCTGCGGCGGCAGGAGGGAGGGAGGGCGGGCGGCAGGGAGCCGGTTCCCCCCGCTGCCGCCTCACCTGGGCCCCAAGAGCCCTCTGCAAACCCCCCCCCCGGGACGGTACCGTGGGGCGGGAGCCCCCTGCTTGAGCCGATCCCGGAGGCCCCCGTCCGGGTGGTGCCGCCGTGCTGGGAGCGGGAGGGAGGGCAGGGAGCAGAGAGGGAATCTCAGGCGGCTCCGGGCTTCCCCACGGTTTGGTTTCCTTGCTGGGCCCTTGCGCACCCCGGCTTCGCGCGGCCGAGGCGGATGGGAACCGTGTGCCGAAGCCTCCGTCAAGGCCGGAGCGGCTTCGCCTTAGTCTGTCCAAGAGCAAAGCAGAGCCGGGAGCAGCCCCTCGCGGGCCAGGTGACGCTGCACGGGAGGATTTGCCAATCTCTGTGCCATATTTCCTGCACTTCTTGGGGACGGACACAGCAGCTCCAGCTCCTCTCACCCACCGCATTTGCCCCCTAGCAAAGCCCCCAATCCTGCTCCCTGCCTGGGAGCTGGGATCCCCCGGTGCCCCCGCCGCGGCCGCCTGCGCCTCGTGCCGCTGCCGGCAACCCCCCGCTAATCCCGGCCGGCTGTGCCAGCGCGGAACGGCAGGGTGATGCTGGATTATCCATATGTTTGCCAGGCCGAGGCTTCAGGATAGCAGCTGTTCATCCAAGTGGCAGGAGGGTTCAGCGCTGGCCCCACGGTGCCCCGGCTCTGGAGGTGCCTGGGCTGCAGCCGGGGCTCGGCTCCGCGGGAGGGAGCGGGAGCCAGGGAACCACTGGGCACAGCAGGGATGAGCCGGGGCGGGGGGGGGGAGGGGGATCCCCGTTGCAGCCAAGCCCCTGGCGCAAGGGGCCAGCGCGGAGCCGAGCCCGGCACGCGGCTCCTTGCGGTGCTGCAGCAACGCAGCGAGAAACCGCTTCCTTCCCGCGGTGGGAGGCCGGGCAGCTCCCGGGGCTGGGGGCTCCGTGGGTCGGGAGAGGGTCTCTGTGGCTCAGGGCCTGGGACCCCGCGTGCCCCCCCTGCACCTGCGGCCGAGCCCCCGGCAGCAGCAGGGCGCTGCAGCTCCCGCAATCCCGCGTGTGCTGCTGGCCGCAGCGAGGCCGAGCTCGCCCAGCCCCAGCCTGGTCCTGGTCCCAGCACAACAGCCCAGCGCAGCCGGCCACCGTTCACGTCTTTATTTGCCTCAAACCATGTCCAGCATCGCCGGCAGGCGCATTCACAGCTCGGAGATGCCCCGCTCCCACCCCGAGCCTCGGCCCCGCGCACGGGGCTGCCGTTCCAGCCCGGCTCGCTCCAGGGAGCAGCATGGAGCCTGGTCCCGGTCCCGTATCCCTCCCCCCCC
>NW_020450839.1:0-2604 GCF_003343035.1 Apteryx rowi | reverse complement strand
GCGGGCGCCCGCTCGGCCCCGCGCGCCTGCACCGTGGGGTAGAGCGATGGCGGGATGCCGTCGTCGGCCCCGCGGGCGCCCGCCTCCTCGGCCAGCGTCATGCTCCGGCCCTCCAGCGACTTCTGCTTCCACTCGGTGATGAGCTGCTTGGAGCGGGAGGCGTCCACGGGGACGTGGATGGTCATGTGCCGCCGCGCCGGGTCGTCCATGGAGGGCGTGCTGACGCGGGGCAGTGTGTTGCTGAAGGTCACCATGTTCTCCTTGGCCATGGGGCTGCGGGGCGCCAGCAGGTCCACGTCCACGCTGGCCCGCTTGAGGCTGCCCAGGGAGTTCTTCTCGCGTGGCACCGGCCGCGCCGCCCCCTCCAGCCGGCCCTGCGGGTTGAGCTCGTCGGTGCTCACCGACTTGTTCTGCTGGTAGACGGAGTCGTGGCCCCGCTGCGTCAGCGCCCGCAGCGCGTCCTTGGCGGGCGGCGCAGCTGGGACCCGCTCGGCCGGCGCGCGGAAGTTACCCACGGCGTGGTACGCCTGCGAGGGACAGGGGGGGTCAGCAGAGCCCACGGGGCGGCCCCGGCCCCGGCCCCAGCCCCGGCCGGCATCCCTCCCGTCCCGCCGCCGGGCAGCGCTCACCAGGTAGGCGGCGATGCCGGAGCCGATGAGGAAGCCCACGTAGACGTCGACGGGGTGGCTGCGGTACTGGGTGATCTGGGTGAGGCCGCAGATGCCGGCGGCGATGGCGAAGGCAAAGACCAGGATGGGCTTCAGGAGTTTGGTGCTGTCCGAGATGATGGAATTGAAATACATCTGGCGGAGGCGGCGGGGCAGGGACAGGCTGTTAGTGGCAGCCCGCGGCGCCAGCACCCGCAGCCCCCCCCCCCACGTCTCGCTCCCATGCATGCAGAACTGCAATCCGGCACATGCGCGGCTGTGCACGCATGCACCCACCGACACGCACAGCCGCGCGGGTGACCCTCGCCTGCACGTGCCGCCAAGGGGCCCTGAACGCGGAGCCGTGAGCCGGGCAACGCCGGCGAACTCACCGAGACGTAGACAGCAGCGAAAGCGGAGAGCGTCGCGTGCTGAGACGGGAACGTCTTCCTGCGAAGGAGAGGACGAGGCAGGGTCGGCGAGGCCTGACCCGGGGCGCGGGGCAGGCGGTGCCCCGGCACGTGCGCCCCTTCCCGGGAGGTACCTGGCAGACAGGATGGCGTGCTTGTCCGGCCCCGAGCAGATGTCCTGGGTGACGTAGGGGTTGGCGTCGCAGGGGGTGCCCAGCAGCGTGTAGTTGGGCTTGCAGACGGTCAGGAAGAAGGGCGCGTGGTAGCCGGTGGCCAGCTGGATGACGTCGGTCACCAGGGCCGTGGCGCAGAGTCCGAACACGTGGACGCCTGCGGGAGGCGGGCGCGGGGCAGCAGGTCACCCCGGATCCGGACAGCGCCCCGGCGCCCGCTCCCTGCCCCCTGCTTCTCCGCTTGGGGCCGGATCCGGAGCAGCTCCCGGAGCACCCAGGGGAAGGGCCCGCAGCCCCCCCGGCACTGCATCCCGGGCGCCCCGCGCTGCCGCCCTCGTCCCCCCCAGCCCCTCAGAAAGGTCCCGCGGCGGCGGCACAACGTACCCACAAACCTTACGGTCCTGCGCAGGAAGGAGTTGAAGTTGCAGCCGCCGGCGTTAATGCTGCCCTCGGCGCCGCTGCGGCCCTTCAGCCGGGACTGCAGGCAGTAGACGATGCCCTCCCCGACCATGATCTGGGGGGAAGCGGCAGCTCAGTGGGGCCCGGCCGCGTGGGGAGGGGGCGCGAGGGCGGTCGGCAGCGCTGCCCCGTGGGGGACTTTGCAGGATGCCAGGCACCGCCAGGCTTCCCACGATGGGCCACGCTGGGGCCCCGAAACCCGGCCCCAGGACCCAGCTCGGGCTGGGACGTCTCCAGCGTGGTGTGGCCAGCCCCGTCCCTGACCCCATCCCTCCGGCAGCAGGAGCCGCCCGGGACGCACCGAGGCCGCGGGCGCCGCGAAGGCCAGGCTGAGCAGCATGAGCAGCGGGATGAGCTCCTCGTTGGTCTCCACGTAGGGCATGGAGAGTGCCCGGTCGTAGCACTGGAAGCCCACCTTGGCCGGCTTGAAGAGGTCCGTCAGCTCCAGGAAATACAGCGTGATGATGGAGGAGGCCACGATGGGCAGCTGGGGATGAGCAGGAGCGAGCTGGGACTGTGGCGCCGGCTCAGGGACACCCTCGGAGAGCCACTGCCACGGGGCGCAGAGCCACACATGGAGCACCCCCGAGTGGCTCCGATGGCCCCAGCATCGTGCAGCCCCCGGGATGGGGCATCTGGGTGAAGCCCCCGTCCCCTTCATGCCAGCTCCATGCTGGCTCCCCGAGCTGCAACCCTGGCCCCCATCCCGCGCTTACCTCCACGAAGTAGAAGCAGGGCAGGAGAGTCATGCTGTCCTTGGGCGCCTTGGCCTTCTCCTTGGGGGAGATCATGGTCGCGCTGGGCTGCGCGGTCACCCTGCTGCGGGGCAGGAACCCGTCGGCAGCGTGGCGGAGCCAGCGGGCTCCAACCCGCGAGGAAGGTGCCAGGCAGCTCCCGGCGCTGAGCCGGCTTCAC
>NW_020450838.1:3309124-3570736 GCF_003343035.1 Apteryx rowi | reverse complement strand
GATTCTGTGATCAGCCCGGCCTGAGCTCACCCTGCTTTTAAAACTCCCTCGCCTTCAGGAAGGCCAGATTGAGGCTGTTGTGGGAAGAATTCACTCTTGCCTGTCCAACGTTAACTTTGTGACACTGCCACAGAGTAGATAGGACACATCAAACATTCAGCCCAAGCACAGGGCACCATAGCCCGTACCTGCAATACGTAGCCTGTTCTTGAGTCTGCAGCAAGATAGCGGGCAGAGCAAAGCTTTCCCCTGAATTGTGCTGAGTGGGCCACTCCAGCGCTGGGCTGGAGGGCTGCCCAAGCACTGCAGTGCAGGCAGAGTTGATGTGAGAGCAGGTCTGAGAGCTTGGCAGGAGCCAGCAGAGCCAAAGCCGCAAAGGCCATATTCTGTAGCCTGCTCAGTCACAGGGAATAGGCTGCTAATGAACACATACCTGAGAACACTAGACGATAGTATAATCCCTTGTACTGCAGCTGCACCTTAAAAATGGTCAGAAAGGCTTGTACTCAATGGAAGTTGTAAGATCTGACTCTAGAAATTTTCAAGTGTGTTTAAAGTCATAACAGCACAAAACTGACTTTTTTAAAGAGGAGAACTTGCCATTGTGGGGGTAGAGCAATTCAGGAAAGTACAGCTCGGTGTTGTTTATGTGATTCGCTTTCTCTGCTCCTTCCTGAGGATATGGTGCCAATTTGTAAACCACTATAAACCACTATGAAACTCAAGTGCCTAAACAAGAGAAAATTAGTTAAGGAAAAATGTAGCTTTCAAGTGCAGGAGCAGGTAAACTACTTTCAAATCAAAAGTTCAATTTAATCTGAAAGGAAAACAAATCTGTCAATGTCTATTCARTTTGCACTAAAGCCTAGAGGGACACTCGACTCAAGTTTCAACTGTGTCTACAAATGCTCTTTAAGTCTTAAGCTCCCTTTTTTCTCAACAGAAGCTTTGCACTTGGCTGTCTAATTTAATTTTACCAATTATTTCACCCATCTGTGCACGTCTAAAAAACTGTTAAAGTTTTCTATCTATACCTTTAGTTGCTCAGTTTTGTTTCAGATTTTCTTGTATTTGTTTATTTTTTGTCTTAAAATCCAGAATATTTTTCCACTCCATTTAACACTTGAAATGTTAGTAGTAGTGATGATCCTACCCTGAGATTTTTTCAAATGGAGCGTGGCCAACCTTGTTGTAGCAGACCCCTCTTTGCAGTCAGAAACTGCGGAAATGTATTCCCATGACCTATGTGGGATATTACCATTACCATAAAAGCTGAACATTATCTTGGGATAACAGCCTAATGGAAACAACTAAATAGGAAAAGAGATACGTGAGAAACCAACATTAGACATTGTTGTTATTCCAGTTGCTTCTCTAATAGTGGAGGTCTGATATATGAAATAAAGCTGAAGCAATATACAGTTGGTTTGCTCCGGGAAAATGTGACTCCACCTTGAGTGAAAGTGAAGGATGCTTTACCACTGGGGCTATCTATTTTCCTTCCACCAACAGTAGTTCTTTTGAAATATGCAGACTGCAACTTTCCCTTAGCTATAAACCAGGCCTTTATTTATCATGAGATTTCTACATGGACAGACTCTCCTCAAGCTATGTGCATGCAATATTTTCTAGTCTCCCTTTTGTACCACGTCTTTACACATTAATTACTTATATTCTGCTGGCACCTGAAGTTCCTATGTAAAATAAAAACCCCATAGAGACACAGATGATGTTCTGAAGAATAGAAGAGTCATGAACTGAACCAGTCTTTTCTCTCAGACAAGTACCTTAATCAAAACATTCCTGTACTGTTAGGGAATAGTGCAGATACTCTTACTTTGTCCTTTCATAGTTATGTCCTTTCATTTATTCCGATAAAATTAAATAACAAGCCAACTGATGTTTTCTTTAAAAAAAGAAAAAAAATTGATGAAGTAAGAAATACAGTAAATTTCAACCCATAGAATTGAATTTTTCCAGTTCATGATACTAGAAAGAAAGAGTTTGTCCTGGGAGGAGAGCTAGATGGAGTTTAACAAAATTTGGCAATTAAAAATACAGTGGAAATTTCCCAAGAGATTGCAAGAGCTGTTGCTTCTTTTTTCATTTCACCAACAGCAGTGTTGCTTTCACCAGCACTACACTCAAACAATTAAGCTATCACCTTTAGCCAGCACAAGCAAATTCAGAAATTTCCAGAGAAATTATCTTAGTCCGCATTAAATGACACTATATAAAATGGCTACTGTTCCATTTTTTCATTTCCTAGCTTTTTGCCTTGTCCATTTACAGTCACAAAATCCCAGCTGCAGAAAAGAATGTAATATACCCTGTCCTAATCCCAACTGGTCAAGAACTGGAATTTGTCCCCCACAGGAAAGTCTGAAAAAATCCAATTCCACCTGAGGGGTGGGAGGAAAAGAGTAAATTGATATGAAAAGATAATCTGAGAAAACATTATGCTAACATGTTTTGAATAAGTTTAATTACAGACTGTCAGGCTTTGAGCCTGGCTGTCAAACATCAGGAGGTGGGAAAGATTAGAAGCCATAAAAGCCACTACTGAAATAGGAGCTCTGAGGTTTGACAGTCTTAACTATACTGTAGAGAGCCTGGAAGCCTTAAAGCTTTTCTGCACGGTGATGTTGATTCAGAGCCATGAGTTCTTGATGTTCAAGTTACTTCAAAACACCAAAAGGCAGATTTTGAGGAAACTGATATCAATAAGAAACCCCACAGGCCTTTTCTTTCTTCTACAGTGTGAAATTACACTTTTTTCCTAGAATCTCTAGAAGTTTTACTCAACTAAGCAATTACTGCACAAGAGGCTGCAGAAACTAGCAAAACTCTTTATTTTTCTTATCCTTGACCACTGTTCACTATAATGCTTTTAATGCTTTTCTATCAGTCTTGAAGTTAAACACTTGATAAGTGTTTCATAGCCTGACAGGTGGTGGTGTGTGACATTCATCTTGTATGGACCTTCTGAACTTAGATTTGTGCTGAATAGATGTTTGCAGTTATGGGACACTGGGCTATGTATCCCAGTTTATTCCTTTCATTCCCATGTTCCTCTTTTTTGTAAGAAATTCCATTAAAAACTGCTCGTGATCACAAAAGAACTGGAGTCAGAAAACCAAAGTCAATCCTCACCCTAGTTACCAAATTTGGCACTTGTCATACTATATTATGGAGAACAGCAYATGGGAACCAACTGACAATGCCACAGACTGAACAGGGGTATTACCAATGCCTTAATTACTCTGGAAGACTCTACAGTTACTGTAAAATTGTTCAAATGTTATCAATCATGAAGCACTCAGTTAGAGACTTGATTTTTAGTTGGTCTGTTTAAACCCTTTTTGACTGTACTGCTAATGGTACACAGTAACTCCAGGAAAGGGTTACATTGAAAGATTATTTCTATCAAACACTCAGTTGTAGTGTCATAGGCCAAATCAAATCCCAAGTGCCTGAAAGAGGCTAGTTTTTCACATGCCTGGTACTTTAAAGTAAAAGCAAGTGGGAGGAGAAATGATTTTGCCTTTTCCACACAGATCAACACATTTCAGTACTTTATGCAGGGAAAAGAAACAACATTCTTAGTGCTTCAGAAATCACTGGGAAGTCACCTTTAAGCAATTTGTAGCCTTAAGATAGATGTCTGTTGAATTTCCTGTCATTTTGTGCCTCATGGCAAATTTTCAGTCAGTGAGTGGGTCTCAGCTTCTCATGTACAGAGGGTCTAGTGGCTGAGCTTAGTGTGTGTTTACATACTCTCGGTAAGTCAGCTGTTGAGCTGTAAAGCTCAAAGTCAAGCTAGAGAAATATTTGCTGTATGGCAGGGGAAGCCCTTACATGTTAAGGAAATTTATTCCATGTGTCTTTTCATGATATTTTTTCTTCCATATGCCCAAGGGCATTCTCAGCAAGGGGAAAAATAAACCAAAGCTAATTTTGACCTTTTGATTGTTTGTTTGCTTTGGCTAGCCACAGTCAGAGACCATATTCTTCTCCCAGGGACTTCATTGTAATTCTGCAGCAGCACTCTCATATCAATGATACCATGGTGATCTTACACTAGTGTGAAGAGGGAAGAATGCAGCTCAAAGATTTAATTTTTCTTGTCCACAGACCTGTTCAAGGTTGGGACAGGCTTAGCTCATTTGAACAACTACGAGGCTTGGCAATTAACGTGCAAACAGTGTGGGTGACTGAATTTGTCTTTTGCCTTCTTGACCCCTTGACTGAAGCAAACTAAATGAGAGCTTGTATTTAATCCTAGAGGAGATAGCGTAATCTCCCTGAGGAGATAGCGTAACCTCTGATACTCTTCATGCCAGCACACTAATTAGATGTCCCCTTCACAGAGGAACAAACAGAATGCTTCATTCGTATTAGTAGGCTTTCACAGATCTTCCCATGGGGCAAAAATTCTTTAGAAGAACTCCTGTCCTTCATGCAATACATTGCAGCTTAACAACCTCCAAAATTGTTTTACATGGATTGATCTTGTGATGTCTTATCCAACCTGCCATAGTTGTGCCTCTCACAAGGTTTTTAAAGTGTACCCTAGGCTCTCCACAAAAWCTTGGCATAAAAATTCTGACATAAGGAGAAAGGTAGAATTAAAAAAGGAGAGTAAATAGAGGATCGTTTCACAATTTTTTCTTTTTCTGAAACTTTACGAGTTATGCTTTCAGTAATGGAGAACACTATAATTTGTTCTTCCTAAATAAAATTCCTAAAATTATCATAATTAGATTACCCTGTATTCTAGAGTTTCATGATCCCATATTCTGGGAACTCATATCTCTGTTTTAAGGCCAGTATTGAAGATTTATACTTTCTGTTGAAAATACCAATCAATGTGAATGTAATACATAACTATGAAACAGGCAAGTGTGATTGGACCACTAGATCTATGTTTATTTTTCTGGAGACTGATGATTACCAATTGCTCCTCCCTCCAAAATCAGCAGTTTTTTAAAAGGGATTTTAGAAATGTTTCATACTATTCAGTATCTATATTAGAGATAGGAAAAAATCATGGATCAGTGTGCCACTAATATAACAGTAGTATATCATACCTTGTTCTCAGATGAGTTCTACAACTAAAAGGTGAGAAGACCTACGTGAAAGCTGATGTTGGAGGCAGAAAAAGTAGCAAAAGCCCCCCTAAACTAGACAACACTAAATTCCATCAAGACTGATGTTGCAGAGAGAAGATAAAATTTCACAGAAAATGGGCAGGAAAATGCTGTCAGTTTTCCTAACACAGGTGTGAAACACTGATCCTCACCCCGCATGATCTTTTGTTCCTGCCTTTGCTCAAAAACTCAAGTAGTTCAGTTTCACAAATGACATATTTGTTAGGATAGTTCCTGACGTGGCCATCCATGTAATACATGCTAGAATAGGAAAATAATTTTTCCAAAAAACTCCACCATTACAATAAAATGCAGTTTCAGTTCAACTGAAACTAATTGAAAGTAATTTTGGATGGCAAAATGTAGGAAGATGGGGAAAAGATTTTTAAAATATTTTGCCATTTAAAGGAACTTTTCATGTTCAAATATTTTAAAACTAAACTTAGCCAAATTTCACTATAAAATCATATGAGCAGAGAAAATTTTTCCTTAGGATAAGTTTAGCAGTGTTGGTTGCCCCAAAGCAGCACTTTTCCTTTATCTCATTGAAAATCAGCTGCGAAAAAAGTCATTGCAGATTGTCCCAAAGCGTAAATCAATTTTGTTTCTACTAAACAAATGTATAAAAATTTCTGTGTACCTCTGTTCCATACCATGGCCACTGCAGGCTGCATAGCACTGATTCAGCATGTCTGATTTTGAAGAGGATGCTCAAGCACCTGCTGGGACAGAGTGCAGCGCTCTGTCTTCTTCGGGGCTTAGGCTGCCATGAATATATCAAATTATACCTAAGTGGTTCCCTAAACTCCTAATTTGTTTATAATGCTGTTGTAAGGGCTTGATCCTCATTTTTGAAGCAATCAGCTGGTCACACCTCAGCTGTATGAACAGTAGAATTTTGATCCATGAAAGACAGTGAAAAATGCATGCCTGATCACTGAAGATTTCAAAGCTTAGAAAACTTAGCAAGATGAAGCATTCACTTGCCAGGGGCTCTGACAATGATTCAGAGCCAGTTGACTGAGTCTAAAGTTTGTTACAAAGCTGTCCTCTTTTATACAGTTTTTAAAAAGTAAATGACTCTTTCAGTACCCAAAAAAGGAGGCAGTCATGAAACTTTGATTTAATTGAGTAAGAACTTTGCTGTTGGCACTGTTCTTACCTGGAAGATACATACATAGCCCAGTGTCTGAGGGCTTAAATAAAACCTTAAAATGGGTGTGCCATCTCTATTGGTTGGACACAGATGAAGCAGGTGTCCAAATTCCCTGGTGGTTTCCTGTTAAAGCACGCGAATACTATATCTGCTGTGGACATTTCCCAATGGGTCGATTAATGCTGTTTGGATCCTAATATAAAACAGGCAGCTGATGGTTGGCAGTGAAAATCAGGCTGGCTGAAAACTTTTTATTAAACCTTTTATGTTTTGGTTTGGTTTTCTTTAACATAAATTACTTGCTTTCCTCTGGCTTTTTTTGGAATATGAGAGGCAAGATTTAGATATGCCACCAGGACACCTCATGGGAGTTACAGATCTGACACTTCACACCTCTGACTTCTTCGGTAGGCCAAATTCCCTGCTGCTTTTTTTCTATTTTATGTAGAATACTTAGCTTCTGTAAAATACCTATGAAAATTCTCTCTAACAGAGCTGGATCCAATTTTATATCCAAATTGCTTACTTTCTGAATGACATGCCTTTGGCTTAGTCTTCATATTTTGCCCATGCTGCTAAGCACATACCGCTTTCCAGTCAAGCGTTTTCTATTTGTATTTAATGTGGCTAAACGTTTATGCATATTGTGTCATCTTATTGACAGAGAAGACAAGAGGATTTAAAATCTGCTTAAAGTGAAATTTCACAGATCGCCCTACCAGGTTGAGTTTTATAAAAATCTAAAGTAGCCATCAGCCTTATTCTCTCTCACACACATACAACAAAAAAGTAAAAGGAGTAATTGCTTGAATTACCCCCTGTCTTTTTCCTACCTTAAATTCCAAGTGTAAAAAGTAAGTGGTTTAAGAAAGCATTTGTGCTAGACAGGATAGTTTAAGAGGAAATCCATAATAAATTAGAGATTTTCTTTAGTATAATACTACATATTTGTGGCAATGTACAGAAGACATGGTCAAAACTCACAAAAGAAAACAGGAATGCTAGGAGCATCAGAAGTTTCTCGAGTCTTTCAATAATTTGACTTGAATCTCTGCACTCTGCATTCTGTTTAGTGAGAGAGAGAACTGTGTTCATACCTTTCAAGGACTGTGCAGTCTCTCACTCAAAGTGAACTTGTCTAGATTAACTTAGATTGTGCTTTTTCTGCCATTCTGCTGGCTGAAACTTAGATAATTGGCTCAGTCTCATGCAAATCCTCTGAAATTTACAGAAAGCCTATATCAGACTTAACGTTATTCTGAGAATGAAACCATGCGTCTTCCAACCCACTTAATCAATAATAGTTTTATCAACGCTCAAAATAGCAGGAACACATAAAAGAATGGGGGGGGTCATGTTCATTATTAGCCTCTTTTACTTGGATTTATACAGTGGGTGCAAGTATGCATCAACACCTATCATGCAGAACACTCTAGAGTAAAGTCAGTTAATATTTCAAGAGTTGTTCATTCCCACTTGGTTTTGCTGTCTTTCTTTTAAAGGTTGAAGGGGGCGAATGAGTTCTTTTGAGAAGGAGGGGGAAGGTATGGGGATTTGGGGTTTATCTGATTCTTATATTGTTCATTTAGCCAGTATTTATAAATGTCATTTCTGTCTATGGGCATTTTCTTCCCTCAGGCTTCTGCAAATGAATTACAATTGTTTTAGATACCATTCAGTTTAATGAGAGACTTCATAAAAAAAAATATATATATATATATATATATATCCCCCACACAAATACACATAGGCATCTCTTTTGGATACAAAATTAAATACCTCCTTCTCTTGCTGCACAGGGATATTCACCATGAAAATAATCCAGCTGACTGTTTGCTATCAGCTGTAACCAGACGGCTCCATTGGTGTGGGTGGCCCAAGAGTAACCTCTGCTGCCGTTGGACAGAGCTGTCCAAAGAATTGCTTTTGCAGCTGAGCACGGTGGAAAATGAGGGGTGGGTCCAGCTAATAAAAGGCAAATTATCTAGTGAAGAAAAACACAACAAAAAAACTGTTGTCTAAACACTTCTTTCCTCTTGCTGGCTGTAAAAGATCGATACTTCAAGTCCTAATTATTGAAGACTGTACAGACCAGGCCAGCCCTAAACACAGTCTAGCCTCCCTCAACTTCCCATAGATGCAATAATCCATTTTGTCTAATTTCTCTCCAAAATAATCCCTTGTTTCAAGCACCAGCAAAGCCAGCTCAGTTCTTTCCTTCTGCCTCACTAGCAAAGCTTTCCCAAATCTTACACCCCATTTTCTAGCTAGGACTGGAGCTGCGCCTGTTCACTGTCTTGAAATTTCCCTGAACTTCTGGCCAGAGATCCCTAAAGACACCATGTACCAAGCATATCAGGGCTTCCATTGCTATTCTTCAATCCTTGTGCCTTTACATACCCATAAATCCCTGTGATGAATTTCACCTCCCCTTTGTCCAACCCCTCTCTCACACACGATCTGGGCTCCCCAGGAAGCACTGCTTGCGGTGATTGTACAACCAGTCACTATTCCCCGTGGCTCAGTGAAATTCACTGATGAACTGAGGGGGTAAAGGGGTAAGAGCCTGACAGTGAAATTTAGCTCAGGCTTATAAGTCTACAATCACTGTCAGTCCCTATTTCAGAAGATCACCTTAAAAAGATAATGCGAGACAACTGGAGAGGACAGCAAGGCACATATGAGGACAATATGCAAAGGAATGAGAAAGGGTTAAAGAAGGGAAAGAATGGGAATTAAAACAGGGGGCCATATTCCAAAAAAGATGACCTGATCATCATCAAGCTATGCACTTACACACCTGCCACTAAGGAGAATTTAGTACATGAGACCAAGGTGAGTCTACTGGAAAGTAAAACCTTCTAAAATATGTATAGTGGGCAATGAGTTTTAACACTGTTTTGCTCCACGTCTTCTTTCCTATTGCACTGCTGTACTTGCTAATGTAGACCTTGGTGAATACGCCAATGCCCTATCATAAGTCAATGGCAAAGATGAACCCAAGAATCCCATCATCCAGGTTCCCTGATCAAGCCACCAGACAGCGTTCAGTAGAAATCTTGCTATCAATGCTTGATGCTATAATCTGTGAACAGGACATAATCTTATTCAAATTTATACAGAACACTGTATTACCTTTGAGTAAGAAAAGTTAATTTATACTCCACCAACTTTTTGGTTATGCATGTGTATGCATCCAGTGCTCCAGGCTTCAGCTAAATGATACAGTCTAGACTTCAGGTAGTTCATTAGATCAATATTCCATCTCATTACATGGATGGAATTTGCAGTGTCCTCCAAAGCCCAGTTTCATTTCTTTCACCTCTCAAATTAAACACTATCTTAAAGGTTTAGTTGATGGATGACTCCATTTTATCTGATGATGGTCTTTGAGGCACATGTGGCAGTATATCTTATCCTATTAGTAAAGATCATTAGCTACAGCATAATTGCCTCTCTATGACACATAATAGTTTCATCTATTATTATCGTTCCTGTCCTGTAATTCTATTTCATGATTATGGTTTGACAAATCAAGGGGCATGGCAAACAATATATTTTAGCCATCATTTAAAGTAAAGTAATGTTGCTGACAAGATACGTAGGGTGGTGCTACAAGATACTTTTGCATTTGACTGTTTTTGGCTTACAGGAAATTCTGACTTCTCCATTCTCCTTAATTTCTTAACATACATACAAAAATACCAAATCAGAAAAAATAGGGCCAGAAGGCATCTTCACTACATTCAGTGGCATCTTATTTCTTTAGGAGAGCATCGGTAAACTGCATGAGGCTTTCCAAGCATTGAGAATAGCCCTTGTTTCTGGGAGATCTCAGGGTTATGAAGCAATGAAACTATGTAAGAAATATCTAGGTAAGACTTGCCCAGAGGACAGGTCTTCTCTGCAAGACTTTTCCCAACACTCTCTAGCAAGCTTAAAGCTTACAGCAGAAAAATCAAAAGCCACCAGAACAATATACCATAAGAAGAGGGGAGGCAAAGTCAAGGGTAGTGCTTTTGCCCTGTGGCAAGCCTGGGCCAGTCTGACCAAGCTCCAGTTTCAGACTGTATGTATATATTCACCATGCAGCCACACGTGCACACATACCCAGTGAGGTGGAGAGCCACTCACCTCCATAATTTAAGAATCTCAGAGATTTCACCTGCAACTGTGTTTTGCCTTCTGAGGGCCAAATTTGGGCCATTTCCCCCAGGCCATAGTCTTTTCTCATCCCTTAACAAGCAGACCATTAAACCCTTTCCCTCTCTCTTACTCACTCAGTTTCACTGAGTAATTCTTCTTGGTTCCAAGAGCTGTAATGGAAGCTTTATCTCCTCTCCAGTGAGCGTTCACCATTACTTGAAAATGTTACAAGTAATTGAGAACTCTGGGGAAAAAAGGAGAGAGAACAATGATTCCCTGTATGTAGATGATTTTAAATGAATTTTATAGTAATATGAATTAATATGATTTAATGCTAATTACCAGAGAGACATTAATGTCAATATACTTAAGTAAACCATGGTAGGAACAGTGACCAGTGATTACTGGTTATCTGTACTGCTACCCAAAACTGAGTTATGTTTCTGTTTGGGAGTGAAGTGGCAATAAATTGCTCATTGCCGTAAAGGTAATCAATCAGGCAGGAAGCTTCATGAAAGCTGCATGAAAGCTCTCAGAAATAGGTGAGGAATGACTATGGAATTTTGTTGAGTTCCTGCCTGGGTCTTGTATTAATAGATATTGTCACTTCCTTCCTGGCTGCATTCATCCTTTCCTCTTATATCCATGCTTTAGGAATGTCTAGCTTAGAGGAAAGGTGATTTTGTCATAAAGGTTCTACCTTAGAAGTCTGACTGAATTCTAGAAAAGCTTCTTGTCTGGCTTTTGAAAAATTATTTATTAGGGGCTTTTACAGCAAGGCAATTAGGAATGTTAGAGTCAGTCAGGAATTTTTGAATTTCAACGCTATACTGATTTGCAAGAAAACGTGACAAAGAAAGATTAGTTCTGCCAAAACTCTCATGAAACTACTTACATGCTTTCCTGCCAGCTCATCCCCTTAGCCTGCTGGGAAGCCTGATCTTCTGGAGTACTCCATCAGGTAGACGATGTGGAGGTCGTAAATGTCAGAATTTCCCATGTCCTTCAGGCCACACATTGCACAAACAACCTCAGAACTTCAGGTGCCAGAGCTGTGGAGCAAGTTGCTTTGTGAGCCTGGGAATTGCGGGGCTTTCATCATTTGTAATTCTAAAACAGCCTTCCAGATACAYTGTTTCAGAGTCCTGGTTCAACAGGGAGTTCAGGGCAGTCTCCTCAACAGAGAACTCTAGGGAGAACTCTGTTCAAGAGAGAACTCTTCTCTTTCGCAGATAACTTTGATGATTATGAGGGCTCTTTCTCTTAAGAGAACTAAACAAAATTTTGAAATATCAATTATCTCCCAAGACAGAACTCTCTTCTCTGCCTAAGACTGTATTGCCTTAATCTCCTTCAGGGCTCTCAGTAGTATTCCTGTATTTCTATCCAAGATTCCCAAACAGTACTAATTATTTTGTGTTATATGGTTATTCTGTACATATTCATGTTCCTTTAGGGATACATCAGACTTCCTGTGCTTTGCTAGCTCCAGGTGCTACAGTAAAACTGGTTATGCTCATTCTAATAAATGGTAACAGAAAATAGATTCTCAAGGCCAAGCTACTTCAGGTTTTAGCCAGTGCTCCACATTCAAGGATGGATAGCTTCTACCTTGTTAAAAATGGACCATTATAACCATTTCACTGAAGTTGCACTGTGAGATAGGGTGAAATGAAGAAGTGGAAAGATTTCCATTTGAGAAGAGAAAGTGGCATAAAAATTAGCAAAATAGAATCAATTAGAAGGACATTAAATGATGCAATTTCATATTGGACTGATCCATTATTACAGTGTCAGATAATAAAAAGAAAATATTATTTCTATCCAGTAAGTGTGAGTTAGCCTTGGCAATATTGTTGAAGCACATTCTGATGGATGCTTTTCCATACTCAAATACTGAGATATTAAAGCAATCAGATATGCTATGTAAGTTGACTATGAATGGGCTGTTGCATGGAATAGGATCTCAGAATTCCTCTATAGAAGCTGGAAGATACCACTGACCCTCTGGTTCAGACATTAGGTGGAATAGAAACACCCATGTTTGGTTTTCTTTTGCCTGCAGGGCAGGAGCAGAGGGAACCAATGCAGCAGTAATCACTTATAAATGGGCTGGCCAAGTTTAGAAAAGGTCATTGGGTGTTGGCTTGTAGGATGAGTATATGTCGGTGTTTTCAGTCCATGCAAGGTTTTGATCTGAATTTGAATTGAATCTGAATTTTTGATCTGAGGACTTTAGTACAAAGCCTTAAGCTAAGTGAGGGGATTTTTCTGCCTTCATGCAGAAAAATCAAGGATAAATGATTGATATTGCTTGTACGAGTTCTTACTCCATCTGGAAGTAAACTAGAAAACACTTTGGCCATAACCCTCTATATATAGCAACTAACCTAAGCAAATGAATGACCACTGAGAGTAGCATATATTTGTTGTGCTCATTGCAGCATTGCAGAGAGCTTAATGTTTAAGTGGGTTCCAGCAGTATTCTGAAAAATCTCATTACACCACTTGGCTGCAAGCTGCCTTTGAAGAATCTGTCTGCTGTAGTGTTTGTTGTACATTGTGACATGCCTCAAGCTCAGAGATCCCATCTGAGCAAGCCTGTGCTTTGGTGGAAAGTCAAGCTTTGTGTGGCAGCTTTTGATTGAGAAATATTTCATCTAATTCATCTGCGTTAAGGATGGCAAAAAATCAAACCTTCCCACGCACCCTTTATAAATCATCCTGGCTAGCATGCTAGTAAATGTGTTATCAAAAATGCAACACCTATTACTGTGAATTCCAAACAGCCAACGCCAAAAGTTAGATCTGTACCTGTGGGGAAGCTATAAATTGATTATACTTTTTGAGGAGCTATAAATTACAGGAAAGCAAGAGGAGCATCTTTAAAGGAGTGACAACAAAGAAAAGGAAAAGATGATTGAACACTGAAAAATGCAGGGCCAAATCATAAACAGGTTGTTCCTAGGAGAACAAGGATAATGAAAACTTTGCTAGCTTTGAACGAGGGAGGGGAAAACGGAGTGGGAAAGACCTTAGTGAATTAGAAATACAGACACAAAGAAAGAAGAAGGATAAAACCCTTGATGATGTGAAGCTTTTAATGCTGCATACTGGAAATATAATGAGGTAAAATGAGTCATTATCATTAGTGAATATTTAGCTGGTATAGGAATGGCAATTAATGCTACTATGCAACTTTATTAAGGTATTCGCTGCAGCCCCTCACCATCCCCACCCTCTATAAAAATGGAAATTTAAATTTAATTTAAATCCCCTGAATGGATGAATGAAAAAAAAAATCTGGCTATGAGGTCCATGGATGTGTTTGCAATAGATTCTATTTTAATGTCCTGCTATTGTCACCTTTTATCRTCTTTGCAAGCCTGCAGAACCAAGGAATGATAATGTAATGTGCAATAAAAATGTAAGAGAACTTTGCTAGGTGTGAAAAGGCTCCAGATGGAGCAAAGAAGTGAGAGAGTTATGGAGGTATTCTGTGCAAATAGCGTGATGACCCACCTTGGCTCCAATTCTCAGAGTCTCAGAAAGCATAGCTACTAGGCAAATAGTATAAAAGAAGAGGTACGCAGAGTAGAAGTTCTGAAAATATGGTAGTTTTAAGTAAGTTTTAAGTAAGTTTTAAGTAAGCACTGATTATATAAGTTAGACTTAAGGATATTTTTATACACATCCCTGTCCCACAAACTGGGGTTTGCCTAATACTCCACTTTAAGGATATTGGTGTTATTTTTCCTCCATTCTGTTGTGTTAGAAAGAAATACTTTCTAGCCTTTCAGAGATACTGACATTTAGCCATCTTCCCCTATTTTGTTAGCAGGAGTAACCGAACCCAGCCTTAGCCTTGAGGGAACATCTAAACAAACAGTTGCAGGGAGACACACTCTTCCCATGCTTCCAGCTGACCAGAAAACACCTAGAAATGCTGGTGTATGTGCCCTAGAAGCCACATTTGTAATAAGCCCGAGCTATTATAATCAGATGAATTTTCTATGGCCTCATCCTGCACATGTTTTACAGAATACCACTGAGAAAATCAAACCAAGCTTAAAAAAACCTTTGCATGCATACACTTCACAGATTTTGTACTAAGATCATCTATCTCTGTATTAACATTCCATATAAAATCAAGCTAAAGTTTTTCATGTGAATTGAAAAAGTGGAAGAATTGCCTTTTTTTACTCCATATTAACCTGCATAAATTACCAAAACCTTCTTCAGCAGTCAAGAGCACACTTCTCCTTTTTTCTTTGGCTAATACGTGAAACAAATAGGAAGTTAGGAACTCTTCTGCTGGCTCAGACTTGTTGTCCTGTTATTTCAGTATGGAGATAATGACTAGTAATGAACTCTTCAAAGACAGATGAATGTCACTCTACAGTGAGCAGACATGGGATGGTTGTCCTATGAAAATATCTTGCCTTAAACTTTATACTTGTCCTGTAAGTACTGAAGTTTGAGTGCTTGTAGCCTTCCTAAAACTGATCTCAGCCTTAACTATAAATTTAATATAATTATAATGAAATATAAAATAATAGGTATCTTTAAAAAATTGCTTGCTTTCTACTTTTTTACCCTTTCCATTTATTCCTTTGAGATTCTTGATTTATATACCATCTTTCCTTCTCCTTTTCAGTTTAAGACTCATCCTTATTCCCAAAAGACAAAGTTAATTAACCAGAATTGGAAAAAAAAACTTTGTTTCTGCTTCCTTTCTACATTAGAGGGCAGACTTCTAGCTCATCTCTCTATTCATCTTTTATTTATTAAAATATTTTTGATAAAATTAATTGGGAATTCATTAAAAAGTTTATGTTAACATCTTGAGGGAAGAAAGACCTTTGTTTAATATATATTGGCTGATAGAACGTGGCTGGATCAACATAACCCTTACTTTGAGGGATTATTTGAGGAATTATTTGAGGAAAATTAACTCGATGGGACAATTCAAGCTTCATGTTCTACTACTACAAACAAGATCCAGCAATTAAAAAGAGGCAAGAATATCTAAGAACCATGGTACAAAAGAACTTATTTTTACATCTTTCTATGTTTACTCAATTTCTGAGCTAAATATGCTTTTTTTTTCATAAAATTTACATTGAAAAGAAAGAAAGTTTCTGATCATTTGCCGTTACAAGTCTTCAAAAAAAGAGTGCTTGGAGTTAGTTATATTACAAGAAGAGGTGTGTGAGAGAACAGTAAATACAGTCTAATAGCATGGAGTATCCAAGTGCCCTTAGGAATGAAAGATAAGGAATGAGATTAGTGTTTTTACTATAACCCAATTACTTAATTTTAAGGATCATTATCAGCTGCTTGTTGCTGTTTTAACAATATCTCTATCTCCCTGCTGGTTATTCAAGGATCAGAGAGTCTTTCTGTCTACTAGTTACTTATTTTTCTGTAGATTGACACATCAAATCTAAGTGAGATAAATGGGTAAGACCAAGAATTTGTAGGATGCGCTCAGAAGTGGAAGATGAACAGTTCTGCAATAATGATCACTACACAGCCATGATAACTAACTTGTGGTCATGATGAGCCAGTATGAGTTGCTCAGCTTTAAACATTTCCCTTTTATTAAAATCTGAAATTACTTTCTTCTCAAGATTTTCTTTAATTTCATTTGAAATGTTTAAAGCTTGAAATCAGAATGAAATGCTTTAATTTGTGTAATATTTTCCCCCAGGTTCTCTGTTTCCCAAAGATTTTTAATTGCTTTTGTTCTTAATTCAGAACAGACTTGTTTGGATTATTTTTAATTTTGAGACTGACATTGACTGAAATATTGTTGCAACTTCCAGTTGTCAGCAATACACTTTAAAACACCTGTCTTGATGTGTAATGAATATCAGTCTGCAGAATGAACTCCCTCTCTCTCTTCTACTTCTCTTTTGGAGCCTCCAAAGCATCATGGACTGGTATTGACTCTGGAACCCAGAGGATGACCTTGACAGGAACATTGGTCTTTTGCATATCATGACCCCAGTCATATGTCTGGGACCRGAAAGTAATGATGAAAATTCTGCCACGACTCCTTAATGCACACCCACACAGCATCATAAATGAATCTCATGGTAAGATGGGATGAGCCAGACACTGATCTGTATTCCAGCTCTTCCTAGGCATCTTCAGTGGCTTTAAACCTGGACTGAACAGTAGAATAACAGACACACAGATTGGGAAGAGATGTCCAGAAGGTGTGTTCTCTGTATCCCTCCTCTCAAAGCCGAAGGAACGGTGTCTAAATTATTCCTGACAGAAGATCATTTCACTCCTCCTTAAAAGCTCCCAATGCTGAGTACTGTGCACCTTCCTCATGCAGCCTATTCCTCTACTGCACTGTCTGCATCAAAAGGGTTGTCCTGCAACCTAATCTGGATGTTTCTTGCTCCAGCTGAAGCTGTATTTGAGTTGAGTGCAGGTTCCTCAACCTATTTTCAATCCTGTTGAAAGCCAACAAATGTGAATAAACTGGTGTCACCTCATATTGCTTCTTCTTCTTCTTCATAATAGTATCAATTTCAAGTGTTTGCTTCAGTGCTTGAGGAGCAAGACAACAGCATGGGAGCCAGTGAAAAAGGGAGGAGTATGTCTTCTGCATGTGGTATCAGAGCACTGCARCAGGCTGCCCAGAGAGGCTGTGGAATCTCCATCCTTGGAGATATTCAAAAGCCATCTGGACATGGTCCTGGGCAACGTGCTCTAAGTGACCCTGTTTGAGCAGGGAGGTTGGACCAGGTGGTCTCCAGAGATCCCTTCCAACCTCAACCATTCTGTGTCTGTGCCTGAGACTGCAGTGGAAACTGCAGTGAGATAAGCGGAATGGAAATGGCAGGTTTTAGGTTGAAACGCAAGTGGTCCGCTCTCACTTACACTGCTGATTCTTTCAAGCACTCTCCCAGGAGGGTGCAATATGCAGGTACTTTAAGGTAGTGTTGCCATTGTAGTGTCAGAGTAACACAAGGAGTGGGAAGGTGATGTATCAGCAAGAGGTAACTTAACCAAAAAATAAGCATTACCCTTTTTTATTTGTCTTGTGATAGCACTGATGGACCACTCCAGAAAGTTTTTCAGGAGAAAGTTTTAAAACATTTTGTATTTAGTAGCTAATCATGCCCCACAAGCTGGGTTTTTTTCTTCCTTTCCACTAGAGAATCCCACAACAGTCAGTTGACTTTCGTCTTGTCAAGCAGGCAGCCCATAGGGGAGACAGTAACAGAATAAAAGGCAAGTGACTCTTCATCTTGCACCCGTCCTTCCTTCTCCAAATAAAGGAGCTAGTGTTTTGTCTCCAGTGCAGAATGGACAAGCATTGTTTCCACTGTATTGGGTGACTGTAAGAAGAATTGTACTGATCTGAGCTCCACACAATCTGAGAAATGGAAAAGAACCGGTAATTACCTGACTCATAATTTTGAGTATGATGAACGAGGAAGAAAGCCCTAACTAAGAAATTGCATCCCATAAAGTAATTCATCTTTTAATTTTCCTTTTCCATCACATAACTTCTTAGTGTGTCCATAATTCTCATCTGAGAATAGCATAGAAATAGTCAGCACTATAGCCAGCAATAAATATCTCAGTTTGGAAGTCCTCATCCATTCATATATTCTGCTCCTGCAAACCAGAGTTGCTCATTGGATTAAAGATCTTTGTTTCAGTAGAATCATACACCATTATTCTAAATCAGAGCAGATGGATCCAGTTTAAGGGATTACTGTTCTTCCCCTCACTCCCAGCTTGGTTGTTATCCTTAATAGCATCTAAACAAAAACTGACATCTGTGAATAAATCTGTAGAATTCAAAACCGATTATATGCATTCCAAGAATCTTTCATGTGTCTCTTCATCTTTGTTTTGTCCATACAGGATTTAAATTTGTAAGCTGTGCTCAGTTCATGGCTTTTTTTATCTAAGAGCAAAAGGAATATGGATCTACAGACTTTTCACATGGTTTCAGAAGACAAAAGATACTGACACATTTTATTTGGCTCCAGCCTCTTCACAGAATATACATTGGCAACTTAAGTGACAAAGATCTGAATGACATGTTAGGAGTACAAATAGTTTTTCAATACAGTAGTGGCTGTAGATACAATTAGTTTGCAGGTCAGTTCTTGATTCCCCAACAATCTGTCCACTTGACTCCAGGCAATTCATTTAATCTTTCTGCAACTTTATCTCCCACATTTAAAGATGAATAGTATTCCCTTTATCTATGTTGCTGTTTTAAGTTATGAAGTCTTTGAGGCAAGCAGGTTGCATTTCATTTGCACAGCACCTAGCTCAGTTTAGACGTATGATCAGGAAACAACGATTCCAATCTCTTTCACACTTGTTACTGACATTTTATACAGAACTGAGATGTTTATAAATGTCTCCATTTGTCTTACTGCAGACTTGGCAAATAGCCACATTAACTCATCATCAGATCTGCAATACAACAGCAGAAGAGTTCAATGGAAGAGTATATGCTCAGCATAAATGATACCATAAGTTTGATTTTTAATGCTTATATTCTAACGCTGCAACTTCAAACCATGTAAAGATTAGACATTGAAAGGTGGGAATGCTGGCAGAACTGTACTGTCCAAAAGCTCATGAAACTATGGCAAGAAGTATCAGGGACTGAAATACACAATGGAAATGAGAATAAGAACAGAACTATCTTGCTAAAATGACCTCTTTAAAAAAAGCTAGTTACATGTTTGCTAAACTCCTGCTGAGGTGACATTAAACAAAAGATCCTTTAYAACTGGAAGATATTAAAGGATACAAAATAGTAATTCCACATGCCCTTTTCAACATCAGCTGAAACAAATATAATATATTCCTTTGTAAATACTACACTTCATGCTATTCATTTCAATGACTGTTTCATACTTACCCATCTTTCACCTTGATAATGTAATTATAGTGCTACAAGATATTCCATATAGATGCCAAGATGCAATTTAAGTGTCTACATGTTTCCTTGTTAGATTGTACTTTGTACTTGACCCAAGTATTGTACAGTTATTAATCGTTATGCTATGGGAAGTCTCACTGATATATTTACAGAGTTCACATTGTTCCTACCCTGATAGAAAAACAGAGGGAAAAAAAATTAACTTCATTGATAATACAATCTAAACAGTCCGCAAAGATTAAAAATGAGTGTGGATCATTAGTGCAAACAAACTAATGGAAAATCATGATGATTAAATACTGTACCATATTCAATCAGAAATTTTGATAAATTCCCAAAGGTCATGGGAGGGGGGGCTGTTAGAGTTCATACACTTTGGAAAACAGATACAGATCTTCAAATGCTGAAAAGCAGATCCTTCAAAAACTTCCTTAAAGCAATGTCTGTTTCTATTACTGGAACATTTCTCCTGTTATGTTTTTCTTGACTGCAGGCTTATGTTTATGCAGGTTTCCGAGGAGGGTGCAGTGGGTTAGCACATTGCATGGGGTCAAAAATAGTATTTGTCAGAGTACAGTCCTCCCCCAGCGAGAACAGTTGGATTCAGTTTTCCGTCTTTCTATACATTGACCACCATGTACTTCCAGCCTCAATAGCTTCTATAATAGATTAAGAAAAATGACAAAAAAGAAACCACCTGAGAAGAGAAATATATGTTCCACATTTCTCTCAGAGTATGAATCTCTCTGAGAATTAAATGGGTCCTGGAAGCTGGATAGGTATAGTCACCTAATAGTAAAAAAATATGTCACAGTGTCTTAGCTTCAAACACCAATTCTTTATATTACAAAACCAAGGGGTATCTTCAATCAAATATAATTCTTAATCATTTGCATTACAGCAGTGGCTGGAGCCCCAAACCAAAATGGAATCTCCACAGGTCTTGCATCATGTATGCACATCCTGAGGAACCCTCTTTCCAAAGAGTTCCCAGTATAAAGAATCTCCAAGGCAAATGGTGAAAGGAGAAACAAAGGCACAGTGAGATGATGTCTATGATAAGATACAAAGATAGATCTCACTGCCTGCACTTCCATTTCTTATTACATGAAACAATGTTCCTCTGTAAGGAAGCTAAAGTCAGCGGAGATATATTCCCAGATGCTAATCTCTCCCATCAAGGAGTTGAGCCTACTCCATGAAAAAGAGCAAACTTTGTTCAAATAGTTCCACTGAGCAAGGGCAATTCACATGAGCTCAGAGTTTGTTCAATATATTGCTGAGCCTGTGATTCATTTTTTATTAGAGCCGGTCAGAAATTTTCCAAGGAAACCTCTTTCTGTTGAAAAATGCTGACTCACCAAAAATGAATTGCTTCATATCAGCTTGATCAAATGCTGGGGGTTTTTTTAATCTGTTTCTTATGTCCAGAACCAAAGTGAGAAAAGGAGAAGCCTATCCCAGAACAAACAACTCTTTAATGATTTAAAGCAAAAACTTGATCACAGGTCACACAATGCTGGATGCTGGAGCCTGTCTCTGTTCTACTCTTACCAAAATAATAGTTAATTATTCATACATCTTCAAACAGATACAGTTCCAATTTTTTTTAATCCCAGCCCCCTGTTTGGTATATGTATTCAAATGAAAACCTACTTTCACTTCAGCCTGCTCTCTCTGATTTATTTACCTGCATATTCTCTCACACTTCTCTCTCACACTTCTCTCTCACACAATCATACATGGAAAAGACCAGAAGTAGTGTTACTATTCTACATTCAATGMTACTTTTAGAGAATCCATGCTGTCTAATCTTCTTTTTCATCAAACTGTGGTTATAAAGAATATAACAATATAAAATAAAAATAAAAATTGGCCCCAAAATATTTTTATGTAACAAAGGTATTATTCAACCTTAGACCAACCTCTACTTTTCACTGTTTAGGATGGGTGTTCTGATCTAACAGTTTTGACTGTGACCCTGCATCAGTCATTCTCATTAGTATTTACAAACAACATGAGACTATAATGGCCAAAGACTGGGATTTTCAAATGAAAAAAATGCAGTTGGGCCCCTCACTTCTATAGAGTCTTCTGAGAATCCAAACCTCATCCATTCTGGTTTACACAAAATCCTTTTCTATTATTACATTTTAGACAATACCACAACACTTTTCTTTTTCACTGCTGAACTCTTGATCTACCGTCTTTATTATGTTTCCTTTTATAAATAATTTTATGGTCAAATACCCAGCTGAAATTTAAATGAAATGAAATCATGACTTCTTTTTAACATTAGCCCAAGATAACATTATGACAGGTGAAGGTTAACATTCCTAGTGGCAACTTTCATTTAAACCATCTCAAAGCAAGATGGCATGCATAATTACTTTGCACCAATACAGGAAATAACTCCCATTAATCCTGTAGTGGAGGTCACAGAAACATTTCACAGGCTCAGAACAATCAGAGAATGAAGACAGAAGAGAACTATTAGGTCATTTAATTCATCCACCCTTAGCTACTACCACAACCTTAACCAACTATTTACCTAGCCAGTACAGAATGTTTCCAGTTATAAGTCACTAGCAAATGGGAATCAATTTAGAAGAAATAAAAAGTGAGGTGACTCTTTGTAAAGAGTTAGAAGAGTCTTTAAATGATTTTGAAAAAAATGGTATGGATAATTTGGACCTGGTCCTATGATAAATAGACTCCTTCCCCTTTCTAGCAAGATATACAAGGAGGTTCTGATGCAGTGAGAATCAGGCCTTCTGTTTTTTGTTATTTTTCATTTTTGCTATTATTAAAATGCCCTTGTTCCATGCAGAAGTACCAGGAGACAATCTATTCTCATGGTACTTCTGGCCCAGTTTTTCAAGCCTAAGAGAATCTATTCTTTTGGAATTCAGTGATTAGATGAACCAAATAAAAACTTCATCATTAGTTTTTACCTTGTCATTACAGGTGAAGAACTTGCATGCTATGGACTTGCTTAGTAATTAATGCCAGCAGATTTCCTTTTGTTTTAGAGATCTTATATTTACGGCCCACTTCCAAAGCAAAAGCTTTCTATAGAAAAATTATAAGGACCATAATTCAATTATGATATGACTTTCAAGGCAGTATAATGGCCAGATGGAATGCAATAGAAGGTATGCAGTATTATAAGAGGATTGATAGTGCATTCATCTGTACTTTTTTAAGCATTCCTCTAGATCAAAGAATTAATCAGAGATGGCCTGGCTTCATCCACTTCTGGGAATAAGAAGCTAGGTGACACACCATGTCATTTGAGCAAAAATAACAATCATGGGAAGAATCATTCCCTCCGTCTTGGAGACGCTCTAAAGCCATAGACTATGCTCCAAAACTTCCTCGTTAGGTGCTGCTGAGGGAAGCAACAAATCCTTATCGTATCAGCAGATTGTTCTCCAGAGGATTCACTTTGGACATGGTATTGGACTGGCTGTTGACTCCCCTCCTTCTGTGTCCTCTGCACAACTTCCCCTGTTCCTTTATATTCCCCTTCAGCCCTTTTATTTCTTCATTCACTTCTTTGTCTTTTCTGTGGGCTAATCCTGTCTCAGCCAAATTCCACCCCTAAATGTTCTAAAAATCTTGCTCCTTCTATGCCATTTTGCCAGCCATCGTTTCCTTCACTTTATTTCTGCTATATACCCATACCTGTGCCATCCACTTAACCTACAAGATACCATATAACAACCTGGCTTTTATTGTCTTGCTCCAGTGGAAGCTTGTTATGCTAACTCTTGTTAATAATTACCAGTGGCTAAGATCATTCTTACGTATGAATGTAAACTCTCTACCAGCTCTTTGATTGTAAGCTCTTTACCCGGATAGTTTGTCCCATGTACTTTGAAGATACACAACCAAAACGGACACACCAAGATACAATGGGTAAATGAATTGCAACAGGTCGGCTGATCAACAGGAAATAGTGTGTGTGGTTTTGGTCTACGCCATTGCAAAGTAAAATGCACAAAATTAATCCACTACTGTTTTGCAATTGTGATAGTTCAAGAATGTACAACGATCATTTACTGTGGCTCCATTGACAAGTGGTCAAGTGGCTCCTATGAAGCCTTTGTAGCACTGTCATTTTTCCCAGATAACAGCTCCCTTAAACACCTTTCCCATGACCTGTTCTCTTTGCTGACAGTTTCTCTCACTCTAAGTATAGTTTTTGTTTCATTAATGTAATGTAGAAAGCTAATAYGTGTGAAAAAATCCCAACCTTCATTGAGTATACCAAGCCACGATCAGTATTGTGTGAAGGTCAATATCATGTAAATATATGCTCCGGTACTTGTTTATGTGGTGGATCCATGAAAACTGTAAATGTTACGTAAACAATTAGGATTGATTTAATTATGTTCAGGGACTTTTTTGTTTGTTTGTTTTCAGTTATTGAGAAATGCTAAAGTCTCCAAAAGCAAATATACAGAACTTCTTAGGAAGTCTCAGCAGAAATGAAATTTCTAAGTAACTTCTAATGTAAGATACCCATTTTTTCCTATAACTTGAGGGACTTCCTTCTGAATGAACTCACATTTATGTCATTTTTAAGTGACATAGCTGCAGTGCAGGACCAAACCAGTTATAATTAGCTCTATCTCCTACCTAATTAGGACTTCTGTTTCCAGCTCTGTTACTGACTCACCATAATTTGGCTTCCATGGACTGAATTTATCTCCTTTTTGACCAACTTGCTTTATTCCCATATGTACTGTTTGTCTCTGCAACAGCAAAGCTGCTCCATTTCCTTGGAAGAGAGTTCTACCGATAGAAAGACATTGTTTCAATCTCCATCTAGGGCTTTCTGCTAGGAAAGTCCAGAGTTATTAACCCTGGGAACCATCTGTCAGTGAAATTACAGCAGAGATGTGCTGAAACAACAAATTCTTTAGGTACCATAGCAATATCATTTCAGCTGAACATCTCAGCTAAATATAAGACAGAAATTACTGTCTTGGCCATCCACTTTTGAAAAATGATGTGTGCCTTGATGTTATTCAGTCTTAACCTTCTGGTGGACTCCTGCCACGGCTAGTTTTCTCCCAGATCTTCCATCGGTTTTTGGTGCTGTAGCTGGTCTTTTACCATTGTAGTAGGGATATTACGACATATGAGCATGAATTGCTGAAATAAGTAAGGAAATATGATCTTTGAGGATAAATCTCACTCATGGAGTTTAATTCATGGTGTTTGATGTACATGGGACAAAATCTCAAGTGCTGTAAACCAGTGCAACTACACTGACTTGGTTGAACCTATACCCATTTTAACAGCTTTGGAGTTGATCCGTGAACTTGGAGAATCAGTTCTCAAAAACATTTAGTTAAGAGGAGTGATTCATTTTTTCACTGCTGCTTTTTTCAGGGCATATTCAAAGGCATAGTGAGTTTTAAAGTATCTTTTCTATGCTTGTGCCACCCAAAATATTGGGTACAAGTTACARTTTCAAAAATACACAGTCACACATATCTAACTCAATTTAAGTCATCTATAAAAATCTCTTTTTCTCTGCGAATAGTAAACCATGGCCACAGGTGTGCAGGTATGGTTTTGGAGTTTTTACGTATGACAGCGAGAGGGAAAATGATCATTTTTACTTATGTAAGGTTAAATTACCATAAAATTGGAACTGAATAATTTCTGAAGTATAAAGACCCAAATTATGTCTGGAGAGCTTTAAGGAAGAGTTGGGGAAAGCAGCAGTTGAAAAGAACTCTGTTCACTTCATTCATTTTCAGTACTAGGAAATCAGACAAATTAGTAGGCCAGGCTGCCATGTGGTATCAGTATAGTTATTGAATTCAGCTGAGCATCTGCCCTTTGTACTTATGATTCTGGTAAATGATTATGCTCAAAACTGCAACAATGTAAGCTAACAAATGTGAATTACATCCCACTCACCAAAATAGTTTGTTATGCAAAAAAGGGATAAATATTTTTTTTTCTTCAATACGATTGGTTCAACACAGAGGAAAAACTCATCCTGATTATAGTGCTGTTCTAGGGAATAATTTTTTTCTAGGTACTGATACATTAATGTGAATATAAAATTCCATCATGTGGCAGGCACTATAAAAGATGACTGAAACCAGCCTCAGAATAAAAATGCATTGAAGCCACCTCTTCAGACTGCCTAGTTGACTTTTCTGTGTTTTGATCGGTGGTGTGATAATCCAAGGTGGAATGGCCTTCAGATGTGGTATCGTGAATATCTGAGCTTGCCTTAATTATGGCTCTTTTAGGTAGAAAATGAAAACCAAAAATGACTCGTTTGTAAATTTCACAGAAACGACTTTCAGGAGCTGGACTTGGGACAACCGGAATTGGATTTTATACCGTCAGATCAAGATGTTCATCAGCATAAATCAGTATCCCAACAACAGTATACTGGAATTCAATTTTTCTCATTTTATGGATAAATAAATTGAGATACAAAGAATACCACTGATGTGTACATGATGCAGCAGTGCGTGGAGTTAATGTGGAGTTAAAACTTTTAGTGACTGTGCTTCAGCTCTAATCATGAGGATTACAAGGTTGAATGTCTCTGCTTGTGCTCTCTGTATGCCAGGCTATTGGCAGGCTATGTTACTTTCTGTCAGCCTCAAAATCTTGCTTTATTTCAATGTAAGCTTTGTCTGCAAAGCTGAGACTTCAGTTGGTACACAAGGCAGTTCAGATACAGAATTTTTCAATCATCAGGCCCATAATAAAGGGAGGAATAGCTCTCAGACACATCATAACTTTGTTAGTGTTTCAGGTGTTTGGACCAGAACAAGGGTTTCAGACCCAACATTAGTTTTATAGTTACCGATGAGGCATAGGGGTCGATACCAGCACGTTTTCTCTCTGCACAGTACAAGTAACAGATCTTCCAAAACATGCTCCAGCTACTGAGACTGTAAAATCAGGATCAGGAAGTCCATGTGCCTCAGTCACTCCAGAAAGATTCTAGTGATGGAAACAGCATGACTTTAAGATGAAGCCTGGCAAGTTTATGAATATGATTATACCTTATGGTTTCTACTGGAGCAGTGGTCTGGATGAAATGTCTTTGTTCTCCTGTACCAAACAGGACACAAATGGTCTTCTACACAGGAGAGAAGAAGTGGTACTGATATATCCTGACTTTAGCAAGGCTTTTGATTTTGTCTCCATAGCTGTGTAGAAAAATATGGTCTGGATTAAACTACAATAAGATTCCAACAAGTTGCTGGAAAAGACTGGTTTCCAGTTATCATTTTTCAAAGACTAGTTATCAATTGCTCAATATTAGGCTGGAAGGCTGTGTCAGATGGAGTTCCTCGGTATATTTTTTGACTCCAGTATTGATTAATATTTTATCTAATAATTTGGGTGGTGGATTAAGGAAAAAAATACTAGATCAGTGGGAAAATGCCATTGTGACTGGAGCTGCCAGAACACTGGAAAACAGAATTAGTATTCAAAATCACCTTCACAGAAGTGGTCTGAAATATGTAAGAGGTGGTTCAGTAGATAAACACAAAATATTGTATTCATTTGGAAAGAACCAGCCATACTCGTATAAAATGTGGAAAGACTAGGCTGCAGTTACGTAACCTATCATCTAGGAGTTATAATAGACCACAAGTTAAACATAAGTAAACCATATCCTCCTTCTGAATGAAAAAAATAATCAGATGCCATGCTAGCTGTATAAATGAGAGTGGTATATATGAAACTCGTGGAGGATTTTTTTTCTGCCTGACATTAGAAAGGCCTTAGCTGGAATACTGAGGAATCCATGAATATTCCCATGCTTCAACAAAAGACGTGGACCAACTGCACAGAGTCCAAAGGAGAACAGTGAGAAGGGAAAAGAGCATAGAAAACAATGTTGATGAGGAGTGCTTAGGGGGCATGTTTTAATGTAGACAAGAGAAAACTGAGGAAGATGCAACTTATCTTAAAATATGTAAGAAGTTGTTGCAAAAAAGGGAATAAGCTGTTCCCCAGCTCTACTGGCTGGGCATTTGTGATTGTAACTGTTTCCTTAACACCTCTTGTGTTTTGCACGGTCTCATCTGCCTTGTCATTTAACAAAGAAGTTGATGATCAGTGCTTCACACGTATTCAGAGTACTGCCATTGCCGTGGAGCACTTTAGGTACCTTCATCATCATGGATATTCATAGTAATAAAGTTGGGTTTCACTATATCATTTGGATTAGTTATATTAAAGATGTGTTGCAGGGTAAAACATCCATATTTATGCTGTATTTAACTTTCTATTAATAATAAATTCAGGTGAAATAGTTTTGTTATTAATATTGATCACAGTTCCAATTGAAAGCCCAGATGTCAAAGATTCCTTTAGCATGCTCAGTTATATTTAATAGTGCTGTTGATGAGAGAGAGCCTAATGAAGGCTAACAGATGGTCTATTTAATATTGCTGTAGGATTTGAAACATTTGCCAAAACAGATACACAAAAGGGTTTGACAGCCCTGTAACTGAAAACCTTTAATTACCGCTACTTCATCTCCTAGGGGTTTCTGTGAGGCTAGCATAACACTACAGCTTTAGGATAGGTCAGCGTGGCGAGGAATGGCTTTCTGGAGCCAGGCAGTCTATGCTGGTGGAACTGCTTGCTGAACTTTAATAAACTGGGCATGATGCAGGTAGTTTAGAAAGAAAAGCCTAGAATGAGGGATGAAAATAAGTGACAGCGCTTTCTCTACCCCTGAGAACCGTTTGTCCTTTCTCTAAAATGCCACCTCTTAAGGACTGTTATCATCTACTGAGAAGCTAGCTGGGAAGAAGGCATGCAGCCAGGGTGGAACTTTAATTACACCTAAGTTATAGCCAGAAGTTTGCCTTAAAATATGAACTTCAGTGCATGGACTACTCTTAGGGACAAGCAAACAACAAAGTTACAAGCTAGTGGGCTAAAAATTGCTGAAGTTGTAAATCTCTTCATTTTGGAAGGAGAACACAAGTTTATTCAGGACACAAGAATATGCATAAATGCAGAAATCTATGATCCCATGGCATGGACAAGATTAATTATTCATCCTCTAGGTTTCTGAGAACTCTTTTGACTTGTTGATTTGGGTGTGACAGGGAAGAAGGAGCTTTCACAGAGTTTCCATGACTTCCTCTGACTCTACTTGGAATGATTGCCCTTTGGTTTTCTGACAGAAATTCACACCACTTCTGAAATGAAATAAAGCATAATTAGTAGTCACGTTCTGATTTATCTGGATTGATTTCTAAGCAATTGCTTAGAAATTGAATCAATTACTTCAGAAAGAATGGGTATTTCTACTGCCATTACTGTTTCTGGTAGATCTGTCTGCAGCTGTAGGCATTGATTCTTTTTTCAGATGACAGGAGGAGCAATTCTGTGGAAGTACTCATTTACAGTTCTAGGTATTTGATCTGCACTTGTTTTGTACAGTATTGTCCAGAGAAGATATGTGCACACACAGAGATGAAGGCAGATTTTGGGATTCTTTGTTTATGGAAGGATGGTTTTCCCTTCCCACCATATCCTGTGCTAGACACAATCACAGAGGCCATCTGTGGATGCAGGAAGAAATATTTTATGGAGAAAAGGAAACAAAAAAACAACAAGCAGGAGGTGAGTTTCTCTCTAAACCAACTTGTAAACCATATCAGGACAGCAGAATAGGGAAGCCTATGGAGATTTCCATGCTTAGAGGAAAGTAGTGACACCTGACTAGTAACCAGTTTTGCCAGTCCCCACAGCATTGGCAGCCACAGATTTCATGCTCCAGTTTGGTGGGAAAATCTTTGCAACTTTAAGAACCTTTCAAAATTCAGAAGTCACATGAACAATTTCCAAGAGTATATGTAGAAAATTTCCCCAGGGTGCAATTCTTTTTTTCTCCACAGCTGGCTGGGGCCTGTCCCTTTTCCACACATGTCCCTGTGTGTTGGCTGATGGTGAATGAGCTCAGGTAAAACCAGCTGCTTCTCATTATTCCACATAATGCTGAAGCCTGACATTTTTACTGCCTCATATAAGAATCTGCATCCTTGGCTTCATCTAAAGAGCAACTGGAAATGAATAGATACCAAACACTAGTCTCAAGGAGATAGTGTACTGGCACCTGGCCCCAGCTACGTAGGCAAATGAAGCAGACATAAAGGAACAGGCTAGAATTAGCTGCAGTCTTGATCCAGCAACTGTTGAAATCACTGGAAAGATTCCCATTGGATTCGATAAGTCTCAAGAGACAAACCACCTCCCTTGTGAGCATCGAAGTGGAATGCAACAGCAGCACAACATCCTAGAAAGAGATACATTTAGGATAACAGTAACACAGGCTGCCAAATTGGAAGGTAATTGGAAGAGAATCACTAATTACAAGGGCTGTGAAATCTGACAACTCTTTCATCATTATATGCAGTTAAACCTTATAAGCAATGGCTACACGGTGGGGATGTTTTTAAGCTAAAAATATTTTTAATGTGATATGCATCTTCTTTGATGTAGACACTTTCATTAAATGTTCATCTGTTTAATTATTATTTACTTTGTACAGAACTTTGAGAGAGGCTGTTGTTTGTCTATTATTTTGTGAGTGACAATGCCAGGACTGACTCCTAAACTAGTCCGTCAATTGTAACACAAGACCTCAAGCCATTCTAATATTGGCAATATTCTTGGAAAAATCAACTTTGATGAAAATGTAGGTCCACAAAGGATATTCCATAATTAGAGGAGTTACAAAGCATTGAATGTGCCAGTAAAGTCAATTAAACACTAATTACTATTGGATTCAGACCTGTCATTGCATGATGAATTGCTGAAATAAAAGTATCTTCTCTGCACAGAGGTGCCAAATTCACCCCTGCTGATCTTACAGATGTTTTTTCAACTACCCCTCTGATTCTATTTGAGATAAAAATGCAAAACTTTCCCTTGTTGTAGACAGTAGTGTGAAAAACTCATTAGCTGATATAATCTTTACGGGTAGTTTTCTTTGTGTGGTTACATGACAGTCCCTCACTTTCCACATTTCTAGGCTGTGCTAATGATTTCACACCCTCTTTTCTCAGGAGGCAGAAGATCTTTCTGCAGCRTGTGGTTGACATATGGTTAGTGTCTAGCCCTTTGCTACCATTCAGGTGATGGAGAGCTTTGGAAACCCCTTGACTTCATATCAATCTCAACATGCTCCATCAGGAATTCTGCCAATGACTGTGATTCAGCCTTTTAAACATTTCCAGGAAGTTCATCACTCATTGCCACTTTTCTCCTTACCTTTCAGTGTTAACAAGTTTCCATATGCTGTTTCCATATGCCATGTGGCTTTCATAAAATCTCAGGCAGTAACTTGTATGAAGGCTCAAATACCTTTGTGATAGTAATTTAGAGTGTCTTGTTTAGTAGAATATTATATCATCCAAGACATATAGACAAAGTGAAAGATGTACCACTGGCTTTGATATGCTTCCATCCCTAATGGAGTCCTAGTGTGCAAACTGTAAGATGGGGAGAGATCAGTATGATCACAATCTGATCTCTGGTTAACTGGGGTCACTCAGTTTTCCTTCTTCTAGCCTCCACTTGCGTTAAAACCCTAAAAATTGTATTTTAGACAGACTGAAAAATGTTCACTGATGTTAGCATAAGTTTCACCTTTTCCATTCATCAGACCTTGGCTATTTTATACACATTCATGACAGTAATTCAAACTCGCTGTGGGCTTGCTGAAATTCCCAGAGACTGAAGTCAGTTTGACCAATGTGTCTCACAGTCTCAGCACAGAACCCTAATGGTGGCTGCACAGTGCAGATTCACAGGAGATATTTAAATGTCTTTAGAGAGGTAGATGTCATTTGTAAGTAGCTTCTTGAACCTATACCTCAATCCCTCCTCCCCCAGTCTGGTTTCCTGCTGCCACATCTGAAGACAGCAAATGAGCTCACTTCTCCCACAGAAAGATCTGGCTTTGTCAGTCTGTTTACTTTCTTTCATCTTTTCCTGAAGTCCTTCTTTTATTTCACCCTTGCCTCCCTTTTCAAAGGAGACTGAGATGCTTTTCCAGGCTAGTGATTACAGGCTAATGCAGCCAAACTTCTGTTGCTCTGCACCTTTGGCTGAGGGAAGATCCCTTTGTTTTCCCCTAAGCTTTTGTATCTGAAGCTGGCAGTGCTCCTGTCCCTCCGGCAAGTGCTGTCTCTGCACGGCGAGGAGGCAAGGACTGGAGAAAAGGGTGTTCAAGAATCCCACACAAATAGCATTTATTACTGCTTACCAGAGATGGTGCAGAAATACAAATCTTCCAGCAGTGCACCWGACTGAAGAGCCTGAGCCCAGCCACACAAGCAGAAGCACCCAATTTATTACTTATTTAGATAATTATCGCTGCACTGCAGTAGAAATGATAACTCCATGTGATGAATGACTTAACTCCAGTGCAAGCCCATTAGTCACAAAGGAGCAGGCTGCTCACATTATGCCCCACAGACATCACCAGGACTAATCCTCTATAGCTCATGAGAAGACAGAACATGAATGAATAGGGATTTGTCTTCACCACACTTATTTCTGCAAGCTGGAGAGATTGAGATTCCTCCCCTGTGAAGCACAGGTGCTGAAAGTTTATTCCTGACAGCTACACACGATACCAGCCGCTTGCTGCTCTGTTTGCTTCCATCCAGCACAAACTACAACCTGGATTGTGTAGGCTTTCCCAAAGGGTGGAAAGAACTGATGCTACAGCTAAAGCTATTAAGGAGGCTGCAGTTTGAACTACATGATTCTGTGACTGTTTTCCAAAGGTAGAAATCCAGTCATTCGCAGGTGGATTTCTTTCTCTTTGCATAGAAGGAAATAAAGTGTGTGGAGCAGAGGTGAATGAGTCCTCTCCAGAAACAGAAGTATAGCTACATCATTTCAAAGATGTTGGRTGCTTTCTGATTCACACAGGATGATTCCAGCTGGACATCCCCACCTGTGTGGAGCTAGTTTGGGTGTCTCTAGCTATGTCTGTATTAGCAGGAATGAGCCACAGTAGGTGGGCAAAACAGTTTGTGCTGAGGACATGTTGTATACACTGTACTTGTTCCAGGGATTTTACTTCATGTTAATTCCAGTCTGGTCCTCTGTACTGACTACTCAGTAGCAGCTGGAGCACATTAGGTACTTTTCTGGGATTCATCATGCAATTAAGCACTTAATTTGTACTTTTCTCCAAGAGGAATCCAGACCACGCTCCCCAAGAAGACTCCGCAGTGTAAACTAAAGCACAGTAAGTGGAGGCAATTGAGAGAGTCACTTCTCCTCATTCTTTTTCATCTTCCCATTCTTGGAGATTTTTCATTATTAACATTAGGCAACATATTTTGTTGCTTTTTCAAATGTCCAAGCAGAGATGAGGGTCCAGGTGAACTAAGTGAAAGCTGCTCCCTGCCTTGCCATGAAGGTCTTCCTTTAGATAGGCAAAACAGAGCAGGAGTAAGGCACTGTGTCCCCACTTAGCAGAGGGGAAGATGAAGCCTAAAGGATACGTGCAGGAGCCTGGCAGTCCATGAATGTCTAAATTCTCCTTTATGCCATTTTGACTCTCCCATGATAGCCAGGAGGAGTCTTTGGCAATGTCAGTTCTCTTGACTTTCAGTCAACCTTCAACAGTGGTTTTTCTTCTCTTTCGTTTCTTCCTCTACTTGCTCATCCCATTCTCCTGTATTTCTGCTCTTATACTTTTTCTACTCTGAGTCTTCATGGATACCAGAAGTGGGCAGTGACCCACTCCATGTCATTCAGGCTACCTCCATTTTTACTTAACATTTCTTCTCTAACCAGTAAAATTTGAGGTGCAGTGCTCTCAGAGAAAGGTTTTTCATTATGAAACTTGTCATCCTTATAATCACTAAAAAGAGGGAAAGTTCATGGTCAAGATGTTATTGGAAAAGTTTTAAATGAGGATATTTACTGAATTTCCTAATTTTTCATTGTTTATGAAGTCTTTTCCACTATCTCTATAATGTTCCTCTGCTCAGAGATCATTGCTAGCAATTCACAGGTGTTTGGATCTCATATTGTGGCTTTGTTCATATTTAAATAAATAAATATCTAAATACATAATACATAAAGGCAGAGGAACTGTCAGTTGGTGTCTATTTTACCTTAATAACAGGAATTGCAGTATTTCTCATGTATGTCTTTCCCTACTTATCCTTCCATTCTGAGTAGTTTCTGAAAGAAAATGTGGCAGAAAAAAAAAGGGGGATACCTAGAGGCCTGAAACATTTGTGGCTGAAACATCAAAACTCTTCAGCTTTCAGGTTCTTGAGGAGGTGAGGAGATTGTGGCAATTCTTCGTATGAAGGAGAGGATGTCATGAAAAATCAGGGAAAGAATTATACTTAAGAGGGGGGAAAAACAGTGTTTGAAATCCAGAAAATAAGGCTTTAAATCAAGAGCTCCAAACTATCAACAGTTTATGGAGCACTTCCCACAGCCAAATTCAAATGTATTAGTTGTTAACTCAAATTGTTAACACATTATAAACAATTAAAATTGCTTATAAATTGAAATTGCTTAAAAGCGCTTGCTGCACTTGTAGAGTATTTATAACATTTAACAAACACTGTAACCTCATATAGTCTATGTATATTACATTGTAACTGTCTATACATACTAAAACCTTCACTAAATTTCCAGAAGTCATTAAAGCAGGGACAGAAACACAAGCACTAATAAACTTTAAAACCTTGCTAGCACAAAATGTGTTGAAAGTCTTACATGGGGAACAAGCTTATTTATAAATCAGCTAATACCATTTACTTTAAAATCAAGTTATTTGTAAAATCAAAAGTAAGAAAAATATTCTTGTTACATTTTTTGAAAGTATTTATCTTTTGTTTAACACTTACCAAAAAAACACTTTAAAATCTCTTAAAAATGTATTCAGATGTCTCCGAAACCGAGGGATTGGTTGTTTTAAGCATCTTTAAAAAAAACTGATAACATTTTCTTGACAAAGCTAAATCTTTACACACAAAGTCTGGTTAGAAATAATAATTATTAATGATTGTGTATAGTCACTCCAAAAAGAAACTAAAATAAATTTTCATTAAAAAGTATTTCACTTTATTTGTACTTTGTTCTTTCTGCTAATATGCTTAATTATTGGTGCTGTAGTAATAAAATCTATTTAAAATGTGAATTGATTAAGCAAACTTTTAAACATGTAGAGCTCTGCTAAGGCGAATTCAGCAAAGTATTAGTTAAATGACTTTTTACCTGAAAAAAAGAAAGCAAATAAATATAGCCAATTTGGAAGTAAAGAAGTTTGTTTTTTTGTTTCAGTTCCGGTCTTGTTTCAGATGGTTTGTGGGAGATATGAACTTATTTAAAACTGTATAGAAAATAAGGTGTAGCATAGCCTCCTATTTTGCCTGATATTTGCGCCTTTGTCATTTAACTCTCTTTGACAAATTTCTCTAGCTTTCCAGTGTGCTGTGCAGCAAATTCAAAATTGTTTTCCTTTCTTTCAAAAGCTTACGCTACAGATATAAACTCCGATAACATGCAAGAGAGTAACACTTTCTCCAAGCTCAGTGAGAGATGCAGAGGAACTGAGAGCTGCCCCACATACACTGCCCAAGTGCTCCCATCTAATCTGAAAGCCTGCCTCTGTTCTTTGAATTATTTTTAGAAAATGGGGGGTCTAGAATAGTTTACTGCCATGGTCTTTAAACTGACAACTCCTCCCCTAAAGCCTTTAACTGAGCTTGTTTATAAAACTGGAAAACTACAGAGCTCAGTCATGGGCCTGTTGAAACAAATGGGAGCACCTCCATGGACTTCGCCTGGTACTGCTAGCAGCTAAGAGACTGAATCCTGGTATCCCTCCGTACTTACCCACAAAACATGGTAGAGGCTGTCTGAGATACCAAGTCCTTCGTTGTCTATTTAACTCTCCAAAACACTTAGTCTTCAAAACTAGGGTCAGATCCAAAACCTGCTGAAATTAGGGGATTCTTTTTCGTAAATATAATGGCCTTTGAGTCAGGAGAGAGGGCTAGAAATTGCATGGAGGTTCATGTTCTTTGAGATTTCCAATTCAGTGGTTGCCATTAAAAAAATCAAAATATGGTACCAGTTACTATAAAACCGCATCTGATCTGTCACATTTTCCCTGCATTCTTAGAATTGAAATATATCTGAACTGGGAGTTTCAGAACTGCTAAGCACTGGTTTAATTCTACCATTGAAATTCTTGGTCAGACTGCCATTAATTTCAACAGAACAAAGTTAGACTCAATGTAAAAACTTCATCATCCATTTTGTAAGGGCAGCATTTTATTTCATGTYAATGATAATGGCTAGAAATTTTTTAGAAGCAGTTTGTCTTGCAGTATTATGGAACTAATGGAAGAAAGTATGGTGAGGTGTGATGCAGAAGAAATATATGACTTTTTACGAGAGTTCAAATAACCTTTGATTACCTTTAAAAATTAAAGTGATCTTAGGGCTGAAAGAATGCTCATAATAAAAGACTTAAGGAGCTCAATCTGCTCATCAAAAAAGATCAATAGTAGCTTAATTACAACATAGAAGTGCCTTCATGGAGAGCAAATATCAAGTATTAAAGGAGTCTTTAATCTATCATGGAAAAGCATAACATGAACCATTGGCTTCAAGTTACACCAAGCAAATTCTCCTTAGAAAGAGGGCTTCTTTCTTTTTTCTTCTTTTTTTTTTTTTAATAAAATGTGCTGATTGAGTTTCCATATTTTAGCAGCTTCAGATTAGGACTGAATGCCTTCCTAAAACTKATGTGCTAGTCAAACACAAGTTACCAGTCTCAATACCAGGCTAACTGGGAAAAGAAAGAAAGAAAAACAGAAAAAAATGGGGGTTATTAGGCAGCAGGCTGGACATACTTAAAGTTTCTGCTGCAATTTCTTTCCTTTATCCCACACTTCCAATAAAGAAAACAAAGGAGAAGAAAGACTGGGGGGAAAAAAAGGAGAAGAATATACTCCTGATGTGAATCAGTTTATCTTCATTAGACCAGTTGAGGATCCAGGCAACATCCTGCAGGAATTGAGCAAAAGTTTTATTTATTCATTTATTTATTTTAATTGAAAAGATATACCTCATGGACTGAGTAAAGATTCAGGTCAGATGTTACTTTACAATATACATCACTGTTTACTTTGTAGAGAAAAAGCTTGTTCATTTCTACTTTAATATTATTCTTTATTTTGTCCCATTCTATAGTATGTCACTGTACTGTGACATTACATTACCACTAAAATTAAAAGTAATCTAAAATAAAACATTCATTTGGATACATTTTCTCTGTTACCTCAGTAGCTGTTATGTGATTTTTTAGAAATCATTTTAGTAATATTTGCCCTTATTTGTTATTCTCCTGCTTTAGTAATACTGCCAGCTGTACTTTCCACTTCACATGAATTCTGGTCTATTCCAATTTTCCACTTCCCTGCCTTTAATCCCAGTGTTACAAATGGAATCCCATGCTACACTAATATCTCTTACTCGCTGGCACAGAAGAGATCAATATTTCAAAATGCCATATGTTTTATAGATCAACTGCCTCTTGCATAAGAATCCAATGGCATCTGAACCATTACACAATATTTGTAAGATACACAAGCCAATGATTGTGAAGCCCATCTTTGCACAGCGTATCAGATCCTAAAATGTCTGTACTCATCTGTGAAAAGCATTTCTGTGAAACTTGACCAAGTTATTCAAATCCTTGATCTCCTCTCACCATAAACCATTCTGTGTGACCTAGAGGCATGGTAGAATCTTTAATAATATGAACACTTTGTCCTTCACAGACCTGCAAAGATCACAGAAAACTTTCAATTGAGTGTCATAGTGGTCCAAGAACACTTCTCTGAATGTTAGCACTTGTGCAAGCAGAAGTCAAGTGAGTGTCTAAGAGACAAACAGCTGCTCAGCTGTTTAAGCAGTGAGGTTAATTTTGCCAACCTTTCAAATGATTCATCTGCAAGTACAGATTCAGAACTAGTCTTAGGATGAGCCACTGGCCCCACTCAGACCTTGGAGGAAACCAGAGGGGATGTTGCATTTCAAAGTGTGCTTACTACTGCTGGATGGATCCCAGCTCACTTCCCTGCACCAGGCATCAGCTCTAATAGTGACACCAAGTCTTTGAAGTCAAGCAGACAAAATGCCCAAAGTCCTGCCGCAGAGGACAATTTGGACATGCAGGGTTTTAGGACTGCGCTGGACATCAAGCTACTCGAGGGACCAGCCAGCACACAAGTTCAGTATAAATGTCCTAGTGAGTCAGTCCTGTGTCATAGGTAGCAGCTTTAATTACCAAATATTACTCTCCCTTTCACACAGTGAAACAATCAGAGAATTAAACCACCATATATGGTGGTTTATGGAAACCATCATATTAAACCATCACAGTAATGATTCTCTAATCTTCACCCTGCTATTCTTCCAGTCTGAAGAGTAACACAGGAAAAAATTTCAGGAGTCCCCTATCTATTTGGCGACAGAACAGCAAAGAAAGCATGTCTAGGAGTTTTTCTCCACTTGCTACCTAAACTAACACATTTTCCTCTTAAACCTGGCATTTAGATAGAAATCTAAACTGAATCAGATCAACATAAACCCTTGACTAGTCCTTACTTTAGGGCCAATTGAAAAATTCCTAAGGAACCCTTTTTTGTCATGTAGGGGCAGGGGGATGAGAATTTTTCAGTTTAAGAAGAATTAAAATATTGTGGCACCATTCTGATTTTGAGAAGTTTCTGATAGGCTCCAGATTTCAAAACTTGAACTCCAGGCGGGGCATCTCAGGAATTATATTCTGTTCTGCTCTTTGGGAAATTTTTCTGGTTTGCTGCCAGATCATCTCTCAGCTCCGCAGCAGTGCATCTGCTGAACTGCGTCAGGGTTGACAACCAGAAGGGCTTTGGGCTTCCAGAGACCAAAGCCCACCATGCAAACTGCCCTGAAGCACTGGCTCTGTTCCCTTTCCCAGGACATTGCAGTGTTTCATTTCCAGTCCAACAAGAAGAAAAGCATGCTTTAAAATACCCCTCTTCTCCACAACGCTTTACTCTATCTCTGCTCTGAGTATGTGGGACACTTAGGAGGGTGACAAGGTAGAGATGAAGGGAGAGCAGCTTCCCTTTTTAAGAGCATTCCTTGGCTTTGCCCTTCTCTAACATAAAAAAATATATCAGTGTGTGTGAATTGCATTTGAAAAAGTCCAAAACAAAACACTGTTGAATACACTTTTCCCATTAGAGAGAGGATTAGAGAACAAGCATATGAWGCATGTTAGACATGTTGTTTAATGCATCACTGACATTCAGAATAATGACCAGACTAGACTAGAAACAAGACAAAAACACCTTGACTCCTTCCAAGTAATTTTAAACAAAAGAAATGGCCAAGTGGCAAAAACTGAATCAAGAGTGAAACTCAGGTGGAGGCTTCCACTCTGAAGAAACATTTTTTTTCCACATGCAGTGTTGTTTCTTCATGGTGCTGTTTACATGAAAATTAGTTTAAATAGCAGCCTGAGGCCCTGGAGAAGTCTCTGAGCTAGTAATCTGGATTTTAATAATGCTGCTGTATTTCTTCACCATATTATTGCAAATTTGTATAATGAGTAGTTTTCCTCTGAGGAAACGGCCAAGATAGTAGTACTTGAGGGAAGCTCTTTAAAGGCTATTAAAACATTGTTATTATAAGTTTTTAATAACAAGTTTGAGGGAGACCTTACCGGTGAGGGTCAGCTGGGAGCCATAAATCAGGCTTTAGACTTTACATCTGTCTACAATGAGTATAATGAAAATATTTCTGGTAACACAGATCTGAACTTCAAAGTTTTCCTGGACTTCAGGGTAACGTATCTAGGTGAAGTGTCTGGATTCGGCCTAGCATGTCTTTGTAAAGCTCCTTTCTTCTCCTGAATGCAGGAATATGTAAAAAGAGGACTTTGATCCAAGAATCAAAGTTCTTCTGTCCAGAAAGAATTTCTGTCTAGAGAGAACAGAAAATGGAAGGAAGATGCAAAGCCAATGAAAAAGTTTTACCTGAAGTAAACTAATACTATAAAGATTTTTCCCCTAGATAAGCTGAATGCTTAAAAATATCTCCATCCTTTCTTCTTTTGACTGAAATTTTTGGTCTTGGTGGATATTTTTATTTATTTATCTTAATGGCTGACTGATCTAAATATTACTGCAAATAGTACATAATAATAGTAATTGCAAAGCTCTCTCACTGTATGTTGTTTGTGTAGGGAAGGACATTTCATTTCATACATCATTTACAACTCTCCGCTATAATTCTAGGAAGTCAGAAAGCTTTTAAAATTTAATGAGCAAGAATTTTATGCTTTTGCAACATCCAAAATTGGGATATACCAAGCCGTTGAGTTCACATTTTCTCCTGACACTGGTTTCATTTTCTTTCTGCTACACCAATAAGAATCCATCTACTCTGAAGTTAATTAAGCTGAATAGGAAAGAAGACATTTATATGAATCATCTCCAATGTCCTAATCCATTTCTTTGTATATTTTTCTTCTATGATGCTCCCAGCTACTATATTCCATAAACAAATCAAAAAATAGAAGTTGCAATTTTCTTACCTCTTTAACAGAGTGATCCTTTAAAGGATCTCTGAAATATCTCTGCATCCTAGAGAATGAATTATCAGTCGCACTGAAGAACTGTGTCCTTTTCTATGTGATGCCTTGTCTAGGAGCATTGCACACTAAGCATATTAATGCTCAGTAATTACACTGGCATAAAGTAGTTAATTTATCCTGAAGTGCTTTGTGTCCATATACAATGTCTTTTCTTAATTATTTAGCATGTTCAGGCACAGTAATTAATCTTACTTGAAACAAACATTTCTCAAGTTTGAAATGGGTTGATTCACTTTGAAACTCTTCAGAGTGCTTCCCTAACTAAACAGGGATCAGAAATTGACTGAGAAAATAATATTTCAGTGAAATGCCACTCCTTCAAGCCTGATGTTTTTGGTTCAAAACACTGCAGATTGAGCTAATATTTGTGGAACCCAGCTTGGAACTTCTGGAGTCAGAAATAGCGAACCAGAAATCACGTGGGCACTGGCGGCAGTGTGGCGAGGGGAAAACCAATAAATCTGGCAGTATGTATGTGCACAAGGACATGATGCCCAGGAATACCCCACGTCCATTTTTAGGAGGGAAGTTTTCCAAAGCAAGAGTAACAGGGCACAGTGTGCTGGGACACTGCTTGCAGGGACGTGGGGTGGCAGTGATTTCAGCTCCCTGCCTTATCAGTAGCCTGACAAGTGCCTCTGGGAAAACCATCCCTCCTTCCCCATCTGTCGAACAGAGCTAACACTGGCCTGCTTTACAAAGCACTTGGAGGTCAATCGATGAGTAATGCTACAGAAGAGGCTGGTATTTTCATTCACAAGTGAGACCATATCACTTGTAACTTAGCTTTCAGAGTTTTAAAAGATCCACTGGGCAAGGAATCAATCGTCCTGGATTTAAAACCTAGAATCCGGCTTGCACTGCAATCACAGCAACATAGCGAAGCCCTTCAGTGTGGCAGAATGAATTTCGACAGATGCACTCCGTCATGCAATTCCCGTTTTTGAGAGTTTGCAGCAGCAGGAAGAAAAGGAGGGAAGCAGTGAGGGGAGAGCTGCTTTCATTCTGTTTTCTTTTAATGACACACAACATCTGCCACAATACTCCTGCTCAGTGCCAAGGATTCTTCACATTTAAAGTGCAATCAAAATGTCCTGCCTGGCAAAGGATGGCAAGGAATCCGGTGAGAAGTTGGGTTGCTGTCATGGTCCGTGACAGTCTTGCAATCACAGACAGTGTCCTTGACTACTGCCCTCCCTTCTCGGAAAAAATGCTGGAGGATTTCACATACTTGGTTAATGCAGGCGTTACTCCTGATCCTGCCGCAGCTCCAGGACACCTCTATGCTCGGCCCATCTGTGCTCTTGAGGATGCAGTCAGTTTTTCATCTCTGCTGTAGAAAAGGWTATTTCCTTATTTTCCACTGAAATTGTTTGAATCATGTTCAGGATTTCCGAAGACACTTGTTTGAAAAGGTTGTGGCAGTAGCTAGCCCTCAGAGGTAATTGATTAGCATTCACTTCTGTCTGAAATTATTTATTTTATTCTCAAAATCTGTACCTCTTTGCAGCAATGGTATTAGATCCAAAATCATATACATTGGCTGGAGCTAAAACATAGGAAAAACAGGCCAACACCACATGATTTTGAATCATACAAACACAGGGCTAATGGAAATGCAGAACTTTCAGCACACACAAAGATCTGATATTTCATATATGTTCTTGTTCTGAATCAAGATTTCCTGCTAAATAAAATTAGAAAAACCTATTCCGTATCATTGAAGCATTGATTTCAACTTTTATTTAAGATTATATCACTTTTAATTAAATGATACATATATTCTAAATCAAAAATATGTAATAATTGCATACAACAATATTGTAGGAGATGGACCTTTAAAAACCTTAAAAAAAACAATAGAACACATTTAGCAGACTCCTCAATTAAATGATAACTGTTTAGAGTTAACAAAAATTGAAATGGAAAAATGAAATAGTCTTCCAACTAGTGTTAAATGAAACCTTTTGACCTTATTTAAATATATATATATATATATATAAAAACCCTACTGTTTTGTCAAGTCAGCATCCTCCAATGATCCAATTAGCATTTTCCAAAACAATTTGCAGCTTTCCAATTTATACAGTACACTCTTCTGTATTGCCTTTTTCTTTCCTTTCATTCTACAAAACTTGTAATTGAAAAAAAAACCTACACATTAAAACTGTACTGGAAGGTTTTTCATCACCTTCTATAGGAGCAGAGTCATGTACCAGTTAATTAACTATAAACCAAATTAGCTCTCGTTCAGGTGCAGTTAATCCTCACCCACATGCACCGCTCTTTATAAAAGTAGCTTCCCCATTTCTCCAATAYAGCCTTAGAGTCTGCTGCAGGGGATGGTGAGGGAATCCCCACTGTGAAGCAGAGCTGCCTCTTGCCGCTTTTTCCCACAGATCTGTTCAGAGCTTGTGTGGCTGTAGAGGCAGAGCACTGAGCAGACTCAGATGTCTCTAGCTGAAGTAACAATCCTTAGGAAATCTTGCCAGATGACTGTGAATGCTAACAGTCCTGCAATGAATGATTTATTTTGCTTCCCCAAATAATAGCTTTCTCTGCCCTRGTTAAGGGGAATGAGATGTGAGTGGAAGGAAGAGGTTTTCTTTTTTTATTAGTTTGCTTTCCTCAGCAAATAGTAAATTCACCAAATCAGATTTACCTGGAATAAAAAGGTGTGTATATCTGAGTTCATTTTGTTGTATATAAGACAACAGGAGAGGATTTGAAAAAACATCTATATGGTTAGAGGTGATATTTTTCAAAATGAAGTATTTCAACTTTTCACTTTAAACCATACACTTCTGTTTTGAAATTTAATTTTGCTTTTAAAAGGTTAACACTTCTTATATGGATGTTTAACTTCCTTCTTTATTTATTCTTTAAATTTACTACTTAGCATCTGTTCCCAAATTAAAAGAAAAGTAAAAATAAAGCAGAACAAAGTATTTTACTTGCCCCAAAATTAAATTACACTTTTTGTTACAAGATTAAATGGCATCTTTTGGCTCACCCATGCTGACACTTTCATTACTTTCAGGATTAAACAAAGCTGAAAATTCTGTTATTTTCATATCTCTTTAGAGATTGCTGTATTTTCCCCGACTCCTTTGGAGTAAAGGTCAGCTAGCCCCAGGGCCACAAGCCCTCTGATATTACTGGCACTTCTCTGGTGCAAGAGAAGAGAATCTGATCCAGTATTAATGCTGAAGATTTGTTGTGAGTCACTAGGATCTACCCAGATACTCCAGAAGCAATAGAGTATATATACCCGTATGAATTTTGTGAAGGATGTTTGTTTCTTTTCCTCCGAAAGGATAACACTTAAAATGCCATGGTTCGTTTATTCTAATGTCCTTTAGGCAGCATCAGTTCCTTACAGACAATTTAAAATTCTTTCACACTCCAGAAATACCATAGGCAGTAACAAGTTAGATAAGTCATTCTTAAAGCTATTAGTTGATAATGATGATAGCTTCAGTTCATCTGAAAAATTATTGCTCATAAAATTACTGTATCATAAGCAAACTGTACCTTTTACTGATTTGTTTATCCTTGCAACACTTTCAGCTTAGATAACACTTTTTTTTACTAATATTGTTATTATTTATTTCTCGCCATCAGTTCCCTAAGATGTCTCATAAAATATACTTGCCAGCCTTAAGAAAATCACTAACTTCCAATACAATTTCAGTTCTTTAGTATTGTTAAAAGAGGTGGAGGGGGAAAGCAAAAAAACACCCTCAAAAACAAATTTAGATGTGTCTGGATATTTCCCACAGCCCAAGGGGTTAATAAAGTTGAAAAAAAAATCTTCATCATATAGCAGAACTGTAGACCGAACTTTAAAACAGAAGTTTATAAACAGAACTTTAGACCATATCTCTCAGGGAGGGAATGGAAAAGTCAGAGAAAATTAGCAAATTTTATAGGTTAGGAAAAAAACTCTACCAAATACTCCATCAAATGAATGTTCAGAAGAACTTCACTGATTGCATGCCTGGAGGGCACATGCAGTGCTACACATCATCTGTCCCAGGATGTCTCTAGCTCCTCAGGTACAGGTTATGCATTAACTCTGCTTGAAAGCTGAGCTGGGTTCCTTCAACCTGACTTTGGTCCCAAAATTAGCCAGGTGTAGACTGCACGTGTTGGTGCCCTTACTAACAAGTCCTGCCACTCAGTTGGATTTGTTAGGCTGGATGAAGCACTGTACCCACGTGGCTGCAGGTCCTGTGGACCAGAGCAATAACAGCCTGCTCCTAGCACAGTGAAGAGCAAGGCTGATGACCTTTCTCAGTCCCTGCAGCAGGAGATGGGCTCTCCTGCCCTTAGTCACTTCACTTCTCTCTAGTGACGAGGGGAAATCCACAGGTCTTGCACCTGCAGAACAAGTCTTAGGTCAGCTCACCAACCACTTCTCCCTCCTCAGGGCCAGGGTTTAGCCAATTGTGTCCTTGGTTGTCTGGGGGAAGGAACAATAGTAGTGAAGATAGCAGCTTTTAGTATCTGGAAGAAAATATTAGTGCAAAGTGAATTTTAAAAGAACCTATATGCACACTTAGATTCCTCTAGTTTTACATTTTCCCACGAGCTCAATGCCGAAAGCCCTTTCTATTCAATTGCAGGATTACAGTAGACTTTCTTCTAAAAAATTTAATAAACCTTTGGGAAGGCCTGTTCTCAGGTAGATTCCCAGAGGAAGCCTTTTTGGTCTGTTCAAGAAACCAGCTCTCTTCTTCACAGTGTTTTTCTGGGCTCACCTGTGATATTTCTTGCTGACACTGCGACCAAACCAAGAGTCAATGCCTCCCTTCTGCCTCAGGCTGACTTTTTACCTCTCCGACCATGTTGAGGAAGTGTCCCTTTGACATCTTGCCACTTAGCAAGGTACCCCAAGTCAGCTGAGAAGTGGTAAAGCATCAGAGGAATGCTCTTAAGATCTTTTATCGATTTTTAAGCTAACTCATTTTACCTCAGATTTGTGGCAGGCTTAAGTGTACACATCCACTCGCTTATAGATGGTTACTATGTCTCGGCCGTCATCCTGTGTATGCCTACACCCATTCAGCCTTAAAGGTTTGTCATCACTCATTTAGCAGCTGTATCAGCACATGGGAGACTGGGCTGAAATGGTCTGCTCTCCCCTTGCTGTAGTTCAGAACAGAAATCTAAGACATAAACCACATTTTGGGACAAGGATCGATACACATTACTGTATGGCCTGTCTTCATCCCTGATGAGGTAAAAGGCTCGGCATGGTCAGAGAGCTGTAAATTCTCCAACGTTGTATCTGGTGGTAATGACAGCACTGCAGTGAGGAACAGGGGGCTGAACAGCTGCTGTGATTCTCCATCACTTTCCTCACAGATATCACAGAAAGTATCTTGCCCCAACTCTGGGGACTCTCCTAAATGTGAACGTAAAACATTGCTTGCAGTGTGCTCGGAAACTGTCATAACAGCAACCCTGAAATGGGGAGGTTCCTGCAAGTTCTGTATTGCCAGTGAGCTGTGGGGAGTTGTTTTGCTTTACACCGTTTGTCTTTTCTATTGCTCTCCTGACTTCTTGGTTTTTCAGGAATGGGCCTGTTTTACTGGCCAGAAGCTAGTACAGTCTTACCGGGGCTCCTTTTGTGCAAGAGGTGTTCACATAAATGCTATCACATAATAACAAATAGTTTCAATTAAATGAAAGCATGAGCAAGAACTGTGTGACAGTGCAGAAGTGCAGTTTCAGAAGCCACCAAGGACAGGAGGCTATTTAAATCCTTTTTTTCCTGTTTCTACAGTAGCTCTACTTTGCAGACAAACCAGGAACTCTTCAGGTTTTGAAATACACAGAAGTTAAAGTATTGGTCACACCTGTCACCTGTATTCTGTGCTGTTAATTTGATTGCGTGGAAAAATCACCTCTTCATGGTGATGAGACTGTTTATTGGGGACTGTACTAAAGCAAGAAGTAGAAAGCCAGCTAGATTTGCCATAGGTAGGCATGGCTAGCAGAAGTGAGCATAAGTAGATTATAAAAAGAAATCTAAATTTGCTGAGTCCTCAGTGATTTCATTCAGATCTCATGGTTTAAAGGCAAATTGCACTGTTTCAAAGTCTGGCAATCAACAAGATTATATGGTAAGAGTTGTTTTGAATAAACTGTGAAATATGTTTGGAAATAATCTCTTTCCCTTCCACCTGAAACTTATGCTGCATTTTCAACATCCTTGACAGCTTTAGCTGATTTATTACCAAGCAGAAAGTTTGTTAAAGAGGGGGAAACTGAGGCAAATGGAGCTGACATGATTTGCTGAAAGGCACAAAGGCAACCATAAGGGAGCACAAGGTCTTAAGGCACTTTCTTGGGACTCAGAGTCCATTTAACTCCCAAATTTGTCACACACTTCCAGTGTGAACATGGGCATATTGCACTCTCCCCTTAGTCTTTCCCCTTTCACTGAAATTAGTCTGATAATTGTTTCTATCTATACTCTGACTTGTTTGTTTTAAGTTCACAGGGACAAGGAATACCCTGTGTTAAAAAGCCAGTGATGCAAATTTAGCAGCATACAGGTTGGCAGGAACACCTAGACTTCCCTATTTTCTACTGATCTCTATGCCCTTATCATGATGCCACTTGCCAAATAAGATTTGCTCTTTCTTCCTCTTCTCTCCACTGAGAAAATCATCATTAGTTGCAGTTTCTTTCCCTTATTCTTTCAAGATCTGGTCCAATCCTCCTCATTATGACCCCAGCCTTCCCCTCCCAGTCCTTGAAGCAAATTGCCTCCCTCAAGCCTGCTTAACCTATTTAAAATGACAAGGGAAGTTTCAACACTAAAATTCGACCTGTGCTTTCTGTGCAGCCAGTGTGGTGAAAGCCAGGCCTACAAATGTCTTTCACCAAGCTGCTTGGAAAATTTAAAAGGGAAAAAAATGTATGAAAGCCGCAGCCCAGACTAGAACTGTAGAGGAAAATCAATTTAAATGTAGACCACAAAGAGGTTGGATAACACAGACCTCATCAGCTCAGTTCCACTTATGCAACTGCTTCACTCAGTCTCAAAAAGTCATTCTTCTAGAGCTTTAACACAAAAGGTAACTCCATCAAATATTCCACTGAACGCGACAGTAACAGCCAGCTCTTTCAAGCACAGCCCTTCCACGCTGTCATATAAACCCATTATGCTGAATTGCTGCGACTACCTCACTGCCTCAACACTGCATAAATAGAGTCCCTCTGTACTTGTGTCTGGTTCCATAAAGCCCCTTCAAACCCCAGAAAAATTGAAGGTCTCACAATGAAAGCCACTGGGAGTGGGGAGAGAAAGGTCTGGTAATAAGGCAACTTGTGAGTGAGTTTGGTGACAACTTTGAGGGATTTTAATTCAAACTCCTAGTGCTTTTATTTGAGAGAGTGAAAACCTTGATGCTGGGAATTATCAGAGGTAATAGATGTCATTATGTCCTTTCTACAGAACATATAATTATTGATGCTCGTAGGCTGAGTAATCAAGTACAAAACCGTAGYGGATACAAACAAGCTGACTTGATGCCTTCAATCAGAAAAACAAGTTGTTATCCCTGCGCTTTTTTTTCTAAATATACTTGGATGCACTTGATCTAAGGTTTGAAATTTCACATGGTGGATCATAGCCATAACCCATTCAATTTCTCTGCATCTAAAAAACATGTTTATTGTGAGGTATTTTGTCTCCTCTTTATGGATCTCCTTCCTGTTCTGAAAAGTCACAGGCCACTTCCATGCCCATAATTAGCTCTGTCTCAGACAGGGGTTTTCAGAGAATTAGATGCCTCAAAAGCTGCATCGTTGAGTCTCTAACCTTCCACGCAGGCAGAAGTGCTCTGCCTGTGCGGAGCTGGGTCAGAACGACTGGGACTGCTGCAGGATTCACAGCCCCAGACTCACAACCCACRAAGAACTCACAACTGCCATGAAGAAGGATTGAACCTGCTCGTGAACCCTTCTTGTCCACTGTCTTTTGTCAATTCTTACGTATCTAAACATAGACCTTGACAGGAGGTGTGGGAAAATGTCAGTCAGATGCTATATAGCTATCCAGATGTGAAGGTGAAAGGCTGAAAATACCTCCAGGTGTTGTGACTAAAGCAGGGAGGACAGATCTTCCCCACTTTGCTACACACAGCAGCCAAAAGGACCCACCTGTAACACCTGTGAGACTCACCATGCGTTGCTGCAGGAGTTCGGTTGCTATCACGTTACCCTTTCTACTCCCTCAGTAACTGGAGCCCTAGCTCGTAAATCACCCCAATGTGTGAAGTGGAGATACTATTACAAGCTTACATCAGCCTGGACAACGTCTCAGCGATGGTGGTTAAAAAATGCAGGAAAACTCATCCTGGAAATCAAACTAAACTGACAGAAAAAATTCATTGTTGCCAGCTATAAAGTTGTACTTTGGCTCGCTAACTCTGAACTGTTTATTACCTTCCCATTGCTTCTCACCTTTTCCCCACTCCTGTCAGACCAAGACTTTGCTCCTAAGTCATCTTCCTTTCCTCCCATCCCAAATAGGCTTCATTACTTCCATTTGAATCCTGTTGGCTTTGTGCTTTGTACCTCTTCCGCAGAGGTCTACCTTACCTACTTGCCTGCTACTGCTCACACAGTAGTAGTCGAGACCCACTGTTTGCTGCTCTTCACATCTTTCTCCTTCTCTCTAGTCCTCTTGTTTAGAGAAGTATCTTTTTCTCTCCTCCCCAACAACTGTTCTTTCCTCCTTGAAGTACATTTCTCGAATGATTGCTTTCTCTTTTATTCCCCTACAGCATTTTTGATTCTTCTCACCCACCCCTAACTATCTAATTTTCTGTCTATTCATCTCTCAGGTATTTCCAAATATCAGGACTCATGATGTTTTTTTCTTCTATTGTACAAAGCTTTGGAATTTCTTTTTGCTGTGAATAATACGCCACAACACATAAGTGCATTATTACAATTATATTTAATAATAATAAACCATATTAGTGTGTCCAGACATCCCAGCCTGCAGCTCCCCAAAATAACTGAGAGGGATTGCAGAAAGAATAAAGAAGCTGAGCAGATACTCAGACAAGAGAAGGGATCTGCTGCAGGTGAACAGAGCAAGACAGTGCCTCAGCGAAGTGACTTTGATTTATGTTCCTGCAAAAACCGGGCCCCAGCTTTACCATTCTGTTACTGTGACATATATTAAACAGGAAACTCTAAATTCAGGAAAACATTAATCAGCTTCCATGTTTAGCAGTAGAGAAATTATGTTCATCATTTTCCAAAAGCCCTGTGATGTTTTTGCCTCTACGTGACATTTTGCTACTTCATTGCTGTTTCCATCTCCAACTTCTCATGTCAGAGTACATGACACTTAGAACAGCTCAGTGAAACATTTGAAGCTGGTTTTCAGTTACTTTGTCATGTTTAAACTCCCAGCCTTCTATTAATTTCACTCTTCGTGATTAAGTAAATACCTCCTTATGAGAGAAAAAATTAACTACAGCAAAGATATAATTGTTTTTCTTCACACGGTTATTCAGTTAAAATACTCAGTTTCTGCTCATTTAAACTTGAAAGGAAATACATTCCAGGCAGAGTTCTGACTGAGTTGAAAATATTATAAATTAGGCTGTTATAATGGGTCTAATTGTGTGGTTTAATTATTAGATTATACAGTAGAATACAAAGTGGGTATTTTGTTAGATGAAGACGGTGTCATCTGTCTGACCAAGGTCTTTTGGTAAAAACTGTAGGCTTTAAAAAGTCTTTCATTTTTCTGGTGTGTATAATTTTTCAAGGCTGGACAACTACTGAAAACACTAATTACCTATACTAATAATCATAACCACCCAAATGTTAATTGTATATATGAATAGTAAAACTACCCAAACAAGTCATCAGGTCACTTATTAGGACAGCAGACATCCCACTCATAGTGCATAAGATCCAAATATCCAGTATATATAGTTTTACCCTTTGCCATACCTCTCATTCCTTCCCCAAATTAACAGTGGAGCTGCTGCGGGACTGTATGTGATCAAATGGTGCTAAAAAGCATTCATGAATAAAAGCGGCCTCTGGAGCTGACACACTGACTGTGCTCTTCCTACAAGCACCCGTATGACCAAACTTCAGTTCACTGGATTGTTCAAAAACTAACTAAAAACATGTGAAATGGTAACTCTGAGAGTATGTTGGAGTGATGCAAAGCCATGTCCTTTTCTCTTACAACTAAAACTGTGGCTTTTGTAAAACTCGGTTGCTTAGTGAATAAACAACTCTTCTGTCTTAGAGATTCATTTTTTCTTGAATGGGATCCTGTTGCCTACAGATTCTTAGTCATTCAGTTTTGTTGTCCTAGAGAAAATTGGTTTTATCCTCATGTTTCCTCTTGGGCTTGGCTGTTTAAAACCTGCAAAGACTTGGGGGTAGCCCTACTGTGGCCATTTTAAGTCTTCCTCCTGTCATCTCTCTCCCAATTTAACTGCTATGAACTTCAGCTGTAGGGTTTTCTTTTCCCTGTTCTATGGGACTGCTATATTTTCACAGACCTGATATTGTGAAATGCTGAGGAGTTCCAAAAGAACTCAAAATACTATTTTTTAATAATGTCTTTTTTTTGTAATGAATAAAAGTCTGGACTGACTTGATATGCATGCTATTTTTCCACTTATGAAATATGAATTTGTGCATACAGTAATATTAATATTTTTCTTTTTGGAAGGAGTCCAGCATTCTGTTGACTTGCAGTGAAGTTTCATTCAAGCAGCACAAATAAGGTCAAAGACAATCTCTTCTTAATTAAAGGGAGCACATGGTATTGATTTAATAGAATTTTAACATTACTTAATGACATCTAGATATTATGTTCAGAGCAGAAAGACTGACATTTTATTGTAATCAATATGTATTTTATTAAAATCAATGTGCTCCATGAACTTTTCTACAGAACCTTAATAACATCTAATCTGCCACACTACAGAAATGGAGAGCATGTCATCTGAAGGGAAGATTCTTTGATATAAGAATTGCTATATGTATAATTCAGATGTTTGTTTCGATTTTTCTTAGATGCCAGTGAATGCAATTTGTATCATTAAAAGTGACATCACAAATAATTTCAGAGAGCCAACAGGATTGAGACCTGGAGAGAATAGAGATAATAGTATGGGCAATATTTGTCTTCCTGGTTTAAATTCAGCCCTGCTCAAACCTGTGCATAGCGGGACAGAGGTTTCAGTCCCGGATAGCCCTCAGTCGCTGAGTGAGCCCACTCTAATATATTCCCCTGAAACGCAGTCCTGATGCAGAGCCACCCTGGTAGCCGATACCTTCTCAGTCTCAGTACACACTCCTAGGCCTGAAGAACATCCCAGTTCTACCAAGGCTCTCTGAAGGCCAGGGCTTTAGTGAGTGAAGTAGGAATGCGAACATGCTTGCACTGCTACCGGCCTTTGCTCTGACTAAAGTAAATTGCTAGCAAGTTTTGCTCCCTGCCCAGCAGCTGGTACACATAGTGATGTTTGACCACCTACTACAGCTACTAACAGCCATTGCATTATCTCAAGTGAAGGGAAGCTGTGCTTTGGACCTGAAGGGTCAAGTTTTGTCTTTTGTAACAATATGAAGAGATAGGGTCATTACACCAGCAAGTATTACATGACAATATCTTTCACTGATCACAATCTAGGCTAAGCTAACATCAATGTTTTCCTTAGCGGTCCACTAAATTGCCCGAGTCCTTTGCTAAAAGGAATGTGATTCTCTTTCACTTTTTTTTTCCACCACAACAAGCTATCTCAAAATTATTTTTAAAGAGCATTTCTTGCCCTAAGAGCTACTGGACAAATTATCCAATCTTCTTTTGTGATTCATTTTATTTATTTCTTTTTTCGAGCAGCTATATTCAGAGAATAAAAGGAGTGAAAGTTGACAGGCTTGTTAACCATTCCTTTAATTGTCCCCTTTCAACCTTCTTCAGTTCTATTCTTCATCCTGTGCACAGGGATCAAGAAATAAACAGAATATTGCAACTTTGAGAGATCTCCAAAATATTATTTTGCATCATGCATACCGTGCATATGGTAGCACTGAGCTCTCTTACCTGGTCATACAGACAGCCAATTATTTCTTCAGTTACTTCTATTGTGTTTCACCCAGCATTGCAGTATTGGTAATATCAGAGAACGGCCATCACCCACCGTTCCTTGCTCACCATATCTTCAGTGAAGCTCTTAAAAAAGGGGGGAGGAGAGGGGAGGGGTTGGCATGTTGCAGCGTAAAACTGTCCAGCTGAAGGTTCACCTAGTTTGGGGGTAGTTTTGGAAAAGACTTGAGTGAACAGAGAGCAATTTCAGTGTATATTGTCCAAAATGACAAAATGTAATATGTGAATCCATGGTGTGCGCTTTCATTCCCTTTCTTTCTGGTGTGTTTCATTTGATCATTTGGGCACACACAAAAACAAGGATGGATGAAAACCAGCTGCCATCTAGAGAGTTTTGCAGGAAAAGCTTATGCCTTTCTCACAGCTCCAGCTTGAATCAATGGACTTGATGCCTCTCAATTTGCAGGCTGTGCTCCCAGTTTTAACAGAGTTTATATTCATCAGCTTGTGATTCATCTTGAAGGCTTACTTTTAATTACCTGAAAGAGAAATGAGCACAGTTTTTTTGTGCCTGCCATGATCACAAAACCTGGTAAGAATTGATTTGAGTCTTCCTACCTCAGCCAAGGAGAGATTAATAGTACAGAGTTTTCTGAGGAGGGCTGTACAAAATGCTGGGGTAAAAATATCAATACAAATTAAGGAATGGCAGAAAGGTATTTCCTTTATCAAGTAATATTTATGAGAAAAAGTTAAGATAAACTAAGATCAGCAGTATATTATACCTAGAATTGTGTCTCAGATTAGCTTTCAAAAAACTCCTGTTGTTCTGGGTATGAAACCTGCCCATCTATATGCATTTTATGTCTCATTTGCCCATAATCTTGAACATTCAGGCAAGGATAGGAAAATACAGGTTTGGACCTGGGGACCTAAGACACCCTTCCTTTAAGATTTCAATGTAAAAACAAAGCAGTGTAAGACTCCTCTTTTTACAATATCTACCTGTATGTCTGTCCTATAAACAGCATATTTACTCTTCAGAATGAGTACTTTCCGATTCTGGTCTGGCTTTTAACTGAAATCCTACTATATAGCTTGATTTCTGAGCAATTATTTTGTGTTCACTACAAAGCAAGGTGATGGAAAACCAATTTTGGCACAATAAAAACAGAACAAATAAATAAACAGAACAAAAAATATATATAATCAGTACAAATTTGCTTTCCAGAAGGAATCTTAAAAGATGTAGCCCAAAAGACTATTACACAAGAGCTTGAAAATGAGTAACATGGGAAAGCCTTTAACCTAATTATGGCTTGCTTATTACTTTATTGGCACTATCAGATTTTCATCGCTGAGCCAGCAAAACTTCTGTAGCCTTGCCTGCTGTCATTACTCAATGTTATCTTTTATTTATACCAAATTACAAATGTACATGTGGCACTTTACAAACAAACAGGCGATGCGGGTTGTGTTTCTTGGCTTCATTTTGTCAGTGTTATACGTGATACATAGCTTCAATGGCATTTTCTTCAAGGTCATCCCGCTGCTGAGGTCTTCTGAGAGCAACAAAACTAGAGTCATAAATTTGCACCCATAGGAAACATCCAATTGCTCCCATGGGTGTCCACATTCAGTTGTCAAACCCTATCCCCTGGCTGTCTTAACCTTGGAAGAGCTGCTCAACTTCTCAGCAGGAATGTTTTATGAGCATATAAGGCAGCATTTTTATGCTTTTCATAGTGAGAGTGAAACCCATATAGTTGGCCTCCTGTTTCATGTTTTCCTGCAACAAGATCTGTCTTTCTGTTGTTGGCAAGGCAGCAACACGGCATGAACCCATACGGCTGCTCAGCAGTGGATCAGTCCGCTGGCCTGTTGAGTCAGAGAACAGGAGGAAGACTATGGCACTACTCCATGACTCAAGTTACACTATCCAGAAAGGCCCTACAGGTAAAGGAGCACCTCAGAAGATAAGGTACCTGGAAAGCTTATCCCTTTGGCCCCAGTACAGATATTAGGACTGTATGATTCAGATCTTGCATCTTGTTGGGGAAGAGACCTGAAAGTGTTGCTAAAAGTCTGCATTAGAGTGTGCCCAGAGGCACCTGCATCCTCACAAGGCTAAGCACCAGCCACCGAGTCCCATTCCAGTGCAACAGCAAGACATCCCTCTGCCTGCCTCACCTACAAGGCCCATCCTGATAGATAGGTCCCAGCTACATCTGCAAGGCCAGGCCCTATACAAAACCGAAGAAATAAAAGGAAATGATTTCCTCTTTTTTTCCAAACATTAGCCAATATGTGGAAGACTRCTGAACTGTTCTATATTAGCTAAATAGCAGAGGAGATACAGGGAAAGTTGTACTCCTGTTTCTCACCCAAGTGCCCTATTAGCCTAGACAGCCCGGCCCGATCACTCTCTCTCTTTCTGTAGATGTTTCTCTAGATCAGTCAATACAGAATTACTTCGCACAAACTGGAACAGCTTCAAGAGGAATGATTAAATGTATCTCCACAAGCCCTGCTGTTCAAGGAATGTATTCTAGGAGAAGTCTATCATGAATACCTGAACTCACCTAGAGCTCATGCAGCCAGCATCATCTAGGATTTGGGACTAAGCTAAAGCAGGATATGATGAGGGATGGTAAGAGACATTTCATGGAATGAGCAATGATTTACTGAACTGAGCATTTATGGTTGGTTTGTGTAGCAACACATCCCTGGAGGACTCCATATATTACTTCTTATAAAAATACTAGTTTTAGTGTACGCCCAGAAACCTGGGAATTATARCAGAGCACATCAAATGATAGAAATAAAAAATAAAGAACATCCCCTAATGTTGGTTTTGGGGAACAAAAGGGCTAAACTCAATACCTCATGAGCATAATACTTTGTGCATGACAGGCAATGAATGTTTGTGGAAAAAAATGTGCAAATCACCATGATTTAATATATACTTCTCAGTTTTAAAAGTAATTAAAACACATCATTTACTATTCATTATTTCTTATTCCTTTGAAAGAGTTCCAGAAGGAATGCTGAAAGTCACTACGGATAGAATTAATCTCATTTAATTTAACCATACACAATTTAGGTGTCTCATCTAAACTACTCATTTAGTCTTTCTCTGTAGTCACTGGAGGGACGGAGGGACTACTCCATGCCTAGATGATAGACTTGTTTCAGAATAGAATGGAATTGCTTTCTGGAGATGGAGTGATGTCTCTATACTGACCATAGAGGAGGGCTGGATAACTAACTAAAACAGGTTTTTTAATTTCACATAGTTGGAGCTCATGAATCCCATGTCATGTGATTTTTGGAGACCAATTCTCTAAATAACAAATGATGCTTAAATGAAAAAAGTCTCATAAGACTCAGGCATGTGCCTATTAAAAATGGAAAAAAACTTACTCATAACAAACATCATAAAAGAATGGAATTATGGTGGATTAACCACAAATTAAATCATCAAAAATTTTAAAATAGCTGTTATTCATATATATAATCCAGCCTTTTTCACAGAGAAGGAATTTTTGGTCCCTTTATTTTTATGATTTTACTGGGATATAGGTTAAAATGCAAGCATCTTAGATACATAGACATAGTCAGTATTAATTTACAGCATAATTTGCAAGATGCTAAGAATTCTAACAGTTCCTGAGAAATGACTGACCTCAACTAATTTTAACTGAATCTGAGAGCATTCAGGCCCCCAAAGCTCTGGGTCAACAATTCATTTCAATGGGAGACAGGAATCTAAGCAGTATTTTACAGGTTTGAGTCACACAGCTTTGTGATCTTSAAGAAACAAGCCATTATTGCTTTATATCCTAGGTTCTGACCAAGGAAAGGATTTAAGCAAATCCTTATGTTTTGCTTTGCTATGATCAGAAACATTGACTTTTTCCTAAAGAAAAGGTATTTTCTTGTATGAGGATGCCAAAACTTAAGCCTCCTAATTTCACCTGTGTTTTTCATTAGAAAAAAGAAAGAAACTAAATTTTGTCCTAAAAATGACAACTTGTAGAGCATTTCCAGTATGGTGTATAACGTACTTGTGGGAATGCATTCTTGGTTTTTGCAAATCAATGGAAAATATGACCTGCTACTAGATACATCCAAGAAATATATTGACTTGCAGCACATTCACTCTCAAGTAATCTTAATTTCAAATTATATTGATGTCCCTTCACAATTTACCCTGTTGCTTGGGTAGCCTGTCAAGCCCAGATGAAAGGCCAAAGTGAATTTTTTCACTTAGAAAATGTYTCTTCAGAAGAGAATATTCCTTCTCTTTTTTTACACAAATGCTGAATAAACAACTTTTCAATAATACAAAGTAATGAATTGCAAACTTGCCAGAATCCAATTATTAATCTGATATTCAGATATTTATTTCATTCCTTGTAAGAATTCTGCAAGATCAGCACTGAATAATTGCACTTTCTGAGAGACTTCCATGCTAGCCTGCATTTAAAAGAGCATTCTTTAATATAATAGTGCTGCAGTGCCATGAGGATACAAGCATATTTTGTGCACATTCAATAATTGTCTGCCCCAGTGAAAAGAAAAAACATTGAGTTATATTTGCTGAATGTGATGTTGGTAAAGGGGGTCCTATTTTCAATATTGTAGGTGTGCTACACAGTCCATTTACTTTAATAAAACAAACAATGATGGAAATTACAGAAATTGGGTACATTGAAATTAAAACCTATTTTTCGTAATTAGAAAACAACTTTCATGCAAGCATAATGCTATAGTACAACTCCACAAACACTTTAATCTCATATAACTCAGTGGTATTGCTCAGAAGTGTAATACTGCTTTTTCTCCTCTCTGTGACACTTGTTTCCCCACCCACTCCCGCATTCTCTTCTGCCACCTGGATAACTTTATCTGGTTCAAAAAATACCATGGCAACAAAGAAATAAAAAATTTTTTCGAATTCATCATTTTTCCACTCTGATCCCCTGCATGTCTGTATAACTCTAGTGTCAGTGGAAAGACAGGGGTAGAGGTAAGGTGGGACCACCCCTTTTGGCAACATTACTAAGATACGACATACTAAATTGATTGTGGAAATATGAGAGGCGTAGCAATGCAGAAAAGAGATTTTCTGTGATCAAACCACTTGCTTAAAAAGAACTGTTCTTCCCAAAGGCCGTGTTATTTATTAATGTATGGCAACTGAATATTTCACAAATCTTCCCCCGTTTCTATTTTTTAAATATTTGAAAACTTATATGTAAGAAAAGCTTCACCTTCTAAATACATAGCACTTGTTGACATGTATGAAATGACCATAATTTCTGAACACATAGAAAACAGAAACAGACAGGAAACATTTGCTTATTAAGATCCACCCCCAACTGTAGCTGATATTTTGTACTATAATTGCCTTTTTAACCTTTTTCATACTTCTGGTATGTAAATGAGCTAAAAATCTACACTACTTTTCTCTCTGGACTCTAATTGTCGATGAAGGACTCTGAATGTGATGTGTGGTGAGAAGACAAACACGATGCAAGATCACTTGCTTTCCACTCCTGCCTGAGCCTAGGATGAGCCGAATGTCATGGGCCAAAGTGGGCTAATGAATAGTGCTCGTTGTCCCTCCCACCGACCTTCAGTAAACAGGATGGTGCTTCAGTGACGAGGCCACGGATAGCTGTGTCTCAGTGGCAACCGCTGTACAGAACAGTATCATTGCTCTCTTGTCCTTTCTGTGCTGGTTTTGACTAGAAATCCCATCCATGACTTAAGAAAAAGATTTTCTTTTTCATCCAGAGCTTATTGAAACCTAGGAATTTTAGAAGACTGGAATTTTAATGAGAGGACTAGGATAAGTCTAGGTATTTTAGGGAGAACACCAGAACAAAACATCAAGCCCTTTTCCTTAAAAGAGCGATCCTGCTTATCTATGACTCATTCCCCTGTGACACTGTAGGGGCTTTTGAGATCCAAGTGGAAAGTTCTGATTTTTTTCCTTCAGCAGACAATTGTCCATCTGCATAATACATGTCATTTAAAGTCATTAGACAATCTGGAGAGTGCAGTAAATAAGTGATAAGAATGTTGTATTGCTTTCTGCTATATAACTGCCTACAATATAATTTATCCCTTAAGCAAAATGAAATGATCGCCTACAAAAACTATTCAGCTAGTGYGAATAATTGAAATGACCACCCAATCTGTGGTTCAGACCTGTCATATCGTTTTCGCAGAGAAAAAAAGTTTTATAAAATCAGTGAAAATTGCTTTTCTGATTCTACTCATAGGTAATGCAGAAACTTATTCCCAGCAAACTTATGTTATAGGAAAGAGAGGTATATTTTTAACAGGTATTATTCCACAGGCATTAATATTAATGTAAAAACATTCTCTAAAAGGCTCAGGGCTACAGAAACAAAACTTGGGAAGCCAGATCAAATAGAGAATAAACCTTGGTCTCTGGGCTGATGCACTATGCGACTTGATGAACTCATCCTTGATGAACAGGACTTTTTATCAAAACATTACTGCTCTGAGGAATCCACAGAGACGCCTTCAAAAAACTTCTGGCATACTTCAAAAAGAGTCAATACTGAGAGATGTTTTCAACAGCAGGAGATTTATCTATACACTGAAAGTAATTAACATGTCTGTTATGTTGTATTTGTTCTGATGTAAGAGGAATAACTTAAACTCTTGAATGAACAGGAGGGCATAGGTGGAACGAGTTGTGACAGAAAAGAATGTGACTGTGTATGGAGGCCATACAGTGCAACTCTGAAAACAGAAATCCCCTCCATGTTGTGAACTTTTTCATATTTTACAGTTCTTATTTACTGTGCTGTCTCACTTTTAGCTAGGTTTAATAATCATTATAATGAGCACACTATATTAACTCTAGCTAATAAAGACTCTCTTCTGCCCTCTGTCATATCACTAGTATTTACTCTGGCAGAGCGCTCTGTTTCTGAGGGAAATTGTGAAGAAGATAAAATAATTTCCTCAGTTCTTTGAGTCTGGATACCATGTAATCATATGGCTGGCCAGCTCTAAGGTCTGCCCTTGACTTAGAGTGGGATGGCCAGTCCAGCTATTCAGAGGTAAGTAGCCTATGCTGATACATGGATTGGTTGGGTAACCTGAGTATCGAGCAGTGGAAAGAACTGAGTGAGCCAGTAGGGCTGCCGTGTCCAGCATGGCAGGGTCAGCATATAACACAAATGAAAATCCCAACGTAGGGGTCTGGGGAGTTCGCTGCTTGCAGCTGTTCCAGGACCTCTCTTTTCCCTTGGTTCTCTGAGGTGTGGGATGATTTCCCCGGGATATAGAAATATGACTTGCAAAGTCAAGAAGGTTGGCCATCCCCAGGTCTACCGTGCTTAGCACCTACTTTACTTTGTTTGTTTTGGTTGGATAGAGAAAGCGTTCCAGGATCTAGGGCTGTCACTTTTGTGATGAGCTGCTTTATGTAAAAAGAATTATCAGAACATCAACCAGAAAGATTTTGAAGATGTGCATGCCTACTCTCTGAGCATTCATCACTGCTCGGGTGGCAGGAAAAGACAAATGTCATTGTCTGCATGCATGGGCTCAGGCAGGGAGAATGTTTTTTGTGGAAGTATGAAATCAGCACTGACCAAGCAGGATGATAGGTACTGCAGTAATCTGCACTGTTTGACTCTGAACTGACAGTGTTCTTCTCTTATGCACTTATACAACATTGCATTGCATCCTTTGGCTGATGCACAGGAACAAATTTCAGGAAAAGTCCTCCTGAAGAAATAAAACGGTTCTCCATATACATCAGAAAGAATCCTGAGTTCTGGGAGTCCACCTCTGGAAGAAATGAATTACAAAACTAACTTACTTAGCTTATAAACTCTTTGAGGAAGGCTTATAGTTTCACTGCATGAGCACGAGGTACAATGGGATCTTGCTTAGGATCGTATGAATAATTTATGGTAACTGTCTTCCAGAGATCCAGGAAAAATTTTTCTTCCAGGATCCTATCCCAGTGCTCAAGGAAGCACACAAGCTTTATATTATTTCTGGGGAAAACAAAACAAAACAAAACAAACTTTTCAGGCTTATCCAAGGTCCTGATTCCTGGCCTTTCTGTAATTCCACTGGTCTCCATTTGTGATCTTACAGAAGTCAGGATGCACCAAAACAGTCTCAATTCCATGATGGGGGCTGGGTGCATAAGTGTAGTTATTTGAGTGGTCCGCTTTCTGTATACCAAACGGACCCTAAAATAGGAAAGTTTTCACTGCCAGAAGCTAAAGTGACCTCAATATTTATTATACAGTTAATATATCCCTTCAAGAAATCCTTTGAGGAAAATAACCTGAATCTGTAGAGGTCTGACGAATCCTAAATGGAGAAACTAAAAGAAATATTTATTCTTCTGTCTAGGTAGCTCCTAAAGACAACAGCAAATCTGCAGGCATATTAAATCAATGGCCCAGGGTATTCTGTGGAAGTAAGGGAAGGAGAAGACATTCTCAAACACAAGAGCAAAGACTCTGCAGTTTACCACAGTGTTAATTACAATGCAAAGCATGAAAACTTACTTCTGCCCCTCTAAAAGAAACGTGCTCACTCAAATAATGAATAAAATACAAGGTTTTTTCTCATAACAGTATTAATCTACCCTTGTATAACACCTCACTGAATATGTGAGGCAAATAGACTGTATATCACCTGCACTACAGGAGGACTACTCTCCCAGCTGGCTTCTCCCATGAAATGAGGTCCTTCTAACTTTGGCATTTTCTTCCTCCACTGATACAAATTTACCCAAATATATTGATTTTGCAGTCAAACTCTTCCAGCTTCCCCTGACTTACATCATTTCCAGGAATAAACTCTCTAGACATTTTAAGTATAAACTTTATTTAAGCTCCAGAGGGATCAGATGTAGTTTTATATCTTCAGTTGGCAGCTTGAATCAGAATATGTATGTGCCACCAGGATGCCTGTCCCCTCTCTATGCTTGACTGGAAATAGAAGGGTCTGCAACTTGATGGAAAGTCTTTTTTACCAAGTTTATTAATGACTAGAGTGGTTCCACTAAGGATCCATCTGGATCCTGAATGCTTCTCAACACTCATCCACCCACTTCTATCTTACAATCTAAAATTAAATGTTAAATTAAATAAGCTGAAGCCTGCTGGAAGAAGTACCATCTTGTTCCTTGAGGCCTTTTGGCACAGTTTATAGTCCCTATATTTGAATAAATAAAATGTGGACAAAATTCTTCATCCACAGTTTATGACTTTGGGTCTAAGGGCCTAAGATATATACATTTATTTGGAAAAAGGTTCCTCATCTAAAAGTTTCAGAGGACTTTTTACCGAATCCTAGGATAATGGGGGTAAAATCAATATTTCAGCATTAAACAGAAATGTTGAAAAGAGGGCCAAATTTTTAATGTACCCATTTCTGGTGGAGGTGAATGCTTAAATACTTTTGATAATATAAATACTTCGTGATAAATACTTCATGATAATGTAGTCTGTTCAATGGAAGCAGTAATACCAAAAGAACTGTTAAACTGGCCAGCCACCAAAATGACAAGAAATGTGTATTTGTTTATTATTAGCTACATRATTGTTTAAAAGAGCAACAAGTTGTTAAAACCATTTTGAAAATTTGCTGCAGATACCAACTGAAACTAAAGTGATTTATCTGTAGATGATGTTTGGCACCAAAGTGAGGGTTGATCTTTCAAAACTCTGATTTTAAATGGCCTTTTAAAAACCTGTCTTTCAGTCACTGATTTAAATTTTTAATTTTTGCCAGCTACTCATTTGTAAAGAAAACTTCATATGCTTTACCACCTACCTCCCATATTCTATTTTTTATTCAAAACACCCTGTTTAGATTAGGAAGAATCGACAGATGATTATCTGCCCATTAAATCAAATCACTTGGCACCAAGAGATTCTAGCTTCTTGGCAGCAGGTTATTTATACTGAAGAAAGCTGGCAATAAAGAATAGCCAACCATTACAGTTCTAGCATTTGAAATATCTGTAATAACTCTTGATATGAAATATTAAGAGAATGGATGTTGGTTTTATTTATTAAAGTACCCCCTTGCTGAGGAAATATTCTTGAAAATTGTTGTTTAACGAAGTATATTAATTAAGTTCTACCTAAACATCCCATATTCTAGATTTGGGATTTATTTATTTTGGTCTGAAGATTTATTGCAGCAATTCAATACAGTTGGATGCCTGTCCTTCTGGTTTCATCCCAACAGTGTTTTTATTGTTCTTTCAGTATTTTATTCTTCTTTCAGTACATAAGCCTGTAAATGTAACCCCTGTTGATTTAAAGACAATGGTAGCCCTATGATTGTTCATATCAAAGAATTGCTACTTTAAGAAAAAGATATAAATGGTTTTGTTTGGAATATTTGTTCTATGGATATACAAACTTTTAAAGTAAAAGTAAAGTCAAAAGAGTTTTGCCAGGTTTCAAAAATTTCAGAAACTCAGGGACACTATAACAAACCAGACTGAAATATATTGTGTTGGCATGTCTTGTGGACATGCCTTCTCATCAGCAAAATACCTAGCTGTTCTGTAAAGCACAAAATTAATCATAGGCTTCTCAAATGGCTAGAAATGAAACAAACTACTTCTTGACCAAGGAGCACTGTAATGAAAGGAAAGGTGGAAGGAAAAAATCTGTGAGAAAAAAGGAAAGGGTTCAAGATGGACTGTTATTAAAATACAGCAAAGCAGAGCCACGTGAGAAGAGCAGAGGAAGAAAGAAGATGTCTGTTGGTGTCAAGAATGCAAAAAAAAATGCATTCTTCAAGTTTTTGCTAGTACAAATACATTACTTTTTGCAGGGTGCAGCAAATGCTGAATAATTGTTGGGAATACACACTCAGGCATCGGCAGTGCCTGAGAGGATGGCTGGAAAAAGAGGGGCCTGGCTTACCTTTAGGAAGGACTATCAGGATAGCCTTTGATCTTCAGAAGACCTCTTTCCAACAGACCAGTGGTAGGAAAGGAAAGTTCAGGAATGAGAAAAAGAAGGTAAAAGGGACAGATGCATTCTCCTGAAACAACGGAGCAGYCATGCGCAAGGCAGGACTCACAAGCCAGAGAGGGAGAGAGGCAGAGAAAGAAAGAGCAAGAGCAAGCAAGCAAGAAAAGCATCTCAGTGGCTCAGCTAGCACCAAGTACTAATGTATCATGGTGGCCTACCCATATCTCCCCATCTTCAGAACAAAATGTGAAATGGCCTGACTGAAATAACAAATCCRTGAGAGGGATGATGCAAGATAGATTACTGTACTTACGATTTGCCGTTTTATGCTCCAAAAGAGGACAGGTTTGCACAATGGAAAAAGCCAAAACTGCAATCTCTGTCACTAGATGTGCAGCTCCAAGCTGTAAACCTCCTACTTCAGCAAGTTTGAAGTTTAAATAGACATGATCCACTGAGAAAAAATACATAGAAGATATGAATCACTAGAGGGGTCGTACAGACATTTTAACAAAGTTTTAAAAAATCAGCAGTAGAAGGCTAGGAGATCCTCTGCCCACATAGTACGTCTCCCCAAGTGTACTGCAGCAAAAGATTGGTTTGTGTATGTCCTAGAAATATATTGTAAGATCTCTTTACATTTTTCTATTACCGCCATCATTAGCATTAGCTATCATAACTCTGAATAGAGTTTTATTTTGTTGCCATAGCCTCAATAGCATTCACATTTTAGTGTTTTGCAGCTGGTGAATGTTTACAGCAGAATCACAGAGCCAAATATGATCACTAGTACACATTAAACAAAAAAAAAAAGTTTTAGAGGAAGAATAGATTTTTTGGTAGAAATAATTTTCCACATATAATGTATATTTTAATCAAATATTTTACAGACTTATTTCAAAACATGAAAATGAGTGTTTTTATAGTGGAAAAAAACTTTTTGATGATATCAAATTTTCCATATTACATGAGAGACTACATTCAGTGTTTATCAACATACTGGTAGTCTCCATGGAAATATCAAGTATTGTTCATTAAAGGTGTATTGAATATAAATGATAAGATTAAATGGAAGAAAATATAAAGAATTTGCCTCTAGTTCACTTTATAATTAAGGATAAAGAAATGGGATTATATTGATCCAATTAGTAGTGTTTTTCTCTAATCCTCGATTGTTTGTACAATGCAGTGATAATTGCCATTTGCTAAACTACCAACTGTGGAAAGGCAGATTTCACTGCTAATCTGACTGAAAGAGAAAGAAATATTAATAGTACGAATATCTCCCTTTGAGCAGTGATCACTTCTTTATGTTTGATTAGAAAGTGACAGAAATATTTTAGTGAATCTATATTTGCACTCCTACTAGCTAGCAAAGGATTCAAGATTAAAAAGACTTGAGAAAGCTGTCTCTTCCAGAGCATAGCCAAGTAAGTACTAATTTGAAAAAATGTCATAATAGATTTTCAAAACTGACCTTAAAGTGCTCTGAAGTTTTGAATGCCAATCTCTGAAACATTTTCAGGGAGAATGCATTTCAGTTGATGTCTCATCACAATTTCATAAAACCACGGACATTTAATATTCCTCAAGATAGACATCAAAATAAAGAAATCCCCCAAATCATTATGGACATTTTGAAAATCTTAGCCACCCTCCCTTAAAATTATTTTGAAGTATAAAAAGTTGCCTAGCCAAGACACCTTAACATCTCTAGTAATTTAACAAAATTACCAGCTATTTCAACATAATATTAGAAGTATTTGCTCAGCAGACCAGAGCCTATAGAAAATACTACAATATGTGTTGCAAAGAGAAATGATATCATCCATACTTAACTGTGTTCTGCAACATGCTCAGAAGGCACAAGATTTGGACTATCCTGTCTTGGAAATTTTGGATAGGAAATTTCACAGATCTGAAATCTTCACAGAAAAACACTGCATTGCCTATTCCAGTCTTTCATAATGAGTGGAATCCAGCTCACCTCCACAGTGAAGGATGTATTCCCAGTTAGCTCCGCTCTGACCAGATATAGCTATGTAAACGATTGCCAAAATGTTAAACACAATCCAGAGACCAATGGGCAACCAGTATTTGCGCCAGAGCTCAGGGTCAAAGCTCATGGTGACTTAAGATGTTCCCCACCAGCTTCAGTTTAAAGGATGTAGAGTAGAACAATCCAGTACTGACAAAAACAAAAGCATGAATGAAAATGGCAAGAATCAACAGGTGAAAGGCCTTCAGCTTTCTAATCTTTTCAAAGTGGTTAAAGGGCTCATGTGTCATACTTTATTTTCTTAAGAATCTCCATGTAATTATGTATAATCTCTATTTTCTTAATAATCTCCAAATAATTATATTCTCTTCATATAATGTTACCTTCATCTGGAATTTAATACCATTGCCTTATCAGCTTGTGGCTGTTGCACAGTGCAATGCTTGAGAAAAAGTAGAAGAAAGTAAAAATTAAAGCATACACTGTAGGTGGTTTTAAAAATATTTTTATGTTTTGTTCTGTTGTATTTGAAAGGCATAGACAGCAAAAAGAAAATATATGTGTGACAAAGAAAGCACTTAATAAAATGTATGATTTGAAATCTGTGAATTGATCAAAGAACTGGAACAGTACAAAGTGAATATTTCACTTTAGTGATGATCCACCTGAGGGTAATATTCTGCAGAAGTTCAGATCTTTACAGAGATGCACTGCAGAATCCAGAAACCAAAGCTGATTTTGGTCCATTCAGTTTGGAATCGAGTTAAATCTACTGCTCAAATCCTGTCAAACACCTCTCAGTGTTTTTTATATTTTCTATTTCTGAAATAAATGCTTTAGTCTAAGATGTATCCCTTGTTTAAAAATCACACACCAAAAAAAAAAGAAAAAGAATGACAGCCAATAGTAATGAGTTTGTAGATATGGTACAATGAGGTTTTGGCTTAAAAGAAGGAGTTTTGAGATCTAAATCCTGTTTGGATTTCAAGCCTTTTAAAGTGTTATATCATTCTGATCAGAGGAGCTTATAGAAAAAAAGACAAACTGGGAAGTGAGAGTTGAGTTTGGCTGTTGAGTTATTGGCCCCTGTATTTACAGGTGCTTGGTTCCTAGGCTTGAGAGTTGAGATCACAGCTAGTCTTAACGGTGAACAGTGTCTATCTAAAGCAAGATTCATCTATTCTCTGAAGACAGAGGAATGAAGAACAGTATAATTAGGTGTTAAATTGATGGAGGTCATGTCAGTAGCAGGGCAAATAGTTTGCTTAGAATTGCAGTAAGATTGATCTCACTGTAGGTATCAGATTAATTACATTGTATTACTGAGGAGGTAGCAAACCCATCTGCTTCACTGTAAATATAAGCTCGTTGTCATGAGACCGAACATATCACTTAATTTTCTTGGTTATCAGAAGAAGTCATCAGTCTTTAAAAATAAAAGTTGATACAAAATTAAATGATACATTATTTCAAAGAAAAAAGTAAAAAGAAAGTTCTTGAGGAAAAAATATAATTGTTTTTCTTAATAAAAAACAGAACTGCAGACATGAAAACCTGAATTTCAAATGAATCAATAGAGCATATAGGAAAGCTCAGAAATGGAAAGAAAAGAACCCAAAGTGAGGCAGCTAGAAAGGAATATTTAGCAGAAAATCAACACATGCAAAGTCTGCTGAGACATGATAAGGAGGCATCAACTACATCAGTGAACAGTTTGAGACACTTGAATGGAAAAACAACAGGAACGTACCTTGAGATGTTCAATGCAGAGTGAGAAAACTCACAGAATACTTGGAGCCAGGAATGGATACATAAAGTCAAGCACTGTTAAAAGCATATTCTAACAGCATATAAAAGACATTCTAATCACCACATCTAATTGCAAAGAGGAATAAAGCTCTAAAATGGCTTAAATGTCTTACATATAAAGAAGAATAATTAACAATCAAATTGAAGGCTGCTATCTTGACAGATGATGTATATTAGGACAATGAAAATGCAGTCCATAATTTGAATGCTGAAGAAAAGAAGAGACTTTCAGATTGTTATAAGTTTAGCGTGCTTTTTGTGAAACTTCAATTGATTTTAAATTAAAATTGGTTTAACAACAAAAAGTTTTCTTAAAACTGTAGAACTTGTTTTATATGTCTTTTTCTATCTTCATCTCAGATCAGCTCCTACCTGAGTCTGAAGAATAAATTTTCATAAATCACTCTGCTTAAGTTTGGATTGCCCAAAGCAAGATGTCCTAAATGAGAATTTTTCTTTCTTATTTAAAATTAGGCAACTTGTGCTTTCCACAAGGGGGTGGATAAAATCATGGCCAGCTTTTGAACCCTGAGGCTAATGCTGTCACTGACACCACAGGAATCAGGAGCAAGGCTACAGTAAAGAAATCATAGAATATGTCTACATTAGCAAGTAATCTAATACAACAACAACCGATCCGTAGAGCAAAGGAGTTGGTGTGTTGCTGTTCAGGGCCTTGCACCCATACTGTGTGCTTTTGTGTGAGGTGAGGGAACCTGAACTAGGTTTAGTCTCATGTCCTGGAGCAAATGCTCCCACCATGCATGTGTCATTCAAATATCTCCCAAACATCCTTGTTATRGACTTTCTGTCTCCACTGGGGTTGAAGCGCGTTTGGTGACACCTGAAGAAAAGATCCTGAAATAGTCTACTTTTGCATGCACCAAAACCATTCTGTGGACAGAACCAATGCACTGTAAACAGCAAAATCAAGGGTTTCACTTCAAAACCAAATAATTCCTACAAACCAAATCATTAATGTAGACATAGTGATCTCTCTGGACCAGTCAAGACTCCTATCAGAGATTCCTCAAAACATCTGAAGTACTGAATGAAAGTAGCATCAATTCCTAGCTGTAAGAACTTACAGAAAAAGTGAAAGTACCTTCAGAGTATATTTAGATGATTAGTGAGGTGTAAAACTTGTAGGCATGGTATGTTGTTGTTTAAAGGCCCTGTGTAACTTTCAAATGTTGAACATATGTGTTAAGTATGAAATGTTCTGATATTCAACAAAAGAAATATTTAATATTAAATAATGAAAATTGAAGTTAATAAATTGAAGTTATTTAAAATACTCATGAAGCCTTTATATCTAATTATGTGTGTTTTGTACCTTCCAGAAAAGTTATTTCCAAAGTTTTGTACCATTTTTAACTGTGTTAGTTTTTGTCCTTCAACTATATAGTTATTCTACCAGCCAAGAGAAGAGAAAAATGACTAATAAGAAAATATTTTTATTAGATGCAAAACCTTCACATTTTTATAGTCTAATGCCTGAGGAGCTACCAGAGTTATAGTCAAGTGTAGTGAAGTCTCTTGATATCTGAATCTTCCCTTTCCAGACACATAAATGGTAATTTTATTATTCAGCAAAAATCACAAGAGTGCAGATCTAAGTCTGTCATTGAAGTAGAAATTAATACTGCCTGCCCTGATTTCTGGAAGGGAAAAATCCATTCAGTGAAGGCAGTTCAGTCTGTACCAGAATTCTGTTTTGGGTCTGGTTTAGTCGACTTCTTGATTTTCTCATAAGTTCCATATGAAACTCACTAGTAGTTTCTAATGATGGAGTTGACATATAGACAGTTCTTCAGTCTTTAAAAACATTAATTGACATTGATGATCCTCTAATTTAGTCTCCTGAACAACTCAGGTCACGGAATTTCCAGGAATCTTTGCACTGTATCTGTATGTTTGATTTACAGTATGTTTTTTAAGGAAACAATTCTTAATATTAAGATTTCAAGTATGGAGAATACATTGATTCTGTTGAGAATGTATTCCAAAGGTTGCTCACTGTCACTGTGGAAAATGTGCACTTCAATTTTTAGCCTGAATCTTTTTATCTTTCAGTTACTGCATGCCCTTCCCTGATAAATTCAAGATTCCTGTACTCTCATCAGCTTTCTTCCTGTTAAAGTACTTACAGACTGCAACCAGGTTACCTCTGAACCTTTTCTTTGATAAATGTAAATTAAATGAATTTTTTAAATCTGCTGGACAAGGATGAAGGTTGAGACACTTGAATTTATCATTCACAATAACAGTTTAGGAGGATGTCAGCCTTAACTGTGCAGGTTCTGGTTGAACATACCTCAAGTACTGTGCAGAGCTGAAGAACTATGCAATAAGGAAACTGGTGTGTCTGCCTTTAAAACGTGGAAAGAATTCTGAATTACAGCTAGCCTTGTATCACAGTTCCCAAACTAAATTCCTCTAAAAGAAACAGCTTTAAAAGAAAGAACACTGTCACCAGGATGAGATGGCCTGTGGGCAGGCGAGCCAGACAAAATGACGAGACAAAATGCTGACTAAACATCATAATATTTTTAATAAGGCTTTTTGGCCTGTTTGCCAAAGCAGGAAATGGAGAAGAAAGCTAGCATAAGTTGCTCACTTATTGTTGTCCCTAAAGGTCCCATTCATCTGTCCTGCAAGCAAAGCGCTGCTATGAGTCAGGAGAAACAAACAATCCTGGCTAGTGAAGTGGTATCAGAACGCCCTGAGTTAAGCAATATAGGTCGAATCTTTCAGCTGAAAGACAATTACAGAATTGACAAAGGACCCAAACCAGAGTCATTAGATATACTCTATCGACTACGTGAAAGCTTTTGACTCAGTAGGTCAGCTGAGATCACTCAACTCTTGGAGCAATAAATAGTTTCTTCTGAAAGCTGGAGAAAGCTGTAATCGATACCTATTCTATTAAAGACTTTTTAAAAAAAAGTCCAGAGGAGGAATATTTCTGTTGCCCCATGTGTCGTTATAATTATAAAGCATCAAAGAAGCACCACAGGTCTGACGCTCAGTAGGCACCTTCAGGTAAGCAAAATAAAGGCTAATAAAACTCTCTGTTACCATCAGCAAACTTCCGAGTATTGCTGGATGAGTTGTTCATTGTTCTAGGGTAATAATTACCCACTGAATGATTGCRGGATAACAGTGACAAATATACTACCCTGGAGACAGAATAAAAGTGCAAGAATGCATTAGAGACAATATAAAAAGCAAGTCTTTTGGTGTTGCACAGATTATCTGTCATGGAAATCACTTGAGCTCTGATGCAGAGTTGACAGCTGCAGTGTAAGAAACAAACAGAATAGAACAGAGTAGCTAATCATTTTTTAAAAGATGGCCTTGTGGCCACAGACATGCTCTGCATCGTTAGTCATGTCACTTGATTACATTACAGGTGCAACCATCTCATTGCTGTGTTGCTGCTATACTTTTCTATTTGGCTAAGGGAGATTTCTGAGTGAAATCACTGGCATTTCTCTGCCTGTCTTGAAGAGGAAGGCTAATCAGTTTAACATCAGATCACTTCATAGGAAAGTTCAATATAGACATGTGCAAAGACTACAAGGAAGAACAGAGCTACCACTTTCATGGGTACACAGATTCAAAATGCCCTCCAATTCTGAGGGKTTTTTTTGACACTACTGCTGACAGTGATGACGGTGGAATCCTTTCTACATTCTTATGCTCTCGGTTTAAAACCTAATTGCTAAACTCAGTCTTTGCACAGCATAAGAACCCAGGAAATATTGGGTCCTACGAGACTGAAAAATCCCAATCATCCCATTCATTCTGATGATGACACTCTAAATAGCATTAATGTTGGTTCCCATATAGACACAGACAGAATTTAGGCAACAAATTCTCATTGGTTTCACAAGGTGATGGACACCTAGTTCCCTTAGGCATTTGTAAACTGTTGGAGGCTCTTTGCTGTGCTTGTGACCAGCAAGTATTTTTTAAAACTCTGGCCCCAGATTCTTGCTGTGTAAGCAGAATAGATGAATGCTGCACAGCTCCGTCTGTGTGCTGGGTATGTTTTCCCATCCTGTGAAAGCAAACTCTACATAGAGAGATGTGTTCCTGGCTGGCACAGCCAACAGAGCTTACCCCCTGTTATGTTAGGGAAAGCCCAATCTACAACAACGCACCCAGGAGAGGGGTCTTCAAAATGAGGCAGTCTGCTGCCTCGAGCTGCTGCCGCGTGACTATGGGCAGGCCAAAGGCAGGCTGTCTAGCCTGCAGCCCTCCTGCAGCCTATGTGTCTTGAATTTTAATATAAGAAGGTGAAAAATGGACCTACATTCTACATATCACACTGGATCTGTGGCCTCCCATGTCCCATTTTGCCTGCTGAGGTTGAACATCAAGGGGCTGTTGTCCCTGGGGCTACATCTCTGCAGAGCAGGGCCTACCTAGTATTTTGCTTCTGCAAACATCTTACTTCCTGACCTTCAAAGCCTTAAAATGCTATGTGGCAATAAAAGGTTCTTAAAGAGTCATTCCTCTCTCCCACCTCTTTGCAAAGCTTTTATTTCCATGCTATGATAGGATTTCAGTATGTTTTATCATCTCTAGCTTTATACCAGCAGTAACTTTTAAAGAGTTATAACTGAGCTGTGTTTCCCCATCTCCTGTAATCCTATACTACAAAAGACATGATATAAATGAGGTACATTATTATTATATATTACCACAAGAACCAACTTTATAATTAGGTACTGTAGCCGCTTTGTAATCACTATGGCTTTAGTTTCCAATCAAAAGCATCAATGTCTGAAGAGAGTGACCCTGTTATTGAACAACTCCTTTTAATTTTCCTTGACGATGAGTTTTCAAAGGTAAAAGGGGGGGAGGAATGATGTTTTATTCTAAAGCTCCTACATAATTACAGCAATTATAGAAACCTTTAATGTGCTTGGTCAGCTTTTACCGCTCACGCTTAGGTGTCGGTTAGAAGTGGCTCTGAAAGTTATAATGCGCTTGGTACACCAAGGAGTCTGTCCCACCATTATAAATACTACCTAGGCAGACTAATGATTGCAGAGCTTAGTGGAAAAGGTTAGTAATAAATATGGAGGATGTTAGTACAGGTAACATAAAAGGAATTTAGAAATCTACTTCAGCAAATTGCTGTGTGCTATTTTACTTGTTTCTTATTCTCTCTCTTCTTGTTATCATCTGCATTAAAGAAGCACCTAAATGCCACAGTAAAGACTGAGGCTCCATGTGCTAGATATTGAACAAACACAAAAGGAGGCCCTGTGCTAGGAATGCTTGCTGCCGTGCTACACCCCCAAATGTCCAGAGCACAGCAACTGTTCATACGGAAAAGGCCCTTCCATCTCAAACCACTTTTTTGAACAGAATTAATTATTCCAAAAAAACGACATTACTGTTTTTCCACTAGTATAACTGTGTCCCCCCAGGACTTGCCCCACTGCCAGTACATTAGTGAGAGCTGGAGGAATCAGGTCAGACATCTGAGCGACACTGCTAACAGAAGTGTCCAAGTTTCTGTGTAAATACGTTAAACAGCAAGAGCAGGTAGGACAAAGAGAGGCAAAGAAAGATCAGATCTGCGACTGGCCACAAAGCAGAGGTCAGGCTAAATCCTGAGACTCGCTGAAACACTTCAGACAGATTTTTGCCTGAAAGAAAATCCAAGATATTTTATTAGGGATTCTAAGTAAAGGAGAAAGAGAGGTTTCAGCCTGCTCTCTTCTTTGGAGCTGAGAGCAGCTGAACAGAAAGGATTACATGATTGGAAAAACTGCAGCTAAGGAAACATCGATTGGAAAATATGAATCAGTCAAAAATGGTCAATAAACAGGGGAGCCCACGGATCAGTTTGAATGGCTAAGTAATGTCCTGGAGCTGCTGGAGTGGGCCCTTTTGGCACTTTCAGAGCAAGAACGGTATTTGTTATCATTATCAATATCTTTCCATTCTGAAATGTAATTAAATATACATAAAAATTAAATGTCAAAATACTATGCAGTAACATTTTCAAACCATTTCCAGTGTTTTGGGTTTGGTTTCACTTTCCTTTGATTTATCAGTTTATGAACATTTTTACGATTCTGATTTTTCAGTCTGTTTTGGGACAGAATTTTTCTTTTACTTCATATTTCCTCATAAGAGAAAAAAATCATTTATTGCCTAGTTCTACTCAGAGATTTTGTTAGCTTGCAAACAAAATTTTGCAAGCAAAATTAAAAGATTATTTCATCCTCCTGATTATTTTACTCATGTTGACTACTGTTTAATTCTTTCAGAACTCTATGATTAACATGAAAGAAACAGGCAATATTTTGATGCTAGTTAATTAATTTAGTGTTTGCTACCCTAGATTATTCTGCCCCACCATTATTAGATTCTTAATATTATCCACTAATATTCTTAGTAGTATCTAACTTTTCAAGAGGAAAACTAGGGAGTGAGTTGCATACCATGTGTGGCTATTTGTCATGTGCACTGTGCCTTGTTGTTATGAGCTCCACCCATCAAAAATTTTCRCTTCCATTTCTTTTTATATCTCGCTCATGTTCCTCCCTCATGTTACAACCTCAAACCCTCTTTTCCTTCACGAGTTTTGTGGTACTCAGGTATTTCTTCCGTTCCATTCCCCTGACTTTTCATAGTACCTTCTGTCATACCTGTCATACCTACATACATACCTCTGTAGGTATGTAGGTATCTTGCATACCTACAAGTGCAAGAAAAGTGAGCATACTTTTCTTGCTCACACTGATCCTTTCCCTTGCGTTTGGCTCATTTTCTTCTCCTTAAAAAAGGTCTCGGCTGCCCGCATTTTGAAAAGGAACTGGAACGGATGGAGCTGGAACGTGCAACCGGAATCACTGCTTCTGTGCACTCTTTTTACCCATTTTCTTCATTTCTCCTCCATCTTTCTCTTTAAGTGCAAATCCTTCAGTAATGTAATCTACTTTCCACCTGGCTTCCCCACTGCTTATCTCCTCCCCTGGCTGTTTATTTTACTTTCCCCCTTCATGCCAGACGGGTGATCTTTGCTGAAATCTCTCCCAGTATTGGGGTTCTTTCTACAGCTGCTGTTTTCCACTATTTTTGAACCAGGCAAAAGCAATTTTCTGTACCAGAGGATGTAAGGTGCTTTTTGCAGCCGCTTGGACTTCTTGAGGATCAGCCAGGGCTGTTTTTAAAACTTGCATCTTTCAACCCAGTGGAATTTCTCAGCTCTGTGATTGACATGCTACTGTTGTCAGCACTGCTATAGATATATGTATAGATATAGATATAGATATAGATATACAGAGAGAGAGAGCAAATTTGTTGACTAACTTTTTTCTGTCCCGTAGCATCTCCCATTATAAAAAATCCAAGAGCCATTTACTGACAAGCAAACTCAATACACCAGCAGCAGCTGAAGATTATTTCTCCCAGGAGTTGGTCTCAGATGTGCAGAGGCGCAGTTCTTTCCGCACTCCCTCCCATACCGTACGGGTATTTCCTGGGTGTCTCCCACAGCACCTAGACCTGCGACACCTCCCCAGAGCGCAGCGCAGGGCGCTGGGGCTCCAGTGGCCAGAGCAGTGAGTCGTTCCAGCATACATGGCACAGTCACAGGCAAAAGCTGACTCAGAAGAGACCCTTCCACATCTGTCCAGAGACTGTCAGGGTTTCTTTCAAAAGTCTCAAAGGTCTCAGATCTGGTTCTTTCTACTATTAAATCTATTAAGTCTTGGCTGAATTAACATTTTATTCTGCTTCATCATTACAAGAGTATATCTGTTATTATCCAGACCATTTGAAGAGCTTTTTACCGCTCTATTATTTTTTCTCCCTAGTGTTTTGGGCTTGATCCAGATGCCTTCACACCTTGGCCTTTCTCATACAGAGAGAGATTTACTTTCCTAAGTCCAGGTACTAAATCCTTAAATTATGATTTAAATGGACATTTACTATCATTTTAGATTGCTATTAGAAGCATCATTCTCATTCAAAGCATCCAGGAAAGTACAACTTTAGAAATGAACCATGCCATTAACTAGAATTACAGACCTTTTTTTTTGCTGCTATATATAGCTGTGCAGTCTCCTAAAGTCAAGCAGTTCCCCTTTACTTAATGGCTCTTTCTAAGAATTTCCAAAGTACTCACTCCTCTGTGCAAATGGTTATTGTCACTAAGTATGTGAACATGGGACAAGGTGATTCTCTCAGTTGTTTGATTCTTAGATACCTCAGTGCTGATCATTTACTGGACATTAGCATCATCCCTAATGATATACAAATACAAGGCTTATAAAAGTGTGGATCATTAGGGCTATTTTGACAAACCTTTATGAAAGTGCTCCAGGGATTCATCAAGCCTATTATTTATCTTCTGTTGTCTTAAAAGGTCAATCTGTAGCAAATTAATGAGTGTAAATTACACTGCGGAAGTATTAATGAATACACTCTACATCAGGGACCCAGTGCAACAGTGATCATCCAGGGTCACAAGGTGTAGTGGTGACACTGGCCTGGATCTGCAAATCAAAAAGCACTAATCCATAAATTTCATTTTTTCCTGTGACAGATAAAATCTTAACAGAGATTTTTACATTGCCGGCACCAACCCATGCTACAGAACATGGTGAACAAGCATTTCGAGCCAAGACTCCCCCCCACATGCCTAAAGTCATTAGCAGGGTATTTCAAATTCAGATGCTGCTTTTTCCAGCTCTCAAAACTAGAGTCAAACCACTGATGTAAAGAAAGAAATATGTTAGTTAGCCACTGGCCTAAACATTTGATATTCATTTTTCCTCTAAGGTTATAGCTTTACTTTCCACCACCCAGCTCTCACCCACAATGATTTCTCTTCCTCTTTTTTTTCCAAATTAAATATTCCATGTTCCATAAATGGTCTATTTAAAAACAGAAATACAGATATATCTGTCACTGTACCTGTTACCAACTGAAAGCAGTGCCTCACCACCAAAAAGGCCGATAGTACCCCTCAGAAAAGGAACACTAATTTCTTAATTACCAAGCATTTCGACCTTGTAGCTGCTGAACAGGAATTGCTAAGAAAAGAGCAATCATTTCATCTCTGCAAACACAGACAAGACAGTCTGTTCTGATTGTACCTTGATAGGTCAGTGATATTTTTCCCAAAAAAAGTAGTTCACAGTGGGAAAATATTGTAAAATAATAATCAGCACATATTGTAAAGCACAGGATTTTATAAAACTAGTTTTATTACAGGAAAAATCACTTATAACAGTGGCAAGTTGTCTGATGCTAGAACACTTCATAAAACTGCTGCTGATTCATGCTGGCTGACAGCCAGACCAGGAGGGTCTTAYTAGCTCTAACTCCAGAATGCAGAACTGCCGAGTCTCTCTCAAAGGCAGAGGAAATCAGGGACACGTAAAGGCAAGGTCCTGCAGGCTTTGAAAGAAAAACAAGAACAAACCCCAGACTTAGAGCCAAGCTCTGTGAAAACCAGAAGTCATGGGACTGATGTACGTGATGCAATCCGATGGCCTGTGCTCTGTGGGTCAGACGCTGAGATTGGCATGATTGCAGCTGGCTTTTGTTTCTGTTACTCTATGAAGAAGAAAAGACTGAGGTTTACCTCCCATTTAAGTTAATAGTAGTGCTGTTATCTGTTTCCTGTAGTTAACACTCAGAGATCTACTCCTGTACTTTTGAATTATTTCTAACTATCAGAGTTATGATGGTCCGATGTGTCTTTTATTTTTAAAACTTCTCTTTCCCCCTCTTTTATTTACACTATAGCACCTCTAATTTTCCCCTAGTCAGGAGATTTCATTTCTGATCCTATTTCTCTACAACTAGAAAGGCTGGCTGAGTAAAAGAGAGGGCTCTGACCCTACAACTCCTCATCTGAAACCAATGTATTTGCCATATCTTCAAGATCTAAACACATCCTCTTGGCACAGATCTATATGGCAATAAAAATACAAACTTGAGTGAGTGTGTGTGATTTTTTTTCCTCAAATTTCTGCTAGGTAATGAAGGAAATCTATYCCTTTCCATTTTTCTCCATTGGTACATCCTCCTAGCACAGTCTTTCAAATTCTTTCCCAAAGCTTTCCCATCAGTATGGTTGTCACTATTCTATAAATTATATATTTGCCTCCTCAATCTGCTGCCCATTTTTTTTTATTATTGCTGTGATAATCAGCAGAAGTTATAGTCAGCATTTTTCAATATACAGACATGTCACTTCAGTTTTATCACTGCAATATAAGAGCGGGGTCAGTGGCTTAGGATTCTTTGTTAATTCGCAGTAGGAAACAATCCTGATCTCAGAGAGTTCATAGCTAGATAGACAAAGGGATGCAGTTGCAGACAGTGGACCACACACCCAAGGTCACAGCCAGCAAAACTAGGAACTGATAACTTGATTTAGGGATCCCAAGATAAAATCATAAACAATTTGCACTAATACATTACTTTGTAAGACCACTCTGAAGTGATGCTAGTAGTCTGTTCTTTTGAGTGGTCTCCTAAAACCTAGTGCAATCAACTCTCATGGTTTTATTGCCAGTCATAAGATTTTTAATGATGTGCTCCCTTAGAATTCCTCATCCTCTGAGGATGGTGAAAATCTTTGATAATTTCTGCAGGCATTTACAAAATACTTCAAGATTCTCTGGTAGTAAAGAGATATTAAAAAATGTGAATTTTGAAGAATTCAGTACTGAAAGAGAAATAAGCGCATATTTATTCCAGAAGTTCCCTGCATTTTTATTTTACAATAATTTTAATGGCCTAAATCTGTTTTTAAGTGTTTGGGCTTATGATCTTGGAGCATCCATAAACAGCTCTGAAATTTGAGACAAGTTGATCATAAGTCAACAATGCCAAGCTGTTACAAAAACACAGACATTTTAATATGAGAGAGACTGCAACCAGAAAATCACATGAAATAATTTTTCCACACAGCTCAGGTAAAGGTTCACCTGGAATACTATGTTGATTATGCACATTCTGTCAAGAAAGTTATGGAGAGAGTTCAAGGGATGGCAGTTCTCTGACATAATTGGGGTTGCTTAGCTTAAAGAACGGAAAATGGAAAGAGAGCACTGATAAATCTCTAACAACCTAAAAGGATGCTGCAAGAGGAGAAAATCTGTTTTCCATGTCTGTGGTCAATGGGATAAGAGGTAGTGGTTTTTTTTGTTTGTTTGTTTGTTTTAATTGCAGCAAGATGCAGACTAGATATTAAAAAAGTTAAGATTAAAAAGATTAGTGAAGTCCTTGAATAGATTGCCTGGAGAAGCTGTGAAGATCCTTAAGAACAAATTAGACAATCATCTGCAGGAATGATATGGATAGGGTGGTCCTGCCTTGAAAAATGGAGCTAGGTCTTGTGAGGTCCTAATTATGACTCTGAGTTTTTCTAGAATACAACTCTATTCTCTGTTTCATCTACAAGACCTTCAAACTTGATGAACTGCATTGAARGAGCCAATGGAGAGGAGAAATTGTAAAAGAGCATGGCTTTGTAAGAGCAGGAAGCAGGAGAATGATTCTTGTGCTCTTAGCTGGGCCAGACATAGCAGCAGTCATGTCCACATAGCATGACCACAACATACATACCTCATGGGAAGATGTTAGCAGCCCCTTTAGTTCCCTGCTCTCTTATAAAGTTGTAATCATGTTTTTTCTCTTATCATTCTTTCCTTTCTCTCTTATTTCCTGTTTTGAACTATATCTCTTTCTTCCTTATTCATTATTCCTTTTGAAATACTATGAACCACTGAATTTCCTGAACAAGATGTTGTTCACTCTTCAGGTGTGTCGATCAGAAGGCCAAAGGAAAGTAAAAGGAAAATTCTGTCTTCAGATATGTCCTGCTCTCTTTGACTTTAGCAGGAATTGTACCTGCATTTGAAATGAAGCTGTCTTGTTTAAATAGCAAAAGCGCTTGTAGCTGTTTGTTTGCTCAGCAAAGAACCTGGAACTGAGAAGTTGTCTGGCTGCACGTCCTCTACATGTTTATTGTAAGAGCAGATATAAAAAACAGGCATGTAAGCCATCAAAGGAAAATTAGCCCCTTCACACCAAAACATTGTGAGGTGAAGAGTTCAAAAACCCACACACTGTTAGCTGCTCTTTTGGATATTCCTCCTTGCTAAGATGAAATAGTCTATCAGTGCTTATACAACAGACCAATGATTATTTCCTCAGCTTGTGCTTATTATAACAAAAAAAACCACTATAAATTCTTTGAGCATTTGCATAGATGTGTTAAATCATAGAACTTCCACTGGAATTTACCATGATTTAATATTCACTAAATGATGTATCAAATAGGAAAGAAATGGGTATACAAGATATATTTCAATTAGAACATGAACATATCTCTGCATTAAGAGCAACAATCACACTTCTTCAGTTCATATGTGAAAACCCTATCCATGTTGACCTAGAAGACTATGTATTATCCACTTTACATGGACATTGCAACTAGAAAATAACTGGATTATAATTATTGACGTTATGTCAGTGAAGACTGGTGTTTATTTTCAGTGCTGCTTTGAATTTCCTTTGATCAATTCAGTTCATCAAATGTAGACCTCACAGTAAGCAAATCTGTATTACAAAAGCATCAGTAACTGCTCCTTATGAAAGAAGTCTGGAGACTTCTAGAGATTTTTTCCATTTTAATTCTAATTATTATTATTATTTTTTTTTTACATTTAGCACAAAATACTGGCACAATTGAATTTTCCATTAAACTGTTCAAGAAAAATATATATGAGTTCTCCCAGAAGAAATATTTTAAAATAATCCCTTTTTGGAAAATGCTTCCTAATAATGTAATTGTTCTGTGTTTTCCTCCAGCTATCCAGTCCCCAACAGATAAACACTATATTGATGCTAAAGGCTACTTCTCAGCTTCTAAAATTAATATTAAAAAATCCATTACGTTTCTAACCAATTTGTCTTTTACAAAAGCATTGCCCAGATTCTGAAAAAAATAAGCTTTTTTTCTAGCAACCATACATTTTTGGTATTGCATTGAGATTTCCCCCCCATTTTCACAATATGAGTGAGCTTTTTTCTTCTGCTTTCTGAACACACTATCCTTCCTTATCCACAAACACCTCTAAAGATAAGTTACTTCACTTCTTTGGGATTTTTAAGTATTATCTGAACAGCATTACTTTGTTTCTGCACTGTGACTGAATTATAGAAAGCAAAATAATAAATAGTTTTTAATAAAGAGTGAAGGATCCATTTTCAAAGACAAAAGCAAGAACAATGAACTATTATCCCAGAATAAACACGTGGGGATTCATACTGCATTGTAATCTGCAATGGTATTTATGCCAGTAAATTTCTCAATTGATAAAAGCCCAATGATAAAATTGATAAAACTGATAAAAATGAATTCTCCCAAGAAATTTGCTTAGATGATGATTTGAAGGAGAGAAAGAATGAGGGGAAGGTATGAGGGGAAGGTGGGGAAGTCTGCAGCTGTGGGCATATAAATCCAGTTACAGCCTGGTCCATGGAAAAGCTGCTCACTTGAGAACATTTCTCATCTGCATTGAGTAATGCCAAATATTAACATTAAATGAGGAGAATTAATTAGCATAGAATGGAGGTGAAGATAATCTTACTTTATTAGATAATGAAAATTTTGTTTAGACTTGAGCATAAGAGTGAATCCATTACAAGAACTGATAACATTAGTAATGTGAATGAAGGAAAATCATAGAAGGAACCTGTTTTGTAGAACATAAACCAGAAATTGTAACCTAGACAATATAGAAATACAAAATGAAAGATAACAGTGTGACACAAAAGTGTGCAACAAAAGTATAACTGTTAAAAATGTTTGTTGTAATTATGTGACCTGACCATAATATGCAGAATGAAGGAATCTATTTCTACTCTGAATTCTGTTCTAAACTTTGGGATGCCTCTGAACAGAGATTCTAAAAAGATATGATTAATTATAGCAAGAATGTGAAGGGTACTCTCCTAACATTTTCATAATTCACTTAGTCTAATGATATTGATGTGTTTTGYTGAAAGTGAATCTGGGTTGTGCATTTTTTTAACAAATATAGATCTTTAGAAAAATGCATAGGTCTTGAAAAAAACAACAGCTTCTTAGAAAGAAAAGCAGTTAAATTGGCCTGAATAATGCATTGCTGTTGTTTTCTAAAGGAGGCAGTAAACATCTAACATCACTGCTAGGGGCTAAAGTAACTCTAAGGATAGACCTAATTCTAAGACTAGAGCATGGATACTGTTTCCATCCTAGAATTGCAAGCTTCGTAAATGCATTCTCGGGCTGAGTGAAGCATTTTTTGACAGAAAAGGGTAAGTKTTAGACCAAAACAAGTATCTATTTTCTTCCTCTATCAAGAAAGGGAAGGTTTGAGCTTTAACAGAGCTGGTGATAGGACAACTTTTCCCAGCCAGTTTATCAACACACACAACCCCAGCTCCTTAAATCCCACTCAGTAAGTATGTACTTCCATCTCCATGGAAACTCACAGGCAGATGTGAGCCCGTTCTGCCCACGTTTCCAGCTGAGCAAAAGCCTCAGGACTATCTTGGCACAAGGCCCTGTTCCTCGGTGGAGAGGTGAAATACATTAGCTCAGGTTCAGCATCAAGCTGACACAATTCCATACTTTCTGTGAGCCTGAGGCCTGGTCAGAGTCTGTGTACATTTGCCTGAACGTATATCGTATACATTCCCCATGTGACAAAGTGATTATCAGGCTGAGGAAGGATATCACACTTGGATATTAATTCCATAGTTTACCATATTTTGATTACCTTGGCTACCCAAATTATGTTTCTGCTCCTTTATGGGTCTTCTGATCTTGTGCTGTGAAAGCCTAAAAATTGTCACCCTGTTTAAATTAATAGCAGCTTTATCAACTAATTATTTCCAGCATCTGGCTAGAAATGCAGAGCAATAGCTATTAGGTAATAACATCAAATTCTGATTAGAAAAGTTAATATTGTACTAGCAATAAACTTCCTTCGCACTGCAGTGAAGATTCATCGGAGAAGACATTTGAGAAGGACTGCAGTATCCAAAATAAAGAAGCCAAAGAAAACAATCGTAATCACACAGGTAGATTAAAAATAAAATACAAACAAAACAAAAAGCAGTCAGAAAATTTCTGTTTCCAAATTCTTCACAGTACAGAATCAGATTCCACAACATTATCCTATGCAGTAACTAGCTCAGTGGAAATTAATCTGACTGCTTTCAAAGCAGGATAATGTTCTTCTAGAATAAAGACAGTCAGATTCAGTCCTGTCTTACTCTTTCATCATGTGTTCATTGTCCTTTAATTTTGTTCTCCTCTTGCAGTTTTGATTCCCCTTACTGAAGATATTTTCAGGTGAAAGCTGACTGCAGAAAGATCTTCAAGCCTGAAAGGTTTTCCGTATCCCTTCAATATCAAATTGTTGCCCCTGTCAAACAGTGGACTTTTCAAAAGTGAAGGCTTCTCATTTCTCATCCTGGACTTCATAGCAATTGTTCAATTTTATAAGCAAGTTTTCTTTAGCTGCTGCTCATGCTAGATATAAAAGCAGTTTAAAATTCATCAGTAGCATCTGACTATTTTCCATTTCTAACTGGATGCTCAGAATATCAGTCTGCAAAGCAATGCCACTGAAACAAGTCATCTACTCCACCTGTGGCTGCAACTGAATGCTTTCCTTAAAGAATGGAAAATTCATTGCACCAGATGCACAAACCCAGATCCTCTGCAGGCTCATAGGACACAATGAGCAACAACAGGGAACTATAGCCCAGAGGGAGGAGTTCATCAGGTGCTGGAAAGTTTGGGATAGCATAGTGTGTGAGTCTGCTCAGCGCTGTTCGAGGCTGCAACTACTGACAAGGCCAGACTTTGAAAAGGATGCAGCTATTGCCCAGCTCATCAGGGAAGTGTTTTAGCACTGGAAGGTCTTGTGCTGAGTGGATTTGTCCACCTGGTGAGGGTTCCTGTAGGAGGTATGGCTGCAGTTAAAAGGCAAATAAAAGGATTTTCAGAATATAGTCAGGAAAAATACTAGTCCTGATGAATCAGGCTGATAAGCCAAAGGTTTGTTCTATCTGACTGACCTGATATTATCATGTGTCTGTGAGAGTACAGATGAGCTGTTTAGATATCCTATGATAGCCAAACATCTTTCTCTGTCTCCAGTATGTATTTGATAGCTTCTTCCTGACCACCCTGCTTTTCATTCTGCTTCCAATTTGGGTGGGTTTTTTTTCTTTTTTCATCGTGCTTCCCTCTTTTTCGCTGAGTACCTCCAAAGATCCTGCCCTGGGTCTCCTGGGTATTTAGCATCGCATTGTGCTGGCCAGGCAGACTTGAGATCTCTGGCTTCCAAGCATCTCTCAGGGCTACTAGCAGTTAAAAAGCTTAGGAAGCTCTTCAAGTGCTGACTGGAAGAAATACAGGGGAAGAGGGGACTTTACCCATCTTTAGGTACAGCTTTCATTTTGATGGTACTCAAACAGGCACATCTAGTGTGCTTGAGAAAGTCAGACCCTGACTTCCCAAATATTGCCTGGTACGATTTCTTAGACTGAAGAAAATATTTGACCTACTTGAAGGTGGGGGGAGGAATAACAGGAAAAATAGCAACAGGAAACTAAGTTAATTAAAATGCAATTGGATAAAATCCTACGTGTTTTACATAGCTATATTCTTGAAAACCTCACAGGAAAAACATTGATGAAAGTGTTCAGGCTCAAATGTAGACTCTCTTGATAAGTGATTGATTTATCATTTATTTTTAACATGGAAAAGAGTTATAAAAAGAAATAACACAATATTTAAGGCCAGATCCCACACTTGCACCTTTCTTTAGAGGGAATGAGTCAGAACAACTGTTTTAAATTCAAGTGTCAGTTAAAAAGGTTTTGAAAGAGTTGGTAAAATAAATGGTAACAAATGTATGGGACCAGATGCTATTCATGCAAGAGTTCTAAAGCAAATTGAATGCGAAATCTGTAGTATGTTGCCTATTGTTTAAATCAGCCTTAGTACCAAAGGAATAAAAGGCAGAAAATGTGACATAAATCTTAGAAGGGAGTCTATGGGGATTTAAAGAGCTATACCCCAGCAAGATGGCCTGGCATACAGAGCAATTAGTTGAAATTACACAAAGAATAGAGTTAATAGACATCTGAATAAATGTGATAAACAGAGAAAGAATCAACATGACTCTCACAGATGGAAGTCRTGCTTCAGGAGTGCTTGTCAGTTTATTAGTCATGAACAAGGATCTGGCTTAGGGTGGCCGAGTGGGTACCATGGGACATCTGAATTTCTGAAAACCTTTAACACGAGCAACAGAAGCTGTTCAGGAAATGAAGCTGTCACAGAATACAAGAGTGGGTCCCACTGTAAATTAATAATTGTGTAAAATATTAGAAACAGAGGATAGAGGTTAGCATATAGCCCTGAGAAGAACACTCCCAAGAGGTGTGTGCTGTTGAACATACCCATGAATGTTGTGGACAGGCAGTGAACAGTGAAGGGGTAGTGTTTTCTGGTACAGAATTATTTGTATTTGCCGGATCACAAGAGTGAGTGCCTGGCTACTAAAATGTCAGATGAAATGCAGTGCTAACAAATGCAAACCAGTGAATGCATTTGGGGAAAAGAACAGTAAGAATACACAGAAATGGATGAGCTCTGAATTAGCTCAAAAAAAGGACCTCAGAATCACTGGGGACGATGCTATGAAAATATCTGCTCATTGCTTAGCAGCCATCAAAACAAAAGAATATTAGTGACTATGAGGAAAGTAATAGAGACATCATTGTGACAATGTTCAAAGCCATAGTACACCTTCACTTCAATGACTGAGAGCAATTCTGGTCATCCCATTTCAACAAAGATATAATAGAATTACAAGCAATTCAGAGAAGGGTGATGATGATCAGAGATATGGAGCAGTTTCCATATGGAAGATACACAACAAAATTAGGAGCCATTACCCTAGGTAAAAATGATTGAGAGGGAAATACAATAAAGATCTATAAAATCATTGAAGTAATGGAGCAGTTGAGCATGGAAAAACTATTCTTTATTTCTCTTACAACAGTAACTAGAAGACAACTAATGAGATAATCACCCAAGATTAAAACATATAATTAAAATAAAGAGGAAATTTGGACATGATTCAAAGAGCAACTACATACCTTTACAGAAGAAAAGACCATGAACAGCCATTAAATACAATATACAAGTGAAACTTTTGGGTCATGATGTCTCTAAAGGTGCAAATTATTTAGAGCTTGGAAGTGGTACAAGGGGCAGGATCATTCTAAATGCCTGCTGTATCCTTATATTCTTTTCCTAAGCATCTCTTGCTAACTACAGGAAAAAGGATGTGCCTTCAGTCTGATATAGAGCTCATGTTCTCCCCTCTCTCCTCTTACCCTCTTCAAATACCTTCATCTGCTTTTATCCAAACACACTTTGTAATTGAATTAACACAAGTCTGGGGGCTCTGAATTGGGTAACTAGGTGACCTCGTCCCATCCATGAGAACACGTAGTCCTTGAATTCTTGGGCTGTGTAGGGAAGTGAGTTCCTCTTTGAACAATGAGATTGGACTCACAGGGTACAGAGTTCCCTCATTTATAAGCAGGCTATGCTCACATATCCCTTACCTACTGCTCCTGCCTGCATGAAACCGTACTTTCCCCTCACACTCACCCATCTTCTGCATTATTCTACAAGAATTTCTGTGATAACCTTTGCTGGAACTTATCCAGCTCAAAAGACCTGTATTTTTCATGAGGCACAGGTGTCCCCCTGGTCACATTCATTTGCTCTGCCATAGCACAGTGGATAATTACAGAGACAAGAATGAGCAGCAGGGAGTGAAAGGTAAGCAGTGCCTATATCAACACTGCTGCCAAATGGGCTTGTCATCCTACAACCTTATTACACATCATGTAAGTAAGGAGAAAGAATCTGGCCCTGAGTTATGCATCTTCTTTCCAATATGCATTCACGCTCATTGAATATGAACAAAAATTGTGCTCCTCTCTGTTGTCGTCCAAATCTCTCATCTCATGAGATGCCCAACAGTTCTCATCAGTCTAAGCTGACAAAGTTAATGTGTTTTGCATCATGATCTGTTCTTTTAATAAAGATTCTGGTCTCCCCGGGCCTAGCTCAGTAGCTCTGCATTACACATAATCTCCTTAATCAGAAAACAAAAAACTAGGTTAAAAGAATGCTAAGGCAAGCTCATAACCAAAAGGAGTTTCACAGTGCAGGCTGCAGCCTTGGCTAATGAAGCACAGCAGGACATAGTAGACCTCTGGGTTTTGCCTGCACTAGAGAACTGCAGTGCAAACCTATGCTTTGCAGTGGCGTGGAGAGTGCTCAGGTCCTCACAACTGCTAAGCACCTTCAAGGACTGGAATGGGACTGTGAATTTTATTACTTTCATTACAAAGTGTCACCAGCCTAATGTAGTTTTAATTAATTTTATGCGAGGTTTGTATTACCTTTTTTTTTTACTTAATTTAGGAACTTTTCAATTACAGCTAGATAAATAATTGGAAAACACAATATTAATACAGAAAAGTGTAGAAAACATGATAACTAGCCCTAATAAACTGGGTTTGCACAGAAATACTCCTATAGCCATACTTTTCTCTCCTGCAAATACCTACGTTACCAAGCACCAAGCATGCCAGTGCTTGGTAACAGAAAGGAAAATTTTTAGAAGTGTCATCTGCTATTTATTTGGTGCACTCTGTTTTTCAGGACCCCCAGAGAAGAGCATCAAAAATTCAAAGGGAGTTCCCGTCGTTGGCATTGACTGCTGAGTCCAAACACTAGAACAGTTCTGAGATATCTTTTTTATAAAAGAAATCAATTGACGGCAGTTGTTTACTTCCATGCACACTTCTGTGGTTTTAATAGAAAGTCAAAAATGAAATTTTGGCCAAGGAGAAGAGCTCTGTTCCCTAATGGAAGATGTAGCTGGCTAGTTCAGTCCTCATGTCCTTTACAGACCCTAACCCCCTACCAGACTATGTTCCCCATTATGAAGTGTAACCAGGAAGTCTATACTGGAAAACTTCATCTGAGAAAAAAAMACCATTTTGTAGTCTGAGATATAAAGGATTGTAGTGGAAAAAATGAGATTTTCCCTGGGAAAGAGACAATTTTCATGAAAAAAAAATTATTATGCTTAGAGAATAGGCATGTAACTGAAACGAAAACCAAGAAAACGAAGTCTACTCATTTCTGCCCAGTCCTGAAGTGCAAAACTGGAGAATTAACTAGCTGCTTTTAATTTATCAGTATACTACTGCTGAGATGGTATAGATGTCACTTACTTATGTGACATCTAAATGCACATTCTAGTTCTTTTGTGCTTTTTCAAGGCCACATCCTGAAAATCTCCTGCTTTTCTTATGGTCCTCGTATTCCAGGTCTTCTTACAATGCAGCTCCCAAGGGACCTGAATTTCTTCTTCTCAGGAACATGTTCCCACAGTGACCTGAGAGATATTTATCTTGGCAAAAGAAAAAGCATCAGGAAAAAAGGATTTAAACCAGCACAGAGACCATACTCATCTCCTTATAACCTTGATATTATGTCTTTTGTAGACAGCCTCAGCAGGCTCATGCATCTCCCTTTTCCTAAAATATGATCCTTTTTCTTTTTCCAATGCTGCAGATATGGCAAAATCATCTGTATCATTATTCTTTGACAACCTTCAGATGTTTTTTGGATGTTGGCTTATCTTGAATCTTATCGTGAGCTGGGTTTTTTACCTCTCATGGCATTATTTTCGAGACAGGATGTTACTGAGTTCAGCATAGATACAGATGTAGGTATAGATATAGATATCGATATAGATTTAAATCACATGCAATATAATATTCATCTTGTTTAAACTGTAGCAGTATAGTCCCTTAAAATCAATGTATTCAATAAACAAGTTTATTGACTAGTCAACAAAGCTTGACATAGATACAGTTCAATATTCTTCACGGTTGATTGGGTCTGGATGAATTCCTTGAGGATACCTGGCATTATGTATGATGGTCTTGCAGAATTTCTGTTTCACAAAGTCCTTTCTCAATTGATATAGCATAGAAATAATATAGGACTGCTCTCCCAAATTCAGAGAAGAAAACACATTTAAACAAGCAAAGCTGTTGTAAGTTCCAGAGACCATTTTAAAACATGAAGTTATGAGAAAACATTAACAGACCGAATCAACTTTAACAACTGAGAATCATTTTTATGATCGTCATAGCTCGCTATGAAACCTGTTCTACACACTCACTTAAATCATGATGGTCTTTGTGGTAATTTTCAGTTGTGCTAAGAATATCTTTACAATGATAAGAAAAGGAAGCAATAAATAAGCAGACAATAGTTCTGCTTTAGACATTTTCCATGAAAAGTTGTGAATCAGTCGTAATTTATATTCAAATTAAAATCTGAAGAGGAAAATTCTCATATTAAGGGCAGTGAAAAGGAAATAGTTATTAGATATTTTTAGCCACTGTTTCAGGAAAGTATAGTACTTCACTGCAAATTTTATGCAGCAAACATACTACCACTTTAACCATTTTACCTATCAGGACTGTTGGACCTGAAGGCAAAATAATTCTGTGGGTGCTAGACTGGAACCCAGGAAATCCCTGCTAGCTGACCCACTGAGAGATGATAGCCTTTTCAGTTTTACAAAGTTTTAAATCCCAGGCTGAGATGTTCACAATATCTGCTTGTCTGCCACATAATCTTAGCAGCAGCTGAAGGCCTCGGGTGTCTTCATGTCTCTAGAGTTCCCCAGCGCCTAGGACTGTACTTAGTGCTATGAAGAGAAAGGTATGTTACATATAAATCTAATATTGCTGCTTGTGGATCCCTTGTGCATTTGGGTCTCAATTTCGCTAACCCTAAGTTCTGCTAGACAATTTATGCAGGTGAGTAGTTCACCTGAGTGCAGCAGGGATTATTCATCTGCTCATCCTTACTTGAACACACCTGAAGTCAGGCTTGTAGGTAGCTCTAATTCCCTCTACATGAAAGAGGGCAGGGTGCTTGGGATAACAAGCTGCAGTGCTGCTGTAATGTGATCAATAGAGTACATTCAAACAGAAAATATGCCTTTATCTGAAGGGCCTGCAAGAGCAAATCAGAACTCTCTGTTATCCCACCTCCACTGCTCCATTTCTTCCCCATTAGGATTTCATCCTTGTTATCAGGGTTCATCAACTGTCCAAACATATTCATGAGGTCTGAGTTCAGAAAGACACCTTGTTAATACTACTCAGGTTTGGGCAACGCTCTGAAGTTAAAATGTTCCCGTCCATGAGGAGGTTCCCCACCTTCATCTCCAGCTCTTTCTTGTACAGAATTAGTTGTGCTGGTAGAAAGCCTCAGGGACAGAAATGTGGTGTTGTGCCTCTTTATTAACTATTGCATGTAGTTAAAGCACAGAGTGTTGTATCCTAAACAATGCCTTGGCTCATTGCCCTCCAAGGCATCATGAGTCTTCCCACTAAGGGGCCTACAGAGGCACATCCATCCTCCCATGCATAGGAAATTACAGGCTCGGGGTCTTAAGCCCACGAGTCTCTAACAGATTTTTTTCCCAAGGATCAGAGTGCAACTGCTGTCTTCAGACCTTCAGCTGGCAGGGAATCACAACAGAAGTTACTTCAGAGACTTAGTCAAAAAAAAAAAAAAAAGGACTCTTAATTAAGAATTTTCATGAGGATGTTTTTATATGAGTTTATTTCATTCTACAGGAAAATAATATTTACTGGGGGGGAGGGGGAGTGCCAGTTATTTTCTTTACTGAAATGCTGGCAGTGAAAACAAAAAGGATGGAAAGAAATGGATTAATTTTTAAAAACACAATTTTTTAACATAATCTGAAAAAGTATAATGAAAGCGGTTTCTACTTCTGATTTGCAATGAAAAAATGAAGAAAATAGAAAGGAACTTTTTATCTTTCAATGAAGAAAAAAGCCAGTCTGGTCCATGAACTACAAATAGCAAAGCTAGGTATGATGACTCTTACAATAGCAATACGAGAGCATTATAAAGSCATTTTTTCATGTAAAAGATCCAGCAACCTTTGATTCTTATTTACCTGCTGACTAATATATAGAAACCTAGAAATCATGCAAGATTTGATAATATTTTCCGTATGTGAAAGGAAAATTTCCCTGATCATGTGCTATATTTTTAAGCATTACTCAAGGGTATAAGGCAATTTTATGGTTTAGGATTTTTTTCCTGCAATATCACCTGCCCAAACCTAGACAGTCAGAATATTTCCATTTCTTTTACCTCTCCATAGGTTTGTATTGCTCCACACTGGTAACATACAAACATCCCATTTTCCATCTCATGTAGCCCTGGTACTCTGTATAGTTTATACTGTTTACAATTGATTTCCCACTGATAACCCCCCCATGACCCAGTGAGCTGCCAGGCATGTCATGCTGTAGATGTCTGATGACCTCAGCTGCTCTGTCAGACTCAAGCAACTCACAGACCATAGAAATCCTGGCCCAGAAGAGAAAAACCTTCCTGATTATCTCTACTCAATTAGTGTTTTACTGTGCATCATTCACAAGCTCTTTTTTCCCCCTCATAGTCAAAGAAATCTCTCAAGAAAACCTAACCAATTAACTACCGGCCACCTTTCCAAGTGCAATTGTTCTTGTTCCCTTTGAATCAGAAGCTGAAATGCAAACACAGATTTAAACAATGACAGAGAGAAGTGGAGAAAGGAGACTCTGGTGGAGAAAGGGGACTCAAGAAAACAACTCAGTTGCTTGCTCCTCTCACTGTCTTCTGCAGACATCCTGACCAGCTTATTTTATAATTCCCTTCCTCAGTTCCCATTTATGTTGCAAAGATAACTGTATCTTCTTCTGCTCACCGCTTATCTCTCAGAGAAAAGTTGCTTTCTTATTATAGATGATAAGTAATATGAGAGTTGTGGTGTTGCATATAGGCAGTTATGACTAGCTTTAATGATGCCATGAGAAAATATCTACCATTTTTTACAAAAAAATTTCTCCTAAAATTATTAAATTATGCTGTGTGTGGTTCCTCCAAAAATGCATGGTTTTCTTAGAAAACAAATATCAATTTTCAAATGAAAGTTTAGCCTCATTCAATATTTTATTTACACAATTTTTATTAAGCATAGGAAAAAAATCCTTTGTCTTAATAAAAGTGTTTATTTTCATGTAAAAGCTATGTTTTTGCAAAACCAGACTGTGGAAGGGGAAGATTTCAGCCTTTCCTATACAAATTATCAATATTGTTAATGAGTTTGGTGAATTAGCAAGTTATAAGAGGATTGACTAGGACATTAGCATGATTTAACTCTTAAAATATATTAGCAGAGTAAAACTTGTTGCGTGTGGTCAATTTAGCCAATATTTAATTGTTAATATGAAATGAAATTATAAACATACACAAAGTTAAGCACATGCTTAACCTCTTTGCTAAACTTTGACCTGAGTCCCAGCTTGAATGACAGCAAATGTTTTTCTTGATATTTGTGCATAGGAGGAAAGACACCTGAAAGTAGCAGGTAGGTTGACCAGTATTTGAAATAACAGTCTATTAAAATGTAAATTAAATAAATGCTACTGCCTGGAAAATAAATGAGTTTTTAGCAACTGTCATCAGATCTGGATTCCACCTTCAGCATCTCTGAGCTCTCATCAGCTGGATTCCAGCCCAGATGAAGTGGGCAGGAGAGCACAGGAACCTAATGAGAATAAATGGGAATTAGTTTAGCACTCTCATGCAGCTGAATTATCCAAAGATTAGTTACCTGTTTGGAACAGACTACCCAAGGATTTATTCAGCAGAGGAATGTGCAGGCAAAATTCCAGCTTTTTAACCAAATGGGTCTTTGTCATGGACTTAATAGAAAATAATTTGAATTGCATTAGAATTCTCCTCTGCATTGCCTCAAAGTCCAGGTTCTTCCTTGGAAATCTCCCAGATCCTAGCCTGTGCGAGACAGTACAGGATTGGTCTTCGTATGTAAATCACAACCTCTCAATACATTTCATCTTTGCTTTTAAATATCCACTGCTCTTGTTGAGCAAAGCTTTAGATGCAGCTCTGCAAAGACTGAAAAGTGGAAAATTTTCATGCCTGAAAGTTCAGAGCAGGGTTGGGGAATCTGTGTTGGGCACTGCTCAGGGCAGCTCTATGGGGGTAAAAAAGGGATGACAGGGGTTAAAAATCCCTCTCCTACAGCTGTTGGTCAGGACGGGGAAGATGCAGAAACTTTCTCAAGAGGCTGGCGGAGACTAACACAACCGTCATGTCAGAGACCGCAGCTCCACCGTGACAAGAGCACCAGGCCACTGTAAAGTGGCCTGTCCTTTCCCGTAACCTGAAGCACACAGGGAATGGCCAATGAGTTATCTCAGCAAGTGGTACGGGATGAAGTTGTGAGAAAGGCCTAGATGTCCATCAGTTCCCCATCAGCTCGCTTCATTCAAACACTGTCCCAAACACAGGCTTACATGCAGTACAGAGGGATATACTGAAAATGCAGGTCATAGTCCACAGAAAAGGAGTACAATCGAAGGGATGGACTGTACAGCTCCATTGATACTTCTGACTTTTGTTCATGTACATGCAACTTCTTTATGCTAACACTTTCAACATGGTTATTTACTATATATGTCCAAGATCTTACATATAAGATTGATGTGTCTAAGGAAAGAACTGTTAATTCACCCCATGGTTCAGGTACAACTTTTAATTCAGGTGCGATCTTATGCCAGAGACCAAAGATTCCTAGACTGCTAACTTGGAGTGCATGTGAAGCATATGAGGCTGTATGTTTCCTCTAGAGAAACACATCTCTAACAGTTGTAATCTTGATAACTAACATAAATTTACTTTCTCTTAATAGCGCATCTTTCAGCATGATCAATTTGTCTAAGTGGTAAAACATAGGCTCTTCTGAGTTGTTGAAATACAACATAAACACAGGGCAAAGCTCTTTGTATCACTAAATTGCTACTCTTGGTGCTCATTAGGGACCATAGTTTTCTGTTTACTTTAAGCTAACCTAACACAGTAGGAAGCTGCATGAGAAAACAAGGCATGTTAGGCCTCTGTCTGCTATAAACTGTTGAGTTTTTCCCTCAACAGCATGGAAGTGCCTTTTGCCAGCAAGCTGAACACTGATGATTTTTTGACAGGGATAAGAAAAGCACAGAGTACAATACACTATTATTCTCACTGTTCCTGCAAAATATCACAGAAGATGGATAATCCAGATCTGAGAGTATAATCAGCGGACTTGGGAGACTGGCATTTATTTTTGCACAATACCACAGGCTTCTCGGACGACCTTGGGAGAAGTTACTATGGGTAGCATTTTTAAAATTATTTAAATACTTGATAATATCTACATTCCCCACTTCAGACTGCTAATTTCAGTACCCTTGAACTCCACTGTCAGCCCCAGTCCAATCCCAGAAATGTCTGTAGCTCTTCACTGATTTGTAGAGAACTTCTGACTTTGAGCTTGTGAAAGGCATCTAAGTTAGGACCCTAAAGTAATGGAAGATAAATGGTGTGAAGATTCCCCTTAAGATTAAAAATCAGTGAAAGAACTTAGGTTCTTAGTTCAGTTTGCTCTAAAACTAAGTAATCATTATGTGCAACCTATACAAGGGACTAGAGAGTCAGTAATGTCAGAGAAGTCCTTTGAAGTTTTAATTGTACAGAAACACAGAAAGAAGAGGCATTTACATTTGCCCCTAAAACAAAAATTCTCAGGCAGCTTGTCCTCAACCTGAATTCTGACTAAGTAGAGCCAACAAATCCCTTCATCTATATTGTTTTGAAGTTGTCTTGCAACTGGCTAAAACATAAATAAACATGAAAAATAAAAAAGGTATCACCAGGGAAGAATCCAAGACTGATATAATTAAAATTAAATCAGCATTAGTGAGCTCTATCCAAAGCAGGCCAAATTGTTCAGACACAGGCTATGACTTTTGGCTGTGTCCCAGCTAATAGAAGTAGGTTCCTTGTTGAGGAGCATGAGGGCAAAGCTAAAAGAAGGTRATAAGCCATGATTTCACCCATTGTGTTCAGCAAGGATGAATTTCTAAATCTTTTTATTCTTCAAAGCAAAGAGGTGGTTTATCATACACATTTATCATATAACATTATCGTATCATGTCCATTAGAGTCCTTGTTAGACAACGAAGCACCCCAGTTCTTCATCCCCCACTGTGCTACCCAGCCAGAGCTCCCACCAGCTGACCACTGGCAATGCAGGTCACAGAGCTGCAACAGCCACAGACCCATGGGAAAGATAAATGTTTCCATCCCAGCTGTTACAGGGGCTGAGGTGGGTAATAGCAAGGCACACGCACAGCTGTGTGCATTTCAGAGCGAGTGCACGAAGCTTGATGACTCTAAATACAAGGAAATCCTTCCCCAAAAGATTGTCCCTCAAACGTGTTGGATGGATGGTAGGAAGGAAATCCTGAGCTGATCCAGACAGTTCTCCCATCTTTACCTTGGCAAAAAAATGAAAAATCTTTTGTTCCAATATCTAATTATCTAATCCCTGGTAAATCACTGCTTTAACAGATACATTACTGCAATCAAAGCCAGAAAACCAATGTTCCTCACAAGGAGAATCATGGAGAGGTGAAGAAAGCTTTGCTTTTTCAAACCTACTGCCAATAATAATGAATTTAAAGTGCCAGCTATAGTTTATATCACCTTGAATCCAATAACAAGTGAAACCATCTAGTTTCTCTCTGTGGCAAGGACTTCTCTTTGTCCTTTGCCTTTGGACATGTTAGTACAATAGACCTGTGAACCATGACTCTGAGCAAAACCAGATTCACTGCAGCTATGTTAAGGACATGAACTTATTCTTTACTTTCCAATCAGACAACAATTATTTGTGTGTAGTGCTTAGAAATCAGTTTTCACAATATATTCACAACGTGAATGAAAGGGAAACGCATATGTGACAGAAAGGGGATGATGACCCCATTACCTTGAAAATATCATTTGAATTCTAAGAGCACAAATGAAGAGAAATTAGACCTGTTTTTTATCTTTACCTGAGCTTGATTAGGTCATAGAAAGTTCAGGTAATACTCATGTCTCACAGCTACAATCATCACAGCAGTAGAGAAGCTAAAGGAACAGAAAAAAATGAATAGGAATTAAAACTTTTTAACAAATATTCCAGCTGCCTGATTGCAGAGAAAGGTTCAAAATAAAAACTGTCTGGAAGTGTATTAACACGTTCTGTTCTAATTAGTGTCTAAATTATGTAAAAGTCAGCAGCACAGCCAGGGAAAACTATACCTGAGAGCTCTCCCCTAATTTAAGATGTTTTGAGAGGAAAGGTTTAATTTATAAACCATAATAACAGTACATTTAAATGTTTTAAATTATCATTTTCACAAGGTATGCATGAGACTGCATAGACAATCTTTCCTGCCTTATTTCTTTCTGAAGTGATTAGTTTTGTTTGTTTTCTATTCTTTTTTTTTTAACTTAATGCCATTCCAAAGTAAGGTTGTCCAAACAGACCAAAGAAGTTCAAAAGCCACAAAGTGGTATTTGCCACCATTTGCAAAAAATTACTACTGATAAATAGTTTTGTGAGGGAGAGCGGTTAACCAAAGATGTTCCAGACAGATTTGATTTTCCAGATGTGACTGGCCACCCTGGTCTCTGACAAGACATGGTTTCTAAAGCTGGATCCCCAAAAATGAGTGCTCAGAAAAAAACATTAGCTCATTTTTAGTATTGCCTTTATATTTTTCAAGTCTTGACCCAGTCTGTCCAGACTTGCTAGTAGCTAATGATGAGTGTGTAACTACACGTTGAGCTAAAAGGCCTGTCATTTCATGACCTATGCAGAACCTTTCCCTATACACAGACATCTGGGGCTTTGCATTCTGTAGGAGATGCCACAATTGCCCATTGCCTGTATTATGGCAACAGCTGGAAATTCAGCACAGTCAAGGTACAGGGAACAGAACTGACAACCCTAGTTAGGTCAGCTGCAGGAAAGAGGCAATGAACTCTTGGCTCAGAGAATCGCACAGAGARCTGGACATCGCAGTACTAGATAGCAACATAAGTTTTCCCACCAACTCTCTGCAAAGTCTTTGCATTTATATTTGGCTTTGATGTCTCCCAATCTGATGTCTTTCCTGACTATAAATACACTTACCCACTATAAATATACTTACCCTCCCTTGTAAAATGATTTGAAAACTTCTGATGAAAAGCACTGAATATGTAGCCTTCTATTTTTGGAGAAGCCTAAGGTGAGATAATGCTCTCTGCATTGAAATTTCATGGTTCTGGAGAGAGAGTTGGCCTAGCATCAAAGAGATGTTTGCACATTAAAAAATCTGTCAATCCTACCACCACTGATCAAGGAAAACTAGTAAATTAGCTAGTAGCAATCACGGTTGGGGAAAAGCAAGACAACAGCAAAACTGCAACAAAGAAATGACATTGATTCCGAACTGGAGCATGAGTTCTTTCCTCCTGAGAAATTCTACATGCCAAAATGTCTTCACATTATTCTTGCTTTAGGTAATCCAAAGGTAGATAGAAGCGATACCATGTAAGTCAGACACACTGTCCGAAGACTCAAATTCCAAGTTTGGAAGTGACAAACTCACAAAGGTTTGCTGGGATGTCTCAATTCAACAGTTAAAGCAAAGGCCAAATTTCCCAAACAGCTTTCAGGCAACTTGCAAGTTGAACAGAATGACATATTCAAAGGTTAAGGGCTTTGCTGAAGAGTTGCACTTCAGAGCTCCGATGCAAATTGTATGAGAACATGTTTTACCCCATGTGAAGTCAATGGAAAGGGCTAGCAGAGACATACGGAAAGGGCTGTCAGGGAAATTCTGTGCAATAACTGTATTCTTCTCCTATCCCCTGAAATTCGTATGCTTAGGTTTGGCCATGTTCTTTAATGGTGGCTAATGCAAGTTCATTTCTAGTCAACAAAACCTTAGAAAACAGTTACTCCCTGGCTTTAACTGCCCAGAAGGCTTCAACAAACAGAAAAAGATGGGCTTCATTCTCTGACAGATATGTACAACCCTGATGCTATCTGGGCTGCCTGAAAGCATACTGACATGGTCTGTAAGATGCTAGTTCACAAGGCCTTTCAGTGCGTTTGTAGCTTCTAAGATGTATGTTTGTACAGCATCTTACACAGCAGATTCATTGTTCGTGATTGAAAATATAAACAAATCTGAAAAGTATCTTACTGAGGAATCTTTAATGATTCACAAAATAATATTTTAAATATTATTAGCAACAAACAACGTGATCTTTCTCATTGTTGAACTCATTTCTTGTATTCTTTTCCCTTTTCATCTCAACCCTGTAAATTCCTCAGGATATGGAATCTCTTTATGTCTATGTTAGGAAAGAAAATTAAAAGAATTTACACCATAAATTCTCACTTCCATTAACCAATCCACTCTTAACCACACCCTATTCTATGAATAAATGGCTATGGAAGAGATGTATGCAATTGGGATGTACCATTTTCAAAGGAAGTCATCTGATCTCCACACTCCATTTAATGTATTATTCTGCTAAGGTAATTTTTAGCCTGAAATCACAAAAGCCTTCTTCAGGGAATGGGGTGGGAAGAAGAGAAATACAACCATGGTCAAGGTAAAATGAAGTGCTTAATGAAGACTTAAAAAAGATGTAGGCAAAAGGAGAATACCATGACATCTATTGGACAGAAGATTGCAGTTTAAGTATCTGAATAATTACTGTGTTTGAAACAAGAATGCACAATGTTTGATAATCCTTTCTGAATAATTGTAGTATTTCTCCCAGAATTTGCGTCTGGTAATTGAATAGTCTGAAGGTTGCTATGGTAAACACTTAGCTTGCAGAGCACATACTATAGGGAGCAAATACAAACTAAAAGGGAGACTGGCATCTGTAAAACACCTTCTGATTTATTCTGATGCATGTTAATTGTCAAAGATTTTAAGACAAGAAGAGAAAAAGAGACCAAGTTAGCTAAACCCCCTCTCCTACTAATTTCAGCGGAATTGCACGGGCAGAATTTGACTTGAAGATATTTATATCACTGTTAATAACCATTAAGATATTAAATATTCTTTCCTTCCATCTTGGAGTGTTTGCCACCTCCTTGGGACATTCTGTTTGACATTCGGACAAGAGTTCCTCTTTCACTGACGCAAAAGCAATCCGAGAGAGGTCAAAATAGTCTTACTCTCATCTTTATTATTGTTTATTACTGATGATGGGTAGATCCTTAGGTCCAAGCTTTTTGATACCAGGCACTGCAGAAACCTGCAGCCAAAATGTATAAGGCAATAGGCAGCAGAGGAACGGAGACACAATTCAAGGTAAGACCTCATCAGCTCAGCTGGGCATAATGATGACATGACAGATGTGATCTTAGCTGCCACGCAGCCTGCCTGGCCCTAAGGGTTTTAGATATCAGAACATCGTAACATTTTACAAAGGATTTGAAAGAAACTAACAATACTCAGGGGGGCTCAAGGGAGACACTCACATGGTTAGTGCTGTTCCTGACTGGCACCACAATGAGTAAAGGCAAGGCTGCCACAATGCCTATGGAAGAAATCTTTTCATAAGACCTGACTTGGCCTTATGAATAAAGTGTGTCCAGTATTTTATTATAAATCTCAGATGGGTTTTGACAACCTGGAAAGAAAATGCAGGTTTTCTCGACAAGCCTATTCTCCATTTTTTAAATTGCCATCATATATTTCAGCCATTCCTCACATGATATCCGTCTTTAGTATGTGTTTACTGCCCGTTACAGAAGTGTATGAGACTATAATAGTTTCATTGGCACTACAGACAGAATAGATCCATAAGAATATCCTCTATGCTAATTTTACTTGCCTCTGATTTAACCCATTTTAAAAATTCCTTTCATGAGCCTGTAAAAATTCCTCCTTATGTAACGATGAACTATAGGTAGGCAATAAGGCTAAAGGTTATTCAAGCTTACGGCAACTGCAGGAATTCTTTCCATTGTCTTCTTGCTTGGAGAAATGGATGTGGAATCAGATATCATTGGAGCACAAGAAGAAGAGATTAGAGAGAGCTCCTAAAAATGGCAGCAGAAGGTGATTAGTAGAAAAATTTTTAACGAGGGAGATTAGAAACATTGGAGATGATAATCTGTGATGACCCAGAAGTAGCCAAAGCAAAACATGAAGCTAAAAAATGGAAAAGGAACGAGCTGTTCCACAAGCAGTGGAACTATTAAAGGCAAATTCCCTGTGCACTTATCTTACATCAGTTCCCACTGCAGTTACCTGCTCCCTCCAGGATCTCCCCTGACCTTGCACTTTCTGTCCTCACATTCACATACACATCCAGCAAGTTATATAGTACCCACATCTTTGTTTTGTGGGCATGAAGCTGCAAATGTTGAGGCTATTCCTAAACTATTTGTGCACATACGGGTCAGCCAGAGCATGAAGGCTGGTGGGTCGTCCAACAAGCCAGGCACAGCGTGCTGAACTCTGCAACCATTCCTTCAATGGGAATAAAGATGAGGGATACTGTTAGTATGAAGATACCGTCAGTGATCAATTTTCACAACAGTTGCACAGTAATGCTAAGAAAGGCCTATAGAAGACATTGATACACAGGTCTAAAAGAAATACATGGTCCGTTCCTATATTTTCATGTCAGCCTGTCTTCCACACAAGAGCAACAGAAACACAGACAATTTAAATCTGTACAGGGAACAAAAGCCTCTAGGTGTCACTTTCAAAAGTGGCAATGGGTAAATTGGAGTCTAATCCCCACTGGCTTTCCATGGAATTAGGCATGCTGGCCARTTTTGTTCTATTATAGTCCATTACTAATTTACAAAGAGCATGGATTCTTCAGATGCTTTACTGAGCTCTCTTGTCCTATCTACGAGGAGCAGTACATAGATTTTCCCACTTTTTTCAGGGATGTGTCATTTTCTTTTTAATTTTATAAACAAAATCCTTGGTGGATATAAATATTTCACCTGGAGCTTTCCTCTCTACTTCTCTTGCTCCTGAGAAACTTTTACTGCTTATTTTTCATGAAAGGCTTGTCAAGATGAGGAGCTATCACAGAAACATTTCAAAATTTCCCAGACAATTGGCTCATTCATAATCTAATTGTGATGGCAGGCAAGAAACTCCAAAAGTCCCTCGATGTGCCATGACAGTTTTTACATGGATCTTGACAACACTTGCCAAGCTATTTGCACAGCCTTAAAGTYTCTGTCAAAAGAATATAGAGAGAAATGAGATACCCAGAGACTTTGGCCACATGAAATGCAAACTCAATATTTTTTCCTGCTCTAAGCTGAAACATGAGCCTAAAATTGTCATGTGAAAGGCACACAAGGAAAGAGCATGTTTCCTCTTCTGAGGATGTCTTCTGTTCAGAGCTTAACTAAGGTCACCCTGAGTTCAAGGTGTGCTGTGAAATGGAGCCCTTTTAAGACATTATTCTCATCATAGGAAAATAGGAGGTCTATCCTGCATCAGAGCAAAATCCACCACTATCCTTTTACCAGTAGCAACTAGAAATAGATGCCTAAAGAGGAAGAGAAGTACAGTGCAAGAACATAATGATACTTCCTCTGAACACCCCACCTCGGCATCCAGCAGCCTGTGGCTAAGGAGCATGCGGCAATAACTCCCCTCCATGAACACTACTGACAAACAGGTCCCACTTCTGCAGCCAGGGATTCCTCTTTCAAGCAACAGTCCTGGTGGTACAATTTGGAGAGGGTGGAGGATACAGCAGCAACGAAAGCCAAGCCAGCTGGACTCCCTGCTCCTCAAAATGTCTACTGAAGTGGTGCAGAAGGGTTTCCCATGGTGCATGGCTCTTGGACTTGACCCTAAACAGATACATGAGAAAGTTCATTTTCCTCAGACCTATTGTTTCCTGCTGCCTACTGATCAAATACATCCGTATCCTCTGTAGACGTGTTACATTTAAGTTGCCTTTTCAATTTTTTTTCTCAATGGAAGGTCAATGCCTACTAAAGAAAAGATCATAAAGTTTCAGATAAAATTACTACATGATCTGGGTCCTGTGTGGCACTTATGCCTTAACTGTCTGCCCTGAAGGTTTATCCTCACTGATTAATACTTTGATCTTAATACAGAACAGTTATTGCTAAAAGATTTCACTCTGCTTTTGTCCATCTCCATTCAATTTACTTCCATAGTGCAATGTATTGTGTACTCTAATATAGTTTTCCAAAACCACAAAAAAGGGAAGTGCAAATAAGAATATCTACCTATTATATTCATGCTTGAAATCTTCTGAAGCTCTTTTGAAAGCCTTTTGTGGGCTTGAGACACTTATAGTCAAAGAAAAGGAACAGTACCATGTAGAGTAGACAACTAAACAGGCATCAAATTTGCCAATTTATGACATTGAATACTGCAATCAATACAGATTTCAGCTATTTCACATGAACATCATAACAGTTAGATTTGCATGACCACTTGGTTGCTATGCTAGACTTCATCATTTTTAACAATAAGAGAGCTTAAGGCTGCCTACTCCAAGTCAGAAGATCATCTTTCAATAGTACTAATCAGTTATGAGGGATTCTATAGGAAAATGACAAAAATCACAGATTTGAGCAGATTTAACATTCCTGGGAGGAGACATCTCAAAACGAAATTCACTTTCCCACCATAGATATTTGCCTGAAACAAGCAGAACGAATTTTTCTCTAGATGGGCCCAGCCCTCTCTACTAGCAGGTAGTGAACAAAAAGCTTAGGCTAGATGTCTGGAGTCTGGCGAAATGATTCTCCCAGACATCTCTTTCTGCCCAAACACTCTTCCTTCTACTGAGGATGGAAACTGCTCACACTCTTGCTCACGGATGACCATGCCCTCCCTCCAGGAACACTTCCTTTTGTTAGCATCCATATAGTGCATAGAAAAGCAGTGAGCCAGCTCATTTTAAAAAGGTGGCTTTGGAAGTGATCAGGATCAGCATTATGCTATCAAATATGCCTCACAAATGACTTGTGGCTCAAATGATTTAATGATACAAGGTTGCTATTTCATTGGCTGGACAGACTTGGTCAAACGCATTAACAGCACTTGGGTACATTAATACCAATTCTGAGTGGCTATTCAATTCCATGTTCATGGTCCTTGTTATTCAAGCTGCTCTCTGACTGTCAGAAGAAAACAGATTGCTGTTCATTTTAATCAGTCAGATCACAGTTTTATTGAACGTGCCTGTTTGATGTGATTGCATCTTGCGCAACTGAGCGAAATGAGACAAAAAGAGCAATTTTATATCACGTAGATAATAACAGATGCACCCCTCAGAATTCATTATAGAAATCTGTTTTGCAGCCGTATGTTCCACTTCATCTGAAATCCTTTTGTTCTCATCAGCCTCTTCCTGTGTGAAACTACCACTTTGCATTTTGCAAGCATCGACTAATGGAATCTGATATTACTTTGTCCATATCCTTGGATCCCCTGCTAAATATTGAAAACTGAGAAACTTAGTTTTCCATAACCTACTAAAATAGCCTCCATGTAGTCACTGGTTTGTAAAGCACCTGGTATATCTACCTCTATTTAAGCTAATACCTGACAAAAGATAGCATTAGCTATTAGCATCTATTTTTAAAGTATTTTATTTCATTGGCTTTTTGTTCTGCCCCAGTCTAAGCCTTCAGGTAAGCATAGCTGTATAAAATCACAGCTCAGACTTGGTGTCATTTTAGTTTAGGATGTATTCAAATCTTTAGTCATTCAAATGCCCACAAATAAAGGACATATGTATATGTATGAATCAAAATTACAAGTATTATATGCTGCTTCTTTTCCTCATAACCTTTTTTAAACACCTACGTGACTATGCTGACTAATATGTATTTTATTGGCTTGATCCTTAACTGATGTATATTCAAGTGGCTCCACAGATTTTAATGGAGTTATGCCAAATTATGTTACTCCAACAGTCTGGCTGAAATCCCATCCCCTTTGACATTATTGGCAAAGCACCCACTGTCTTCAGCAAAGCAATTATTTCAATGTATATGCTTCACATATGGAGGCCCTACTCAGTGGAAGGTCATGCAGTAGGGCAAGTGGTCTGATGCCTTAGTTAGGGACATTGCCTTCATCCTGCCAGGTCTGCCAGAGGCCAATGCTAAAACATAAATTTGTTGACTAGACAAAAGAAGGAATAAAGGAAAAGCTGGAAAAACATGAAYTGATTTTTGCAAAAATAGTTCAAAGATGTTTCAGTTTAAAATGGAGCAGTGTCTCAGAGCATTTCCTTTCTTTTTCTTCCTTATAAAGTCACTGACTTCCTTAAATATCTTCCATTAGCCTTTCCTTGATTAGAAATCCTAATTTTCTCTGGGTCAAGCCTCCTGGCATAAATACATCATAACTTTTGTAGATCAAGTGGTAAGATGCAACCACATCTCTGCATACCTCACAAACTGCTTGTATAGTACCCTAGCTTCTGTTCTATCCATGGGCACCTTGCAGCTCCTGTGTCCTTCCTTCATGGCCTCTGAACCACTTCACTTTTTCTTGGAGGCACTGTTTGTTTCCCATATCCATACATCCACAGCATCCTCAATATCAGGAGCCTAGTGAGTTCAATCTCCCATTTCTCTGCATCTCCTTCTGTGAGAGCTGCACGAGGTTTCTGCACCCATAAATCTGGTTCTCAGCATAGGGCCTTGCTTTCATAATCATCATCATCTTCTACCCATGTTTCTATGTAAATTCCTGCTCATGTCCTGTCTATCCAAACCCTTCTCCTTCACCTTAAATTGTTGCTCTACTTTCATTTCACTGTAAGATCTGAAGTCCACATCCAACTCATCAAGAGCTTGATTCTTCAGCCTTCATTCCCAGAAGATGCCTAATTCCCTTAAACAATCTTGCAGCATAGACTGGTGGAGAAGACAACTATGTCATTAAATTATCTTGTCTGTTCCATTTCCAGCCCAGCTAAACAACCTGTTGTGTGACCTTGAGCCTCTCACTATGTATCTTCCAAAATCTATCAATCATGTCTGTTTACAACTATTTAGACTCTGAATTTATCAAGATGGGACTGTATTATAGGTTTAAATAGTAGCTTGCACAATCAAACCCTGATCTGGGACCAATTTGGAGTTCAGAGAAGGACTTTCATTCACTTAAAAGAAAAAGCTGAGGGTGGGGGGTCTTTTTATTTGGTTGATTTAGTTTGACTTGGCATTTTATTGGAGGGAAGGATTTTCCCTTGTTGGTGTTTTTTACTGTTTCATAGAGAGACTCAAAATCTTTTTGGATTTGTCTGAAATTTCCTCTTTTCTGTCTGGACAGCAAATCAAAAAATCAGTCATTCACACAATTCTAGCTGGCTCTTCTAAACTCCATTGAAATATCAATAATAATAATAATTGATTTCCAGTTCTATTTCAGCATTGGACGTCACATACTTAGCTATTGCAGTGTTAGACTAGAGGTAGGCTAAATGATAAAGGGACTGTCTGTCTCACGCATGTTTGAAGAGAGCAAGAGGATTTCTATTTCTTGTAAACCTGGAGGAGCATGATAACACAGACATTTTTTAATCTGAAAGCTAGACTTTCATCAAATGCAACTTCTATATCTTGAGAGACAGATGCTGAGGTTCTGAAATGTCAGAAAAATCTTCCAATGAAAAAAAGGTGTAAATTGCACTTGTGTTAACAGTGAAGGGACAGCTGCAAAATCCATATCAAAATGTTATGAATTATACTGCAAGCCTAACGTTGTTTTTCATGTGACATTAATGCTGTTGAAAACACATTGACATAAAAGCCTAATATAAACATTACCAGCCAAGGCTGAAATAAAGACAGGAAGTTTATCATTGACAGTATGGRTATAAACATATCAGTCATATAATAGTATTATAAATAAAAAGGCTGTTAATTTAACAATGACCATATATATATTAAGGTAATGTCCGTGCTCATACATTGCCAGCCTTTGTATCAGCATTTATATAGGATCTCATAAAGCAGCCAAATGCTTCCTGTTAGGAAATGATAGAGCAAACATGACCATAAGCATGATTATGCTGCATAAATCATATGTAAATTGCATGGATAATTTATACATGTAAATATAAACAGAAATAGCCTGGCTGTGAATCAAAAAAGCGAACGTAATGAAAAACAGGCTCTTGAAATCATACCTGGCTTCTACAGGTACTTGGTGTTAGACTGCAGAAGGCCAAATAAATTCTTTGGTAGGTGATTTCCATCATGCTCAGACCCAAGGCTCTTAACAAGCATATAGTAAGGGCAGAAAGGTGTACAAGGTGACCCCTCCAGGTCTCTCCCAGCTGTGTGGTTTTCTTATGAAGTCCTGGTCCTACTACAGGCAATGGGGGAGAGGGGTTGACTTGAAGGGATTTGTTGGTACCGTGGGGCCAAGAACCCATTCTGCAACATTTTTCTGTGAGTTCTTACTTTTAATCAAAGTTAGTTTCACCAGGAAGTATGGTAATATCTAATTTTTGAAGCAAGTGGGACTGCAAACCCAAAGACACTCAAACACATCATCTGTTTGGATCATCTCTCATATACAAGAAAGTTAAAAATTTGCTTTTAACACCAGGCCAAATGCTGACATCTTTACTCAGCTTTCCTTGTGCTGTCTCACACAAGGACTTTTAAAGCTGGGGGGAAAAGTTACATATGACCCAAAGATTCTGACTTTTATTTCTCAGGCTTAAAAGTAGTTATGCAAGGCATGAGAACTTACTACCACAAGCAATCCCACTGGCAGACAGCTTGACTTCCACAGCCTCCTGTGGATCCACAAGACAGATTTCTCCCCAATAATACTACCCATTTGATCTTTTGTATGGACTACCCAATAGTCAAAAAAGCTCATAGTTCTGCCTGACCAGTACTGTTGACTCATTTTGTAAAAATCTTCACTCACCCACTGCAGGACCACACTTGATTGCTCTGTACAAAGAATTAAATAAATAATTTAAGAAAAATTATACCACTCCCATAACTGAGGTATTAATGTTGCTTTAAGGAATGTGATATTTCATGCCAAGAAACCATCTGTTAAATGAAATATGTGAGACTAAAGTGAGGCAAAAAAGGAGACTGCAGATATGATGTCTCCAGATTGGAAGCTTCCTGGTACCATGGGAATGCTAATCAGTGTTGATCCTGACAGCCGTAGGTGTTCAGCTCCCCACAACTAGTAGCACACTTTTGTACTTTTTTTTTTACTCATTTTTCAAGGTTGAAGAGCAATCTGTAGCTACTTGTTCAGCATATTTAGAGAACAGTAAATGAAAGAGATGGAACATTATCTCTGAAYTTTTCTTACTTGGGTTCCAACGGATGCTAGACATCATTACATTGTCTTAATTGATGACACAGCTATTTTCCTTTTTAAAGCTATCTAGGAGATCAGATTGCGGTAACAATGTTCAACAGTAGTGTTTTAAATGAAAGCATGGTGGGCATTGGGAGAAGTGAACTTAYAACAACATTCCCTGATCACTCATGAGAACAACTTTTGAGTCTGAAAAACATTAGAGCTTTTAACATGGATTTTTTTTTTTGACATCTACTTTTGCACTTACTAGTTCTGTCAAGTGCTAGGAAGAGAAACACATTTGGAGCTATAGAGGAGCTCTTCAAATCTTTTTTCCACTCCTGCCTCCCAAAGTGTGAGTAGTTAGATAGCATCCCCTTCTTTAAAAAAGAATCTCTCTGTGCCTTACTGCACATTTGCAAAGGAATGCAGTGGCCCAATGGGCCAAAAGTTCAGGCACCAGAGCATGAGAGCAACTGACTCCTGACTGATTCCCCAGGCAAGGCATGTACAGAAAGCTGGTAGGGATGCAGGAGAACTGTAGTCTTGTCTGCCTCTTTCTTTTCCCTGTTCTTGCATTGATGGCATTGCAGCAAAAGTATGGAATTTGGACTCCTAAACTGGTCAGTTGTTTTGACAATCCCAGCAGTTGCTGTCCTGTCCTCTTCACATCTTTCCCCTCTCCTTGAGTCATCACACAAGCTGCATCCAGTCCTAGGATGGGTTTTGTATGAGCGATTTGCATGCAATTTCCATGAGCTGCAGTTGATAGGAGGGAATCCCACACAGGCTTCATTTTCACAGCAAAACCCCTTTCTCTTCCTTCAGGCAGGATCCTGTCACACACGTGATGTTCTAAAATCTCAGTAACAAAAAGGGGTTACAAACTGCGACACGCAGTCTGCAAAGCTCACAGCTGTATCTTCCTAAAATCACTAGAAATCCCCTTCTATAGCCAAAAAACAGAGAATCACTCTCTTGATGAATCTCTTTCTCTACAGACTATTGAGAGAGTTCAGCRCATCAAGAATCTTATCAGGCTAAGCAGTCTGTCCAAAACTGAGTGTAATGAACACGTCCCTTACAGTACATACAAAAACACTGAGTATTATAACGTTAAGTAAGTAAACTGATCTGCCATTAACAAGAAAAACAGCCCCAGGACTTTAGACCTTATTAGCTTAAATTCAAACTGAAATGATGAATTCCATTCTTAATTGATTCTGCAATGATTCCTAATGAGGCTATAAAGAGAGGGATCCTAAACATAATGGATGGCTTTTGAAAAAATCAGCAACAGCAATAAGGGAGAGGGAAGGGCCATCATTTAAACATCTATGTAAATAAATGATAAAAATTGTGGGAGGAGGAATGGAAGAAGAGTGTGAGAATATGCTTCCATCCAGACCCAAAAGATATACCACAGATTGTATTTTCCTTTATTTCTGAAAGCAGAAGGAAAGCTATACAATAGAAAATGAGTTGTGGTGGCAAAGTGCTGCAGGATTTATGCTTAACCAAATTACAAAACGTTGTCAAAACATCACCCAGTCCTTTCACRGCTGGAAGATTCAAACTTAAAAACTGATCCCATTGCCACACTGCAGAAAATAAAACAAGGGAAAATATCAAAGATTCAATTCTACCAGCTAGCATTTGCATCAGCTTCAATAATGTTACTATCATAATGCCAGTAATCCTGAGTGCTCATGTCCATGTAATGACTAGTTTTATATCTGGCAGCCCATTCCACGACCTTAATTAAAGCCAGAGCCCTGGACACCCTGCATATAAACAGAAAGCTATAAGTCTGTGAACCAATTTGAGATCAAGAGACCACATAGAGGAAAATTCTGTGGCCATACATCTCCATAAAGAATTGCTTTTGTTTTCCTCAGAGGTGAGCTCCATTTCTGTAGGAAAATTTTTCCTTCTCTTCCTTAGGGATAGGTGAAAAGGAAATATCACAGCCTACAGTTATTCCTTTCCTGTGGAATAAATTCATAGTTGTGCCACCCTAGATTTATCCTAATGAGATCTGATCAGCCAAATGGTAAAGATACAAAAAATCTCCCTGTTCTTTGGTTTCTAGCCATTCTATGAGTTTTCCAGTCAAGCAGCTGGAGAGCTTCAAGGAGGCTGTGGAAAAGCAGCAAAAGACTGTCAAGCACTTTCAGCTTTAGTCCTTACTATAGGTTAAGAGGCAAGGCAAAATCAGCACTTAAGCATCAGCCTATAGACTCTGAAGGCAAGTGAATCCAAGCAAGGGATTTGCATAGTGCTAAGTTTTAGTGAGAATCAGTACCCAAGCTAAAGTCACAACTAAACCTTCAATAAAGACATATCTGATGAGTCACTGACCTCCAAATCTGAATGAATCCCATGAGAAATGCACATGGATAATAGGAAAACTTCTGATCTCTGAAGCAACTCCAGCATATCCCAGGGACCCTTAACACAAGTGTAATTGTTATAGTCCTTCAGCCTGGATTTCTTTCCTTCCTCTTTTGTGGACCCAGAAGAGACACTTAAAGAAAAGGCAGAATATTACCAACACTGTTAGGCAACTGTGAAAAAACAGGAAAAGCACCCAAAATGTGTGCTTTGCTGACAGGCAGTGAGCAAAGGTATTAAAGAGGCCAGGGAACATTTCCAGCTACTAAATAAAATGTTAAGAGCGCAATAAACATCACAGATTATATAGCCTGGCCTTTTTTTTTTTTTTTTCTTTTTTTTTTGTCTAAAACAGGGAAAATTATATGGAGGGAGGAAGGAGAAAGATATTTAGTTCCTCGGTACAACTGTACTATTAAACCACTTTATATTTCTTGGCCTTTTGCTCAGCTTCTTGGCCTTTTGCTCAGCTACAAACTAAGCCAGCAGTGAATGACTCCTGAAAGTGTCTGAAAGATGTAGTGTGGCATACAAAATAAACTGCAAGGTGAAGGTGATAAGCAGAGATGCAAGAGCGTGGCTATATCTAAATTGGAGGACCTGGCAGCATTTCTCAGTTCCCAGCTCAGGATGAGAAATCCAGCCATGACTAGACCCATGTGTGGATGCAGACATACACATGCAGAGACCTTTTACTTTCCCTATCCAGCAYCTTTATTTCACCAGAAGCAGAAATCTGGCTGACAAAGCAACCAGCACAGCAGGAGTCTAGACACAGCCTTAATGGACAGCTGGTAGCTAAATGCTGTTATGGCATAACCAGCCTGACATGGACGGCATTTGAAGATGGTGATGGAAGAAGTTCCCACTTTCTGCAGCCAAAACTGAGGGAGCTGTTGAAATCTCCCCCCACTCTCCTAACACACACGCCATGTGAAAGAAAAGCCAAGATCAAAGTTTATTTATCTCAGCAGTGTACCCCATCAAGATCTTCAGCAGGAATAAGTTTAGATGGATATAAATCAGGAGAGGTCCTGCCCAGCCCCCTCCACATTCATATATTTTGCAKTGATATATTTTATTATTATAGCCGTTCTCCTTGCTTTAATAGAAACCCCCCAAATGTCATCAAGTTCTACTCACAATTAATTTCAGTAGGAGCAGGGTTGTTTTTTGGGTTTTGTTTGTTTGTTTCTTTCTTTTCTTTACCTGATAAAGGGCAATAATATGAGAGATCTGGAAATAAAATATTATTTACCTTTAATGCCCTTCTGCCATCTCCTTGGCTCATCAGATCCAAACAATGTTTTTCACTGACTTTCAGTCTTAGACATAAGGACAAGTTACTGCTTGTTAGCTACCCTCTGTAACCCTCCATGTGCATGCTTTTAGTTTACAGTTCAGTTCTCTTGGTCCCCTTTCATATCAAAAAATACAGATATTTGGATATTTAATCTGAATGTTTAATATTTTTCTAAACTTCAGAAATGGGAGGGAAGTGAAGAGCAGAAACTTACTGTCTTAACATACGACTGTTGTGAGCTAATCACAAACCCAGCATGGATTTTGGTATGTGACATTGTACCTGTGTTTTGAGACTTTATTAACTGAAGATTGTGAAGTGCTTAGTGATCCCTCGATGGAAGGTAGTTTATGCCACACTAAGCTAAAACATAAATAAGAATAAAGCATAGCTATATACCATATCTGGAGAATGGTCTCCAAAGAGGGAAAATCAGGGGATTGATTTTTATGTTTATGAAAGTCAGTGGGGAGTTCTGCTCTAAAATCAGTGGTATGTGCAATGGGCTCATCTGGATGGATGGGAAAGTTAGTGTGCAGTCACACAGGTGTGGATTTACAGCCCACAAGGTATTCTGCAATAACTCTTCATGAGGGTTTGCTTAGCTTACACTAAGAATGCCTTTCTGCTGCCTGCGTGCAGTAGTCTAATAAACTGTTTTGCACTTGTTCTCTATTAGATAGTTTCATACACCAGCTGACACACCAATTTCTTCACATTACCTTTTCTGTAATGATAAATCCTTTAACAATGTCTGGATAAATTACACTTAGGTCTTGCTGGAGTATGCGGTCAGGCTGGCAGTACCAGCATATGAAATCCACTTGTCCTCTGCCGTAAACCGGAGTGTTTCCCTGGAAGTCAAGGCAGGTCCCAAGACTCAGATCTGCAGCAGATTTGACCCAGTTACCATGATGTGGTCACTGTAGTGCTGCATAGTCTGTGAGCATCCTGTGGTTTTCTAGGGAGAGATATACACAGTATGCAAATTTGGGAAACCACAACAGTAATTTAGTCACACTGGCTGCCATGAGCAGCACGGGTCGCAGACATAGGGGTATTCCAGCTGCCTCGCAGGAAGGAAAAGCAAAGCAGTCACAAGACATAATCCTTTGCCCTAGGGTAAATCTGCCCCAGGAAATTTGATACTGGTTCCCTTCCAGGGAGAATTTTCCTAGTGTGAAGGAGTTTGTGCAAAGTTATGCTAAATTAGCTGCTGCCAGACAACTGCCTAGGGGGATCTGCAGGGCAACCCCAGTCGTGTATTTTTAATCAGGCTGAATTCTCCAGTGTCAGATGCCTTGCAATTYGATACACTGAGCCATCCTCTGGCAGGTCAGTGTATAAAATATCACTTGGTGCACTGCATCTAAGTCAAAGAGAAAAAGAGAAATCTCCTATGCTCATTCTTGAAAATAATGCTTTATTGAAAAGAAGAGAAAAGAAGAGAAAAGAAAAGAAGAGAAGAGAAGAGAAGAGAAGAGAAGAGAAGAGAAAAGAAAAGAAAAGAAAAGAAAAGAAAAGAAAAGAAAAGAAAAGAAAAGAAAAGAAAATGAAGAAAAATGAAGTTTGGCAGCAGAAAGTACCAGGCTAGTGGAGACACACTGTCTGCACAGCAGCTTCTCCTGGTAACAGATCTTAAAAGCTTCAGCAGTGATCTGTTATTCTTACAAGACACAACAAAGCTCCCAACAGGCAAAGAACATCAGAATTAATGAATTGGAAAGTGAGAGTCTAATATATGAGCTTTCAAAAGTCTCCCAAGACTAGCAGCCTCATTGTGCATATCCTGTAAGTTACTGCTATTGGGTTTTGGGTGTATGTGATACCATCAGTAGAAAAAAAAGCACAAAGGTCAATATAGTTGCAAACTATCTCAAAGCATCTGGGTAATATTTCTATGGAAATCTTTTAACTTTGAGAGAAACAAATATTATTTACACAACAAAGGACTTAAAAAATTCCCAAGCAAGCAAAAGTCTGCTCAGTTCAACTACTTTTCAGTTAAATCATTTTTTTATTGAATTCAAGTTTCATGGATCATTAGAGAGCCAGAGGCAGAATTCCAAGAATTGCTTTGGACTAATGAGTCTTCAGCAAATTGTTTTCTTAAGGACCCCATGCCCTCTTTCTGGGCTGCAAAAAGAAACTCTGATTTATGTAATTTCTCCCTTTTTTTCTTTTAAAAACCTCACAACCTTTTTAATTGAATGTAATTTATATCCAGTGCTATAGGTGCATTTCCTTAATCCATTTTTACTATGACTATAAACGTCTCAGTACCATAGAAAAAGAACTGCCACCTGCACTTACTTACTTGTGGTCAAATTATGCACTTTTTTATATTGTGAAAACCTSCTAAAGTCAATAGCTTTAAACTCCCTGATTTCACAGGCCTGTGTTGCTTTTGCAACCTCTGAGAACCTGTGGTTATAAATCAGTACAACCATTGCTCCTAATGTCCTAATTTATTTTGGAAAACAAGAGAGGGGAGTCTGTAACAGATTGGCTTTAATCTGTCAATAACTCACAGCTGATACAAATTTGCCCCACAAGGAAAACATTTATCAAAAAATAACCCTATCACTTTAACAGGCAAATGGAGAGTGAGCTGAAAGTTAATGCTCTCCATACCAGAGAAGAAATATTTGACRTGAAGTTCATTAAAATCCTTATTATCATAATTGCTAAGGCATGCCAGTATTTGTAGCCAGTAGCGCAGAAGGGACTGATAGGACTGGCATCACGTCCAGCCACCCATGACCATCTAGCTCAGATGCCTAAATGCTTATTTACAGCTGGGTACACCGGGGGGTAGTATACAGTGCATGGCCAGGATGAGTTTCAAGTTCATACCTTGGGTTTACAGTCAGATATTTTAATTATTCTGCTGTTGTGCCTGATACTTCCCCAAAGAGCCTGTTTAGGCATCAGAGACCCTGAGAAGAGGATGATGCCAATCTAGGCAGAGAGCTACTTCATCAGAGGCAAATTGCCTCACTAGGACGTTGTCTTTATAGCAGTTGTTTTGGACTAAATAATTGGAGTTGTGACTTTTTAACRGCCACATGCAAAACAGTATTTTGCTTAAGTGAGGTTTTTAGCACACGCTTGCTAAACGGATGGGCTAAAGTTTGTGCATTTCAGAAATGGAACTAGCAGCACAGCAAGAGCTACAGCAGCTCGTGTTACAGTTCATCTACTGTTAATCCAGTCATTTGGGCTGAAAAGTCCATCCATCTTTGCAGCTCTAATTGTTGTGCAGCTAGAGTTGGCAAAAAATGCTCTCATAAGCTAGCCAAAAAATGAGATTTTGAGAGTGGCAGAAATTATTTGTCTGTAGAGTCAAATTTGGTCATTACTTTCACTCAGGGAAATAGGAGAGGGAGACATTTCTGAAATGAGCATTAATTTTTCTGCATGCCCACCCAAAGCAGACCATTCCTGTGCACCACATGGTCTCTGCAGCCCGTCACGAGCCCCCTGTGGGGACCTGGGTGAGCTGCCTCTCGTGAAGTCCTTTGGTGACACCTTCTTTTACGAGCAGTGAGGGAGGTTTGCYCACACTGACCAGCTGTGCTTCACGGTCTCTGCTCAGCGCTTGGCATGCTGAAGGCCTGCCCTGCCTCTCCGAATGGGCCTCAGGCCGCACGGACGGCACCTGCTTGCACCRTTCATCGCAGGCCCTCAGTCTCCAAATGCCTTGACATTTTGTTCACCTTCCACCCCAAACCCCCGCCGTTTGCTCCAGGCTGTTCAAACCCAGCCACGAGGCAGCAAGTTTCAGAAAGCAAAAGCAGGCACAAACATTTTTTCTACCACAAGCATCTTTTCTACCATATGGAACATGTGAAAAACACATAGCAAAGCCGAGTTCATGCCATCCCTTCCTTTCTTGGCCCCTCTTTCTCCAAGGTGGCCATTAATCAAGTCTCAAACTTGTGACAAGTTGCTAGAGGTGGTAAATAAGAACTGCAGCTGGAGACAGCAAAGCAACATTCATTAGTGTTTCTGAAGGGGTGGATGTTAGAGGGCATCATGAAGGCTCTCCCCATCCCCACGAGTGAGAAGGAGAAGAGGTTGGTGGTGTTTCGGGTAGGACTTGGGGGCCTGGACACCAGGGCYGAGGCGTGGGAGCAGAGGGAGAACAGCCAGAGCAGCTTGTAGGTCATGCCTGTGAAGCAGTGCAATGAAAGAGTGTAGRCTGGTGGCACCAGCGTGGAGCAAAAGGAGCCCCCGCAATAGTGTGATAGTTGTCTAGGGCTTTCTCTTGGCTGGACTTTAATCTCGGAAAGAGACGGCTGGGTCCCTCCCTTCAGGGTCYATCAGCAAACATCTCTCCAGTGCTATGGGGCTGACAGCCACAAGGCCACGGGAGACTGGCGGAGGGTGGGAGGCAGCACAGCCTGTGACACCAGGCTGCCCACCGCTGGCACCCACCGAGACAACCACCATATTGTGTGCYCTGCCTCATTTGCCTGAAAAGCACAGCTGTGCAATCGTGCAGCCAGGATTACTGAACACCTGACTGCGGCCCAAGGGCAGAAGTCCAGCAAGGCTTCATACAAAGAGCACTGCTTTCATTCAGTCCTAACTCAAGTAAATTCTTCCACCGAGGTGTGTAGAAGAGTATGTCTGAGCAAGAACTAAGCTAAGGACCTAAAGATTTGTCATGTTAAATTTAAACCTTTTGTAGTAGTTCACAGCTGTCAGTGTTGACTGTGTTATTTTGGATTTTAGCTTCCTGAGGAATCGAACAAAACCCATAAGAACTCTTTGTGAAAATGTTCAGTCCGGGAGTCGCAATTCTTTTGCATTTTACACTATGAAAAGCTTGCTGAAACTGCTTAACTACAGCAGGCTGATTGCTGCATATCTTGAATTTCAGACAAATCACGAGATGTTAAAATTGGGACTCAGTGTGATAATGATGACTTTGCCCACTTAGTTCACTATAGGCTTCAAGTACTGTAGTTATTCTCTCAACATTAAAAGAAAAGTAGCTTTCTCCCCCGCTATTTTCCAGAAAGCAGGGGAATGAAACCTAGTCAGCTTGAAACCATTCAGACTAAAATGCAAAATGATGACTTTGGCAGGGAGTGGGTATGTACAGTGGATGAAGTGCAGGAAATTAAGACCCAAGTGCAGAAATTTACATTAACTGAAAGCCACAGTAAAGCATCTTGCCATGTAGCATGTTTAAAAAATTATATGTAGTTTAAAATTAAAGACAACATTCTTTTTCACGTTCCATACACGTGCGTGTGTGTGTGTGTGTGTGTGTGTGTAACCTGCAGTAAAGAAAGGGGTAGAAAAATGACTTTTGTCAGATGAATGAGCAAAAAGAAAAAAAAGCCTTTTAAATACAGTCAGAGCATATAATTAATCAGAACTCCTCTGATTAATAATTATTGTTATTGTAGTTATTATTGATAAATGTTAGCACTAGACTTCAATGGCTGAGCTACTAAGAATTCAGATTAACTGAAATGCATCTAATTTGACTGCGTGTAGCTATAACCATTTTTATTAACCAATAATTCTTCTCTAATACTGCTGGTTAACATCGTTCTCCCGCTCCATRTAATATACACAGTTCCTGTTCTACTTAGAAATTCTGAGAGACTATGAATCTGTTCTTGCCTCTGCTCCAGGCTTTCTGTTGACTTCAACCAAGTGAAGTTAAATCTCTGTACCTCACTATCCTTGTCTGTGCAATAGAAAAACAACCACTCCAGAATTCACAGGGGTGGAGGGATACTGCCCTTATTGTTTGCAGTGGAAGAAAGGGGAATGGCTGGGAAACCCCCCAGAGGGGAACTCTGCAGGGTTGGATTAAAAGGATGGAGAACACCAAATTGAAGTGAGCTAATGAGCTCATACCTGGGGAAGCTGGATATTGGTCAGACATTTTTCTGTGATATTTCAGTCTTGCTTCTGTGGAAGGGTAAAAGCTCTGCAAAAGGAGAGCGGATGAACTTTGGATAGGAGGTGGGAGATGCGTTCGTTTATGCCTGCCTGTCAGGTAACGACATGCTGGGAGAAATGGAATTGTAACGAGCCCTGGTCCGACGACTGTCGTCTGCCTGCCAGACTGCCAAAATCCCTTGCTGTGTTGCCAGGCTGGAGCCTGAACAGAGAGTCTTCAGCAACGATCCTCTCCAATTTGCAGTATGGCTCTGTACTTCCATATAGCTACGAGGATAGCAGGTCAGCCTGGACCTGAGTACTAGCTGAGGACAGTAATTTCTTGAAGATGTAGACACGCTCCCCAAGTTACATCTGTGCCAGACTTCACTGAAAGGAACACAAAGATTTACAGAGGTGTGGGCTCTGTCTTGGTGAGCAACATTAAACACGAGTTCCTCTCACTGCTAGTGCATTATCCAAGGGAAGACTTCAGACTGTCAAAGGTTTAATTTAAGGGTGTATTTTTTTGTTAGTAGATAACAAATGGAAAAAGGTATGCCTTTAAAATCTGCCTCACTTGCTAACTGAGTGATCAATATGTAAGATAAGTTGAAAAGGTATTGTTAAGTGGCCAGTTATTCTCAGTGTAGTGATTCTGCGTGAAGTGTATATTATCTTGGCCAGAGACAGCATTTTCATATATGCTATAGTTAAATCAACTCTGAAGTGTGAAATGAGACAGGACAAAATCTATCACACTTCCGTGAAACTTTACCAAAGCTGTTTCCTTTCTCAGAGAGCAAAATAATCTTTATTTTGAAAGGAAGCGTTTCTAGGTCAGAATTCATACCACCTCTGTTTCTAATTACTTCTTTTTTCCCATGTTCTTAAAAATTGCCTCCAATTGACAATAGATGAGGGGGCAAACTGCTATCCAGTAAATTACATTCCCTCTTTATCCACATGTAAAAGTATATTATTTCACAGCTGTCTCTGGATATTTATGTGCATTTTGTTTCTACATTCAAATAAAGTGCRAATAGATACAGTTAAAACCAAGACGTGCACTTTACCTTTATGCCAACATCCTCCTGCAAGATGTAAAAGAATTCTGCTTTCTGTCCTCAGTGGTTTGTTTCCTGAATTGATTTCTTCTTGTTCTTGCTGTAGAGAACATAAACCTTTGTCTAAACTGAAAAAAGTCAATTAAATAGACTTTGACCTGTTTGAGCTTAAATTTCTTTTTTCATTGCTATTGTATGGAGTCTTCTGCCTGCTTGAGTCAAACTTAAGTTTACTCTCAGTGTAGTTATTTCAAATTGCCTGAAGTTAAAATTTATGATACTGGAGAAAACAAGTTCACAACATCTTTGTCAGTCTCTACCTGTCATCAAAACAGATTTTTGTCTGAAGTCAGTGAATTCAAACAAGAAAGAACACTTGCTTGCTACAGACAGACCCTACAGCTATTGCAGACAATTCGATCTATAATCTCCATTAATGTCTCATCTAACTAGTTCCTGAATGTCTGTAACAATGGTGTCTTGACCACATCCCTTGGAAACATGTCCAGCTACCCAATTCTTTCTTCCAAGAACATTATTCTTRTTCTCTGTGGCAAGTTCTGATCTAATTTCTCCCACTTGATCTAATTTCCTTCTGCATATAGCATGGTCATTTAGAGAAAACACATATTTTCAAATATAAAGATGAGATTAAATACTATAACAATTGATGCTAATGTATATTATTTTTATAATGTATATTCTTCTTTATTTTGGTTCCTACCCTATTACTACAATAGTTTATTGAATGAAAAGGCCTAAATTAAGGAGCTAATARTGTTTCTGGGACTGTGTCTTTCTGGATACAGAACAACTGGTTGAATTAGGTTTTAACTGGTAAAACCAGATAAAAAGCTGAAATTATTTTAAAAGATGAAAGATTCCATAATGAAAGTTGCYTTTTAGAAAGCACACATGGAGCTATATATGCTTATTTTTTGAAAACATGTGGGGTTGCCCCATTCCTATACCAAATTTCATAGCTTTTCTTTGGTTTCTACCATTAAATACCGTATGCCAGGAAGATAAATAGCTACAAGAGTGAACAAACCCCAAACTTACATCACCCGTTCTTCATATGCTGCAAAATGTGCTTTTTCTTCAGCAATGGAAAGCTAACTGACCATTTATCTTTGAAGTCAGTTCTATTATTTATACAGTGTTTATCAGTTTGTCACTTTATTTTGAAATACAGGGATGTTGAACTATTCTCAGTGCTTGGAGTATTCAGGAAAATATAATTACAAAAGCAACTTCACTGCATAACAAAATTCAGGCTAATGAACCAACTCCTCTCATCCTCTTTCCTGCTTTTCAGAGCTGTTTCAACTTGTAACTTTTTATTTTCCTGGGAAAAATAAATTTAATGAGCATCCCTCACACCATATTGTTTAATTTTGGTTTTGTTTGATTGCTTTAGCTAACAAGAGGAGGCGCAAAAGGGTAACTTACCAATTTCTCTCTGCAGAAGAGAAAACGGTTGAATCTGGTAGTTTTGCTCAAAGCCATGTGTCCATCTCTCTTCTGCTCCTATTTCTCACTGCCCAATTGTGCAATGACTGCCTATTTAGTGGAAGCCTAACAGGTTCTGGAACCGCTTGAAASAGGAAGAAAATACAATTAGTGAAAGGCCACACGTCAACCTCTATTCTCCTCTGAGCCCTAGCCTAATAACGAGTATTTTCCAAACTCCTAGAAGGCATGAGTCTTTAACAGTGGGTCATACAATGTGGGTTATGCATCAGACTTGCTTCTTCTGTGTTGTGATATCATTTTTTCACCCATCCCACCTGCAAGCAGTGACATGTCACTGCTGCTCTTTCCACCCTGGGAATGCTACACCCTGAGCACAGCCAATGAGTCCCGTCACCAGCTGTGATGGATCCTGTGGTGGGAGAAAAACAACAGTGCCAGACCGCAAATGGATGTGATACACTGATAGAAGGGGGCAGTATGAGAGGGAGAGGAACTAACATTTTGATGGATAATAATGATTGGGCATGGGATGGACTACTMCTGTCAATTTATGCCAGCTCATGGTCTGCTGCCACAGAGACGAGATCTACTCCAAAGATTACAATAACCCAAGCCAAGCAAGTTGCCCCTTCTTACTGACATTGGGGTCATACGTGATGCTACTTATCTTGCAGGCAGAAACCTTTGAGGAATTAGACTTGTCTCTTCTTTTTTACAAATGAGAAGGAGAAATTGTAAGRTTGCTACTGTTTATATTCCTATGCTTTAATCAGGAAGGGAAGGAGACTGGAAGAGGAAGGGTTGATATCATGGCCAGAGTTCAGCAGAGCTCTCTGGACACGTCGCTGCTGAGGGTCAAAATTGCGAAGTAGGTAACTGGCAAGCAGGGAGATGAAAGCAACTTCAGAATTAATCTTACCTACCAATGAAAAGCCAGTCGTGTTCTTGTAGTAAGATTAGCTGGCCTGGAGCTTTAAGGGTACACCCTAGTTCATCTTATTCACTAAATAAGAAATCAAAAAGAGTGACAATGATCCTTCAGTCTAGATTTTTACAGACAAGCCTTTCATCCCACAGTAAAATAATTTAGGGGAATGAGAAAGAAATAAAGGACCAAGTCACCTTAACTGTAATGATCCATGTGCGTTAACCAGAAGAATTATGAAAAAAAGACAAACGCGGCTACTGTAGCTATCATCTAAACTTCATTACTGTGCTATAATATCACCTGGAGCAACTTGTTTATTTCAGAGCTGCAGCCAGGGCTGACACTGGGGAACTAATCAAGGACTTCTAAAGCTAACTGCCTATCTCTATAGATACAGCAGCAATATCTATAAATATGATAGTAACAGACCCAGTGCCTCTGCGAAGTGCAGGATGTCATGTAACATATCCTGACCAATAACAGTTCACACAGGATTACAAGGAGCTATTGCCAGTATATTGCTTTCTGATCTTGCTTACCCAGAATTATTGTAACACAGTACACACAATTGTTTTAGAAGATCTTATCACCCTGGCTCCTCACTGTTTTGTATTCCTACAGCATTTTTCTTTCAAGGAACTCAGTGTACACTATTTAACTAATTCAACCTCACAATGCCCCTGAGATGCAGGTGAACAAGCTTGTATACATTTTACCGATAGAGAAACTTGATCTGATATTTTTTCCCAAAGAAATTAGCTGCTGCCTTCAGCAATTAAATACTGATTCAGAAATAGATGTAAGAATGGAACCTACACCTAGAGCTTCCCACTGTACWTTTCAGCATTCAGTGACTTTGGGAAAGTCAGGCTAATTTACACCAGCTGGCAATATGACCTTACCAGTCCTTATCACTAATTGGCAGCACCGCTTGGATAACCTCTTTCTAACAAGCAAGAAAGTGAAAAGTCCAGCAAGTTATCTCCTATGCCTAGGTTAGAGGGAAGTGTTGGCAGAATTGACTTGTTTCTGTAGGCTCATACTCTGGAGCAAAATGGTCGGTGAAGTAGTTAAGTTCTCACTTCTTCCATTGCCAAAAGCAAATGCATCATAGAGTACTTGAATTTCCCGAGAATGACTAATTTGTCTTTTTTATTGTGCAGCTGAGATATGGCATGATGTATTCTACTGCAGAAGAAAGTGAGCTACTGGCATTTTTTTCTTTATTCTCCTCCAAATAACTGATCTATGGTGCAAACATCCATGTCACGGGAGTGAAAAGAACATGTGCTATTGCTTTACTCTTTGAATGTATTGTGCCTGCGCAGGTTAAAGGAACCAAAAGAGAAAGACAAGCAGAGAGCTGTTGTATATAATGAAAGATCCTGATAAATATATGAATCATAAATATCTTCTGAATGTATCCCATCTGGTTCTCTAAGATAATATTATAACCTTCTCTGCTGCAGTGCTGAGGGGTGCTGTCAGTTGGAAAGRTACTATTAAATAGAGCAAAACAGTAATACCTATTTCCTGCAGTAATAAAAAGAAAAACAAGTTTCACCTTTTTTGACTACTTTGGGTATTTCAGCACGTGTTATTTTGGGGTATCCTTTACAAAATATCATTGTGTGGAACAGAAAATTGAGGGGCTGTCATTTCCATCACAAGCACATCATTCTACCGGAGGAAAATAGAGAACCTGGATGCAACACTGTGCAGCAGCCTCCTTGCCTATTAATGTCTAACCTGACAAACCCTTAGTAGCTCGCAAAACTTTAAAGATGACAGTTCAGGAAAATGACCCTACCAGGTACAGCATGCTAGGTAAAAATCCGTAGGAACATTCAATTTTACAAGCCGGGGGCATCTACCTAGACTGGCCTTGAAAGTGAGGGGGGATGATGCTATGATTTAGTTTCATTACACTGTTTTGGAAATCCCTCTCCTATCTCAACCTGAACAGGTAGAATAGTAGAAGCAGCAGGAAACGAAACAATAGAACAGTACTGTCAAATTATCAAATGACATGCAGCATACCTTACTGCTTCTCAATATACAGTGCTACATTGAGAAGAAAAACCTGCTTTTGCTTTCTCTTTGTCAGGTGGGTTTCATCCTCTGTTTTGAGAGGAGAACCTCGCCAGATTGCTTTGTCCATTTTTTCCAACTGAATTATTATCTTCCATTCTTCCTGGACTTGGATGAGATTCTCATTTTWATCAGTGACTTGTGAAGGGTTGAACTCCCTCCAAAACCTTAGGTAATGTGTGACTAAAAAAGCACCTCATGTTTGCTGAAGTGAACCGTTATTTTGCAACTTCTCAAAGTCATGGGTGATTTTCTACACTGTCAATCCAAGACGGCCTTTAATATGATAAAGAGCTCTGACACTACATTCATATCACAGGCTGAACACACTACCAAAATCATTTTGATTCACTTCTCCTATCTGATAAACAGCTGGCATTTGGCATGGCTGAGTGCATGGAGACATTTCTGAACTGACTTTAATGACCTCGTAGTACATTTGCGATAGATGGAGCTTAGCAGTTAATCATGATTGAAGTTGGCACCTGAAACAAAATTCTCACCTCAGATTTGTGTTACAGTTGCAGCTAAATCTTCAAGAGATATAATTTGGAAGCATTTCTGCTCTAATCTCAATGGAATACTGGCACTCTAAAATAATTGCTTCAGAATAAATGGATTTATAAATAGTCTTTGCTGTGTTGGGTAGTTCAGGTTCACTGTTCCTATTTGCATTTTCTTGAGAAGTTCAAATTCAAGCTTTCCAGGTGGCTTTTGTCCCTGTATAATTCATGGATTTAATTGGATCAGAGAGATCAAATTGCATTAATTGCTGAGTTTTTAAGAGAGGGTCCTTTTGTTGCTGAAACTCTTTGAGAGCCACAGGCTGATTGCCTAGGACTTTTTGATCTGCTTCAGCAGCAAAGAAGTTCAGCATTTCCACTGGTGCTGTTATACCAYCAGTTCAAGGTCCCAGCTCAGGACCATTCACTGAGTCTCCTGGGCAGCCTTCGGGGTGCACAAGGTAGTTGCCGCTGAATCCAGCATCTCTGTATGGCGACCACTGGAAAGGGTCGAGGATACAGAGGGCTGGTGACACCTTACGCCATTACCCTTATTCTATCTTTTGACCTAAATTTTAGTGACTCTTTGGGGTAATTTGAGATTTCTAAATGCATTTAATTCTGCAGACAGATTTAAGCATATTTTTTCAAATGACATTAATAGTTTCCTGACATGCCAAATTCAAAACATACCTGTGACAATACATGTATATACATGTCCAGAGATAAAGCATAGTTGCTATACCTGATATTAAGCCTGTCATATTAGCAGCACTTTCATAACATCGTCCGTCTTCAAATTTAGAAGCAATGATGTATCCTTACTGCTATGATTACCTCTGCCAATATACACACTACATTGTACAATCCAGTGAACACTTCATAAATGTTCCTATCATCTTCTGAATATTGCAGGCATGAAATCACTTCCTCATTGTTGGAGAAGTCTGTGTCATTTACCATAATCATTTACCACTCTCCAGAAATTTGCTCAGAAATATTCTTCGCAATTATAAGAGTCATGATTACCAATATCTCATTTTCCGTAACTGGACTTGTGAATTTGTTTGGACTCCTTTACAGCCATTTTGAAATATCAGGATCATCTTCTGCCTGCAAAGAAAAAAGGTGAATAAAATTACAGCCAAACTCTGCACTTAAGCATATTTTCAACTTATTCAGTATAATGGACTCACATTGCAGGTCTTAGRGAAAAGAATGTGCATTGCTATGTATTTTCATTATAATCTTACCACTTCTTTTTTTTTTTCTGAAGATGGAGTACGTCCCCAAAATAGTGTGTGGCATTTTGAAAAATATCGACTATTTCATGATTGCATGAAAAATCTTCCTCTATTCCAAACAGAAAAAAAGAACTACAGAAATTGAGGGATGGAAAAACCTTAATAGTAAAAAAGTTAAAAAGCTCAATCTAGTTATTTAAGCAAAAGAAAGAAGGTAACTTGTTAGCACTGTGCTTTCACTGCAAGAAAATACAGGATGCTAAAAGGCTTTTATGTTAGCAGAGAAAAACATAAGAGAAATTCATAGCTGGAAGCTAAAAGGAGAGAAATTCAAACAGGACAAAAGTGCATTTTTTAATAGTAAGATCAATTAACTTTTGTAAGGACCAAGGTGGATTCTTTACCTCCAGATGTCTCCACATGTTATTGAGCTCAATACAGATGCCCTCAAATCAAAGCTAAGAGTCTGTGATAGGTCCGCCTAAATGACCGTGTTTTCTATTTTTGATTTAAATGCTATGAACTGATGAAAATTTGTCCTTCATCTTTTCCTTTTAGGTAATTTAGACTATGCAAAAGTATCACAAACGTAGTCAGGTATCTAAGCCTGCAACAAGCTGTAGAAACAGTCTGGCATCAGTAGACTAAGAACACTAGAGCAAGATAAGCAGGAAGGATGGCTTCATTCTCCAGAACCATGAATGGGGAAAGTTTTAACAGTCATTGAGGAGATCTCAGAATTAGTAACAGTTTGGCAGCACTTTGTTTTTCATGGCAGATGGTGGCATAACCTGATCAATGCTACACCCAAGAGCACTTGGTCTTATGAGTTATAATTTCTTCTTTCTCCATTGGAACATATTTCTGTGATATTTTTCTGTCTGTTTTACAGATATGTTGTTGTTTGGGGAGGGGGGCGGGGGCGGGGGGAAGCTTGTACATCACTGAGTTAGTGACTGTTTCGTAAGAAGGGGAATAAAAAAGCCCACAGGCACTGTGGCCAGGCAGACTGAAACATGACGCCAGCTGCTGGGCGTTCCAGGATCTTTGCACAACTATCGGGAATGCGGCAGAAGGATGCAGCGGAGCAACCGCTATCTGAACTGGTGATTACACTGGTGACAATTGCTTTTATATTTCCCTGATATAATGGCTTGCATTTGCCTCTCAGTCAGGCACTCACAGAAACAATTACAATTAAGCTTAGAATAGAGATTGTTTCACCATTAAATGGGAATGGGGCTGGAGTCAGATATTGCTCAAGTCATGGATTCTGGGAGGTCTCGTTTCCCCATCCCCCTTGTGAATAGTATGCAAGTATTTTGCATTCAGGTTTGGGAGGAGGAAAAGGGAAATAAAATTCTGGGATTCAGGCTCAGAATAGTGGCAGCCAGTGGGGCATATGCTGGCTCTGCCTACAGAGAAAGAATCAAAAACCTCTGAGCAGAGCTCAACCTTGTGAAAGAGGAAAACAGGCACCCTAGCTGCAGAAACTGTGGCAGAATAGGCAAGCCACATGCCCAAGTTCCCTTCGCAAAAGCCATTTCCTGATCAGGACAGAGAATACCATAATGCCTGCTGCAGAGGAGACCTTCATCATCATCTCAGCTGCCAAAAGCTATCAATAGATTATCTGCAAGGCACCAAGACAAAGGGTCGCTTTTCTCTAGTGGTARCTGACATGAGAAGCTAACAACCTACTGCTGTTATCAGTCGCTCAATTTGTTTAAGTGACAGCAGAGATCTGTGTGGTGGATGGAAAGCTTCTTGACTGACTGATGGCAGCTTGCTGTCTTTATTCAGCTTGCTTTAAATATATGTGCATATATATACATACACTTACACACACACACACACACATATATATATATATACGATGAGTAACAAAATCCAGTTAAAGAACGTTATCAGCTGACAAATCAGGTACTCTCGAATAACACGTTTCAGTACACAGTTTGCCTGTTCAGAAATAGTTTTCACCAGTTTTTCACCCAGATTTGAAAAATATAATTTCAAGTCTCTGACAGAGTTTTCCTGTGTGACCTTGGGCGGGATCCAATGAATCTGGAATTCATTCCAAAGCACAGGTGGAATTCAGGTGCCTAAAATAGACATCTAGTGCCATTTGAGATGCCCTAGTGGATGTGACATATCTACACAGGGCTGTCAAACGTGATGCAGGGCTTAAAAGAGACCCATGTTTCTATAACATGGCAGCTGGAGGCCAGGCAGTATGCCTTAGAGTGCCTAAAATGAAAATAGAAATCTGTTTTTATCTATCTGTTCATTTAACTCTGCATTTCAGCTCCACATTTTTTAAATTTGGACCTCTACCAACAATTTTCTCACCAACAATTCACGATAGTATGCAAGACCATTCAGCCACCACAGTGCTGTAGGGTCCTTCGGGTACATGACCCTACTTGTGCACATGAATTACTTTACTTTAAGTACACAACCCCATAGTATTCTTTTCTTTTTCAAGAGAACCTGTCTGTCAAATAACTGCTGACGTGCATAGAGAAAAAAGATTTCAGTGGGGTGACTGTGAATTGCTAGCGAGCCAGTACCCTTGCAGAGGTCAAAGGTTTGCTTTGGTATTTGATGTTGCCTTATCACATGTGGTCAGGTCTTGTTTAAAAGAGAAAAAAAAGAAATGCATGTCAAATGCAGAAGTCAAACTAGTCCCTAGTCCCTAAAGCCAGACAATTTTTTCATATTCACATTGGCAGGGTACCCACAGAAGAAGGGGGAGGGCGGTCCATTTAAATTCCTTTTAAAGCAAGATTCAGTTTTCATTTATTTATCATGCCACAGATAACGAATGATTCTTTTGCCAGTGCTAAGTCTGTGATGCCCCCACCTGATTGGAGAGGTCTCACAGCAGCCCTTCCTCATGAATCACCCTGGAAGAAGATAATAAAATATCTACTGTTTGGCTCCTGAAACGCAGCTGCAGCCCTCCAGTGAATCCATACCAGCCATGCCAATAGACTGAGTCCAGCTAAAAATGGATTTTTTTTAAATGAATAAATGAGTAGAGGGCGATCATTTATTTCACTTGTTGCAACACTTTGGCAAGAACATCCAAGGAAAAAAATAAAGAAAGCAGAAAATGCCAAGTGGGTAATTAAAGTTCAGTCTGAAAGAGATGTATCAAGTTACAAGCGGTAAATGAGAGATCTTAAGGAAGAAGTTCATACAGAAAGTTTCACTGAGGCAGCAAAGAAGTCAGGAGAGCAGTAGCACTTAGCCTTTGCTAAGTGTCTGGATGCTTTGCAGAGACAGACAATCCTTCCTGGTTATAAATGTGATGGCCTGTGCTTCTGCCACATCTAAAGCTAGCTAGAGGCCAGGCTCCGATTACTCTCACACAAGTGCTAATTAGGTGAGGSTTTGGTGAGGCCAAGGGATTTACCAGGTATAGAAGCCATCATACGAGGAGGAAGGAAGACTGACAAGGATCCTTGGAAAGAAAACGGCCAACAGTGCATAAGYGACGAGGCAGCCCAGTCAAAGCCCGTTTCTCTGCCCAGAAATAGATTGCAAAATGCCAACTGGCATAGCGATGCATTCTTCTAGAAAATACAGCTTTGGTTATTATATAGTGGCATGTGCCAGCTACCGCAGAAGGGCTGTATGTCTGTACCTCCGAAGGGTGACCCAAGGAGCAATTTGTCCTTTACGGTCTGTCAAATGCAGATCCCTATTCAAGAAGGATCTGTAAATAGGAAAGGAGAATGGAGCTGTGCCAGGTGGCAGCCAATTGCACATACAATACATTTGACTTATGCCAATTTAAAGAGCAGTGCTTGCACTCCAACTCAAAATCATGTACTATTATGACAGATATTTTTATTGCAGAACAGCATAGTTTTTCATTATTTCCTATACTAATTCTTGAGTTTCTCTCTCTCTCTCTCTCTCTCTGTTTCTTTTTCTCACAGAAGGCTGTAATTTGCTACTGCTCTCACCCTAATGAAATTCAGCCCTGCTGTAGTCAGTGGGTGTTTGCCTGCCTCTGCGAACACGTGCTTTAGCACACACTTGCTGGAACTATTGGCTTAAATCTAGCTTTGTGTCCTTCTTATAATTACACCGGCAATTCTCACCAGATGCAAGATATATCCTTAACGTATAATAAGACTTTTCTMCCAGGAGAAGATTCCTATAAAAACACTCCCATAGTCTGAAAAGAGGTAGTCAGTTTTTAAGAAAGGAAGTTACCACCTATCCCTCCCTACAAGGAGAGAGACATTGTTTCATTGTTTTTATGGCTAAGAATGCCCTGGAACTCAGAATAACTTGGCTCAATTCCATTTTCTGCCACTATCCTCAAGACAAGGCAAGACTCAATACTCAGTACTCAAGACATTTAATAGCTTTGGCTATTAAATCACTATCTAGCTGATTCATGGATGAAATACCAAATACAGGGATAATTTGCAGTGAGAGTTGAATAGAGAATTTTTTTCACCAACTTTCTAAAATATCTCTTGGGTCATCTCTGAAGTTTCTGGATTCCATTATAACTGTCTTCATTGAAACATATTTATTATCCTCAGGCCTAGCCTAATGAATTATCCAAGTCCTCCTGAATGTGTTTGCTCTGCTCCTTATTATTCATACTTTGTTCACATTTATTATCCTCTGAGTGAAAATCTAGCTTTCAAAGCCCTCCTCCAAATCACTCATAAGAATAAACTCATCATCTTTATAGCAAATCAAGCACATCTCAGAATTAATGGTCAACATCATTTACTGTATGCTGTGCTACATTTCTCTATTGTTAACCTTTAGACTACCCCATTTGCCTATAGTTTGCTTTTCTAAGCCTGGAAAACTGTGGACACACAGCAGACTTGAAGTCGACAGACAATGCCACATCTCCTTGGAAAGGGCCTGAGATAAAACCTGGCTCTTGAAAGACTTATGTAAAAATCTGTATTGGATTTTTGTAGCAAGGGTGTATTTCTCATGCAAGTTAGAGTTATGTATCCATTTCTGAAAATATGACTGCCAATCTAAATTTTCTTCCACACATTATTTTCTCAGGTTTGGAAATATGTGAATGATTGATAATAATAAAACATTTGAAACTCCTCAGCCTTCTTCTCTTTCAATTTGAAACTGAATTTAAAAGATGATCTAATAGCAAAGTACTGGAATAGAAATCCGCAGAGAAGAATTCAATATTTTGTTCAGTTAAACTTTCTGTGTGTAACTTTAAGTCACTTAACCTATGCTTTGCCTTGTTCCTCTATATGGAAAATAGGCRTAAAGCCTGAAAAGATCACACGAGGACAAAATGAAGCAATGACAGAGTTAGCTAGATACTGGCACTGCATCTGCCTAATGGGCAACTCCAGGGTCAAAGTCACAAGCTATCCAGCCTGGTTTGCAGGAATGCTCTCAGGGCTGGATTTAAGGCTGCCCAGATAACACACCTTCGGAAAGAATTGCAGGAACCTCARGTATGTCTTGGCCTGCACATACCTGCACTACAGATGTGTCCTGACTCAGCCATCTGCCTGCATCTGCCCTTGCAACAGCCAGATGAGGCTGGCAGACAGGATATCCTGGGATCCTTCCTAAAAGGACCCTGAGTTTCAACAAGGACAAATAAGAATTATGACAACCTGAATGTATGGCTTATACCTAGACAATATGAATGCATGAAGCCAGCTCTCAAGAGTACCTTAAGCTTCAAACAGCTCTAAGGACCAGCTCATACGCAGTGCAGATGCCTGTTCAGCAGTGGAACTCACTAAACCAAGTGTTTTGGAGAGTTCATGACCTGAACTAGCCCATCAAATGGCTTCTAGCTACCTATCTATCAGAGCCACATAGGACAAAATACTTCCTGTGATGAAAGAACCTCTGTTCCTCATAAATTGCCCTTCTCCTGCCACTTTAAATACAATTCCGGTTTGCTTCTTGCGTCAATGTCTATCCTTCTATTTAAGAGATTTACACAAAAAATTTGAGGTGCAAGTTTACCAACAGAGACTAAAAGGAGGAAAAACAGTCCTYGGTGCCATTTCACAACCTTCACATCTTGTAGAATGCAGCTGTCACTTTTAGTCACTGCCTTTCCCATAATTTTGTGTTAAATATTAAAGTTCAGGTACAGTCACCTGATTTGCATCTGAAGTGCAAATGCTTGCAGCAAGGAGACCTTGGAAAAGGGTGGAAAATGAGCTTCAAATAGAGGTCATTGAAAAATTCAGTAAGAAAAGTRTATTTAGGCATTTTCTAGAATAAAACAGAATTATCTTCTTTTTTTTCATCCTTTTATTTGAAGTTAGCTCTGCTTTGCATTGGGAGAGTGGGGAGTGGAAATAGCTGACCTCCAAGAGGTCCTTTCCAAATGAAATTATTCTGCCATTTTATTGCAACTTTGCTATTAACTTTTTAAAATAATACAGCCTGAATGAGTGAACATAGCCATCTAGTTATTTCACTAATTCAGGCTGTAGCTGCTACATACTATACTTTGTCAAATACAATAATGTACAAGTACAGTTGGTGCCAGTTATTCAGTGTTCCTGCTCCCATGATATGTGATAGAGTAGGTAACATCACATGAAATCTGTAATGAGATTTGTCTCCATTATTCTTCAGGGCAGTCATCAGATTTGCTGAGCCTTTCCTCTCCTGGTACATCTTTTTGCTACTGTAACTTATTACAATTTTATGTCGTTATTTTATTTTGTGAATGTTTCATCAAATAACCTCTGTGTATGTRTGAATTTTTCTTTTCTCTGTAAAAAATGCCTGACTGATAGTTAGTTATCTGTGTTCTTTTTGTTCTTTATTCTTTCTCTAAATCTTCTTTTCTTTGTTTTACTATATCCCATGTGTTTGCAGGAAGCTGTGATCAAGTTAACAACAGATCTTAATCACCAAAGATTGTCTCTCTAACAAAATTCAGTCACTTGATAGGACCTCTTCCAAAAAAGAAAGATGGCTAGGTGGCAAAATACCACTGAAAACTAAGGATAGCTGGATACCTGCCTTTTGTGTGTACTTCTGAAATCCTCTCCTCTGCCCTCTGAGGCGTGGGAGCATTGCAAGGTCTAGTTTGATTGCATGTATAGAGAGTCCTGAGCATAAAAAGCTGTGTAATTTATGTTCATTATTTTATTCTTCAAATCCTAAGCATACGTTACAATTCAACAATTAAAGCTGGCAGGCTCTCTGCCTCCAAAATGCAAAGAATATTTTCTCCTTTATGAGCGTTGGATCTGTTGTTTATTAATGTAAGAGCGTGTGATATTTTCTCAGTCATTCATCTTTATTTGAGGTGTTGAGAAAGAGCTGGCTTGATGATGAGAAAGTGATGACCAAACTCTCTCCCTGACCTGAAGGTGGTTTACATTAAGCATCCAAAGTGAACATASATAGAATCATTAGCCCCTCTTCCAGGGGGCTAAATGCATCCTTCATACATTGTAGTAAACCTGACAAAACGCTTTATCCACACTGGAGCCCCAAAAGACTTCTGCAATCCTGTTGTTTAATAACAGTAGCAATGTTGTTGAAGATTGGCCTCATGGCATACGGTGGGTGGATAAGAGGAGGTAAAATGCTGGAGGCTGTGTGAAAGAAAAGAGGAGGCTATATTTTCAAAAAAAAGAAAAAAAGCAAGGAAGCAAGTCTTCTACAACTGCTTATTGCTGCTCTGGTTCCAGCAGGGAAATGTGTCTGTTGGAGGGCAAGACCAATTTCCTAGCCCAGGAGGCTGGCTTTGCAACGTATATTCAGCTCAGGTCTGTTGAGGTTGCCATTCAACCTAAGAGACAGCTGGAAAGCAAATGCCACAATGATGATGATCACAGCCTTTCACCTGCATCTGTGCTTGAATTTCCCTACCAATGTCACTTTTTTTATTATGTTCCAGTAACAACAGGATGGACGAAGGTGAATTAACTCCACTGGGCTCTAATTGAATGGCGATGGTTGGGAGGGTGAAAGGAGCCTGACATCCAAGGTCCCACCACCAACCCATCTGATCCAAACCCATATGGCTGTGAACCTCCCTTCCATCCCCCAGATCACCACCAGCACTTCAGCCTTCCAGGTCCCCCAGAAGCACTAGTAAAGTTGTAAATATCAGTACACTGAGTGATCAGACTGACAGCAGTTTCCCAGCAGAAAACAAAATCTAATGTATGTTGACACATGACAGGCACAGGAGCTGTAGTATAGCCCTTGGAGAGCTGTGCGTGCCATTTCCTCCCTTTCCGAACTGTTGAAACAACAGGCTGTCATCGCCTGAAATGGACAAGTTTAAGCCAAAAGCTGTCAGGTCCTCTTATTATTGATAATGCTTGACAGGGCTGAGCTTTGCTTGATCTTTTTTTAGCCTTTCTGTCCAAATGGAACAGCATTTTTTCTCTCCAGTTGTTTTTTCCAGTCTACATTGCACACAGCTGCTAAATGTGCAAGAGGTACCAGTCCCTGTGTGAATTACCAGGAGCACAGACATGTAGCCAAGAGCTTGCAGAATCACTGCTTTCTTTTTCTTTCTACTCAAGACAAACAGCAAACTCTAGAACAAAATAAAAGTCTATGAGGGCATCCTCAGATCAGACATGAAATATTCATGTTAATGTAGCAATCTGCTGTTGGGTTTTGGAGAGTTAGTTTCTTTCTTTATTTGCTTATTTGCCCTGATTTTTTTTTTACTTCAGTTAATTAGGTCTACCAAAGACAAAAGCTAAACTGTCTGTCTGTGGAAGCTATATCCTCTATTCTACAAGCATTTTCATTATGTCCCTATTAGTCTTTTAAAATTCAAGCAGTTGTCCTGAGATGATGAATCCAAGTTAGCTTGACAGTCAGTAAAAGGTTTGCAGACACCTGGCCAATCATGTCCTGGAATGGTTGTCACCAACAGCAATTTTAGAGGACAGTAGATGCCTGAAAATAATTTTTCCTTTTAAGATTAATGTTCCCACATAAGGTCAAATGATCACACTTCAAGTTATATTATATCTGAGCTACAGTTCAGGTCTGAAGTTGAGCCAAAGTGCAAATCTGAGTGCCAAAGTTTAATTAAATACTGGGATGACATGGGAAAAACYTTACACAATTTCTCATTGCAAATACTGTGATTCTCATGAGATCAGCTTGCTGCTTTTTCTTTCTTTTGCTAAAAATACCRTAAGTGTAGACCTTCAGAGATAGAGAACTGAAAATAATTTATTTTGATTAAGCAAATCTGTTGTTGCTGTTATTTACCATCAAAATAAAGGAAGCACTGGGCTAAGACCTAGGAAGCAGTTATTTTCCATTGGTAATTCTCTGTCTTGTCCTTGGACAACTCTTGTTAAACTTTTGAGATGGTCAGTTCCAATTTCATGGGCTCCACATAAGGCACATACAAATATAGCCAACTTGAGAGGAGCCTTTGAAGAATCTAGCTGCTCAGTTTTGCTTCCTGGGATCTAAACTCTTTGGATGATTTGGTAGAGGGCTGAACATCTTTTCAGTGCTGATGTTACTGTAGGCTTCCTCTGCCAAACCAGACTATATACCTTGCATCTTACTTAGACCACAAGTGCTTTAGGACTGGGCCTGTCATTCAATGTGTGATCAAAGTCCAAGGCAGTGGGAGCTGTGAGGGAGTGGCAGTAACTTCCAGCTGAGACCACAAAGTAAATAGCCATGGTGACACTAGTCAACAAAGCCATGGTGACAGCTACAACATCTGACAGCCACAGGAGAGAGCCAAAGCAGATGAGGATGATGGCTGACCTACCTTAGGACTGGGCCTTAAATCCCTGGATATTAACAGCCTGCTGATTCAGTGTACAGGCTATTGACCTAATAGACAGTGACTTTCAAATGGCTGTTCAGTTCCTCTCTAGGGGTGAATTGCCTAGTTCTCTGCCTCCACTTACTTCTCTATAAGGTGATTCTCTCACTACTCTGTTTAGAGAGTAAGTTATAGTTGGAAATAATATTTAGGACTAGGATTCTCAGATTCCTTCGGACCTTGCATAGCACTGGTTCCTCCAGAAAGAGTTGCATGTCTCTAAGGCTACTCCTAACTTGCAAGCACACTCATATTTAGAACCAATTTGTCCTCAGTGGTAGGAGGAAATGGTATTCCTGCAAAATCAATTAGTATGTGCACCTTTTCTGTGTTCCTCTTTCTTACAATCAACATAAGACCACAAGACAGGAGGGAAGGATTCAAGTGTTTAAAAAAACCCTCCTGGGCAGGGAGAAGAGACCTATCTTCTCTTCTGTCAAATAACAGCTTGTGATCTGCCACAAACTTAGCTCAGATCTGTAAAAATACAAGGTGCCTCAAAATGCTGCATATGGAATGCCTACATACTTACATACAGTGGGGCATCTGGATTTAAACCCAGGATTCTATACTTCACCTATTAAATGGGATAATAATATTTTCCTACTTCAGCAGAGGGATGTGGGATCATATCAGCCCACCTGTAGCCAGAAGCAGGTCATTACTGCCCTCAGCTGTGAAACCAGCTGCTGGCTCAAAGCCATTGCTAAGAATGACTGGAGTGAAAGCAATGAGTGGAGAGGTGTTAAATACCAGAGACTGACAAACTGTAGGTGAAGTGGAGGGGGCTGGAAGATTGGCAGGGTGGGAGGGCAGGAGAAGTCAGGGAAACTTGTGAGGGTTCTTTCATTTTTTATCAATGCCGGATTCCTGGACTGAGGTGTAGAGCAGAGTTTACAAAAGCGGAAAAGGAGCAAGGGGCTTTGAGTGGCGGGAGGTCCTATGCTAAGCACATAGCTCTGGATTTTAGATTAGAAGCTAAATTGTTCTGCTGTCTCTATGCTGGTTCTCTGTCATGGCAGATAAAAGATTTGCTAGACTGTGTTATGCCTTGGCCACAAACAAGTGTCCTAAACACAAGTGGAGCTCTCTGACAGGCAGCTTAGTTTTTGAAAGTATTATCCTTTCAGCTTATGTAGGAAAACTATTACCTGGRTCCTTTGCAGAATTAATTCTGCCTGCCTTGATTTTCCTACAGCCATCTCAGTCTCAGTAGAGGGATTTATTTTCTCTTTTCATTTAAAAATAAGTGGAATSATTAGGTTCTTTTGAATAGCTTCTATAGGACTTTCAAGTGCTCACAGCCAGAGTAGAACATCTCTCACCTAAAAAGCTGCCATAAGTTACTCTGCATTCACCCACACACATGCCTTGGCTTTCTGGGTGTTATATCCCAAGGATTGAAGGTGGGGCTCCTGAATGGAGCGGACATTACTAGAGGGGTGAGTTATACAAAGATGGTTCCTCCTGCATTAAGAGCATCAAATGTTGTAGGCAATCTGTGCTCTCTATACACCAGAGAATTATTTTTTTCCCAGACCCTTGTATACCATGAAAGTTGAGATATCAGAAAATGTATGTTTCCATACAGCACCGACAAGCTTTAGGTGGAATCTAACTATAAGCAGTTCTTAGTGAAAGATGTTAACTTTTTACTCATGGAAGGGCTGAGGGACACTCTGCTTCTGTAGCACCTTAAACCCCTAGGCTGAGCCAGTGCCTAGCTTGGAGATGATGAAAAAACAGAGGAATATTTTTAAGGTAGTGGGCATGAAACTGCTCTGTCACAGGAGGAATTCCTCCCACCCCTCCTAGGAACAAGGCACTTGGATATGCTGGCTACCAGCAACCCCTGAAGCAAATGATCTCCTTCCTTTGCCAACCATCACCGCACCTCCCTTGCCTCAGCTGCAGCTAATTGAAACGCTATCTGAAAGCCTCAGCTTTACTGTTATCCTTCAGAAAGGAGTGAAATGACACGATAGTGACTAGGATGCTGTCRCTTGAGTACCCAGTTTACAACTTCAGCGTGGTAGAAACTGAAATTCAGTGTATAACTCTTTTGAAAATCATCTCTTTTTTTTTTTTTTAACAGTAAAATTGCACGTAAATCAGTAAGTTCCTCTCTTAAAGAGCAAACCTGGTATTTTGCCAGCTAATCAGCAGAGTTCAGTAGAAATGTTCTAGCAAATGCTTTTGTTGTGGCACAGTACCTGTTCAAAGGCAACATTTTCATGGAAATCTACCAATCTAAACACCATTTTCTCATTGGGAATGTTTCAACTCAACCCTAAGACTCTCGTGTCCAACAGGAGTTTTTTATTCACAGGCTCACAGTTCTTTATTCAAATACACTCTCTTCCCTCCCTCTCCTGTCAAAGTGGCTGTAAAGCTCTTTTGAAGAAACTTTTTCCTCTAGCATGGAACAAAAGAAACACAAATCTGTATGCTTTCATGCAAAGCCTTGTTCCCTAGCAAGTCCCTAAAAAAGCAATATGTCTGTCTGCAGCTGTGCTATCTCCCACAGTGATCAGGCCTGGATGTAAGTAAGTGACCTCTCGTGCCCATCAAAATCCTAAAGGAAGTAGTGAGGTTGTCTTGATAGATGGCATTCTGTTTTGTCTGTTCAACAAGGATCGAAATCCAATTTAACAGGTAAATTGCCTTAAAAGGGTGCTATAGGTGAGCATTCCCTTTTGATGAGTTAGAAACACATTATTAGGGCAACTGTGTACATGCAAAGATGTAAAAAGTCAGCCCTGGATATCTGCGGAAATTCCATGTTAGATTAAGGATCAGATGTATTATCCCAGATTCCAAAGTCATTTCAAGTTAGGTAACTACATTTTGCTTCACAGGGTCAGCTTGCAACCTGATGTTATTGGGTAATGCTCTACTGAGTTGTCAGAATTAGGAAATGTACAACCATGCCCAGGAATTTTTTTGATTTCTGATATCATGAAAAGGAAATGATCTATGAGTTTTGCTCTTTTCTGTGTGCTTGCTTCAGTTTCAATAATTAAGGGGTTGCTGTAAATGTGAGACATTTTCCACTTCTTTAAGTCTCTGAATCAGAATCCATTATCTTTTCAAAACATATTCTGTGGTTCAAACGTGTTACAGACTTTAAGGCTCAACAGTCTCCATTGTGCCTCTGGCAAAAAAAACAATTGTGATATTCCCTTCTAACCTTAATATCTATCTACTTATGGATCTTTGAGGTGGAGGAGGACTCCTAGCAATTTGAAAGCCTGAAGGTGTAAAAATGACATTGTCCATGACCTTTGAGTAACTTCTTTTCTTTTCCCAATTCTAAATTGTAGATGCAGTCCTAGAGAGAGTTATCAATATATAGTTCTTCTCTTGATATATAGCTGCAATAGCAAACTGCATGTTAATTTTACTAAGCTTTGATAATTTTCTATCAGTGGACAATCATTTACAAAACAAGAATAGAATGAATGTTTGATTTAGGCTGGATGTAGTCATCAACTCCATAACCAAGCACCAAAACCAAGTATATAAAACTAGAGATATCAAAAGTTTTGCATAGAAAACGAGCCAGTTACTTTGTAAATCACTTTGGTCTGAATAATCTTTTAATAATAATCTTAATATTTTGCTCTTAATCGTCCCCTTATTTTTGACCTTGAGACTGTCATACAACAGATAGCAAATCTCCGTACTCAATGCAGGAGGTTCATTTTTCCTTTTGTGAAAGGCTACTCTAGTCAGTTTTAGGATGAAATCAAAATCTTCAGAARTATAGAGAGGCCAGAAAAGAGTGTACTATTTTTCTGCAACTGTGCAGAACATAAAGTGGGATGAGGGGACACCTGAACTCCTACAGTGTTTCCTACACGCTGCCACATCACTCACAGAAGAAATGCCGGGGTGGACCATTCCCTATCTTGTCTTCACCAGAAGGAAGACACATATTTGACCAGAAAGTTTTGGTTTCACCAGATAACACTAGTAAAACTTTCATATTTGACTATTTATGGGATTTGTTTCATAACATTTTTGGAAGGTGTCGTTTATTTGCTTTCATGTGGCTTTTAGAAAATGCAACCCTCAAYATATGCACATTGACATTTGTTCAGTCTGTTGTTCAATCCACTTCTCTAGAAACCTTATGCTAACCCATAAGATACCTCCATACCTCAAACAGACAAGCATATTTTTGTGGTCTTTATTCAGCTAGCTCTACATGTTGAACTATAGGACTTTGCCTCCTGTAGTGAAGCAGAATCATCATGCCCTGCTTATTTTTTATTTCATGCAATTACTAAAATGTGTCATTTGCATAAAGTGCACCATGAAAGGAGTTTGCAGTGGCTGCTCCTACATATTTCACTATTAAATGTTTCAAATATCCTCTATCTGAGAAAATGACTGTGGGCATGAACAGAAAGAGTCCTTCCCAGAAGCATTTATTGAAGAAGCACAATAATCTTTTCTTTTCTTTTTTTTTTTTTCCTCCTCAGCCATGCATTCAGTCCTTCATTTTCTGGGAAAGATATTGATGTCAATTCATTTACTACCGAGAAATTATGATTATTCAGTGAGCTGAGATGGGCCCCTTAAGCCAGCTGATTAGATAATCAACTCATAAGCAGGGAATTTGCATTGCTATCACTCACCAATAAGAGTGGGTCAGTTGCTGTGTACCTGCATCAGCACTTCATTGAAAGGAAAAGTTCTGCTTGGGGGAAGAAAAGGTTTTTGAATTGGCTATATTTTTCTTGATAGCATCACAGTACCTGTCCTCTGTGGTCTGTATGACGGAAAGGCAGAATAAAAGCTGGGCCCCAGGCTGGATTGCTGCTCAGCTCTGATAGTATGTGGCTGCTATGGGGAGTTTATTGCTCATAGACCACACCAGCAACAAAAGATGGGCCCGGGGCTGTTCTCCAGCCCAGAGTGTATGTAGGGCCATAAACAGCAGCCTGCCTCTTCCAATTTAGGGGATGCAAGTCTTAAGATGGAAGACAGTAAAGAAATCCTTATTATAGACCCACACTGCAGCAGCACTTGGGAAATAGCCCATGAGTATCTCTCAGACATCTGCTGAGGATGAGAGAAGGAGAAGGTTCAAGCTCTTTCTCACAGCAAACAAAGCTTATTTTTCTTCAAGTGTTTTATGTGGCAGCACTCTGGGGAATTATACCTTAAGGAATCTCTCAGAAAAGAGATGACCTGTATAGTTTAGGGACTTGCTATAATGCTGAGAAATTATAAGTCAAACACTGAGCGCGGCAGTCTTCTGCTAGACCTTTTAGCTCTGAACAATTTCTCATCAACACAAGATGTATATCACAAGGAAGGTAAAGGAGTGAAAAAGTGGGGAAGATCAATTGCTCTTAATTCGTTCAGGGCATAAAATTAAAAGGATGGCTAATTTAATCTGTCCGTGGAAAAAAATCTTAGCCCCATTGATAATGCAGAGAATTTTGTCATTGAATAGAAAAGTTATTGAATGCCAGGCAGTTTAAATATACATTCAAGCTGTTTTAGGCAAGTCAAGCAATTATTTATCATTCGTGTTCTTGGTATAAACTTGTCAGTTAGCTCCCTGAAATATTTGTTGCTGTTACACTTATACATAATTTATTGCTAAATTTGTTTACATGTGCTATGTTTGAAAATGAAGCAGCATGAGAGCAAAGAACATTATAGTTTGCCTGTTGTAGAAAAGAACAGATTCTGAGGAGTTTATTTATGCCTGCACTATTAAAAACAGTAGGTTAAATGCTACAAGTGAAGTGCCTTTACAGATTTACATAATACATACAATGCTCATCAAACCTCCTAACTAAATGTTGATCAGGATCTCCCATGTTAAGGACCAGCCTGTGCTCATTTACTCCACAGGAAAGAGTCTGTGGGTGGAAGGAGCTGTTTCTAAAAAGTTTGTGCCCTTTCTCTCCCACAGCTGCCTTCTTGTACAGATGGACTGAAACACTGGAGAGACAGAAATTCCCCTCCACGCTGGCAAGCAAATRGCTTTGCTGTTTATGTCTGCTGAGAATCCATCCCTGTGGGTACTGATTTTGCAACATGACACGGTTTTGCAACGTGGCTGTGTCAACCTGGCCATCCATCTCTGGTCCAATAGGTCACCTTCAGCTCTGGCTCCAAAATTCCCATAGAATAGCAGATGTTTTCACTGAAAACTGCTTTCATGTCTGTTTTTAGGTACTGCAGCCGAATAATGTCAGTCTGCTGAGTTGTTCCGGCACTGCCACAGCAGTGGGAGAAATGCTTAGAGAGGCTCTTAGCCTTTTCTGTAAACTGAGCATGGATGAAAATCAGTGATTCTGTTATGTGGTGATCAAATGCAAACCCTTGCACCRCAGAAGACACAGATAAGAGTACGGTCAGAAAATTCAGAGAACACGGTTGTCTTTCACTGAGGTCAATAAATGTCTCTTTCGGGCAGTGGAAATCAACTTGCTAAAAACCAAATCYCTTGAAACAAAATTTCTCCTTCAGCAACTACAGACTAGTACATGCTGCTTTCCACATATATCAGATTAGAGAAATAAGCATAGGGCAGAGAGTTGGGAGATCCTGGGTAATAATCCTGGTTCTGCCGCTGATGGCCAAAACACACTATTTTCCCATCTGTTTTCCCATCAGTGAAGTGGAGGCAGTACTTCTCTCTGAAGGGTGTTGTACTGTTTAATTAGGTAATGTCAGGACAGCGCTTTGGCCATATAAACACCATAAAAATGCTAAGTGCCTAATTCATCAAGCTCTGTGCTGCAGTGGTGAGAGGATAGGATATCCCTTTAGTCTCATGTGTGAGAATCCAGCCCAAATTGCTGTACTGACATCCCCGGATGAGAGTTCAGGCCCAGTTACTCAAATCCTGAAACGCGTCCGATTTCTCTGGCATGTTGATCCTCCTGCCCATCTGTCTGCRTGGCCCAATGCCCTCCTGAAACATCCTCTGTCCGCTTTAGGAGCTCAGAAGTGCCCACAGGAGGAAGAGGCGTGTGTGCAAAGCCAACAGTGCTCCTCCTGCAAGGAGACCACTGGGCAACGTGGCGCATCCTTTCCTCTCCGCGTGGTTTGGGGTGGGCTGCCTTTTTGTTGTACGTGAGCAGCAGCTTCTGGGAGAAATGTGTTCACATGACTATGGGTCCTCTCTGAGTGAGGARCGGCAATGACTTGTATGCCAAGACCCCTTTTATTAGCCCCAAAATCTGCGCAGTTAGGGCCCACGGTTCTTTTTATAATTTGATCTGGTCTCATTTCTATTTTAGCACACAGCCAGGACAGCCTTTCCAACTGCGTTATTACAGTACTGCCTACAAACAGCAACTACTGCCTAAGTAGGAGAGATTAGGGTATCAGCCGAACCTTCCACTGACAAGTCTCAGAGCTCCTTTGACTGAACTGACAGATTTCGAGGATTGCCAGACAAAATTAAATACRCCAAGTTTCACGCTTATTGTGCAAAGTTGTTTCAAGCCCATCAGCGCAGGAAAATAATCCTCACAGGCATGGTGTGACTCTCTGTCTTCCTCCATCGGTCAGACGATGTCATGATCTTGAGATTGCTGCTGCCCTCAAGCTTACTGGCAGTCTGGGTCTCCAGCAGCAAATACAGTCCCTGGATCAGTACCCAGAGATGAGGCAGTCAGGGGGCATCATTGCAGTAATGACAGAGTTGAGGGAAAACGTAGATGAAATAAACCCAGATGTGGAGCCAAATAGTTGCTTTCTTTGCAGTCCTTAACTCTGAACTGACTCCGGCGCGCAGCAGTGCCAGCCTGCACCAGTTGGGCGTTCCTGGCCCGACCCTTGTTTGTTCTCGTGTTYCTCCTTCCCCCTGGCTCCAGGCAAGGCCAAAAGCAGGATGCCCAAAAGCCAGGAGGAGAGATGGCCAGTCAGGCTTTCCAGGTCGGACGAAAGAAGTGCTAGGAATCCCTGTGGAAATCAAGTGCTTTGCATCATTTCTTTCCCCGATCAAAATGCTGGAGTATACCAACAGGTGAAACCCTTGTAGTTCATCTACTGCTAATGGGAATAACCAGCCCCGCAAAATCGTGACAAGTAGCAGGAGACACCGCTGCCATTTAAATAATTTTCTCATGCCACCTGCAATCTTCAGCAATTCTTTTGTGAGTTTGGAGGACCTGGAATTATATGATTCATGCAAATAAAAAATTTTCAGGAAGGGAGCACTTCTACATCCAGTATTTGTGCAAAGAGAAGCCTAAAAAMCAGAACCAAAATATTTTAACAGGTAATAGGGAAGAACACAGTAAACAAACAAGCAAGAAAACTGTGATTGTAGGAATAGCTTTTAGCCATCCTAAATAGATATTTGGCTCCCACAGCCAGAGTCTGTGCAGAATTTAATGTAATCATTTGTGAAGAAAAGCTCTGATGCAGGAAACATTGTCAGTCATCTTTTACAGAGAAGGAAAATGAAGGCCAAAGTCATGCGGGAAGCCTGACAGGAGCTCAAACCTGTTTTTTCCAAGTTTAGGTGTAGTTCCCCTGGTTGTCACTACCCATAAAAAATTCCTCAAAGTCTATAAAAGCAGTCTTTAAAAAATGGAAAGCTCTGAATATCTGGCAGATAAAAACCATCTGGCAGACTAAAAACCCCTTCCTGTGCAAACCGTTCTCTTTGGTCAGACCGCCCGTGTCCCTGCTAGGCTYGGCCGTGGGCACCAGCTGTTTGCCTGGGCTGCTGGAGCCAGCCAGGCCAGGCAAACTGCTCCTAAAAGCACTGAAGGCGACGGTTCGACCTGCAGCGCTGGTGGGCTCCCATGGTGTAAGTCAGGAGCAACGCTGCAGAAGCAGCCGCCTTAACTCACATCCACGTGGGAAGGAGAGCTGCAAAGCTCTCGCGCCTTCCTGCGCCCGGGGCGAGCAATGCCCGTGCTTTGCTTTCTGTGTCTGGGACTAAACCAGAGTGAAATGGGGCCTAATAATCTTCTTGGAGCCTGAAGCTCATTTGTTCTATTTCTCTGCTGAGAAGAGCAATAAAGTGTAGAAACCCAGTGGTTTAAAGCATGCAAACCTACATTTCACTGGTGCAGAATCATTATCCTGCCTGCCCATAAATTTTTGTACCAGTCTAAGCTGTTTAATTGGCAAAATATATTTTATATAACATGAACTTGAGCACCTAAATTTAATATTGGCTCAGCCTAATCTCAGGTGATATTAATCACTAATTAATACTTTTTTGGGCTTTTGTTCACACAGAAAGAATCAGTACTCTAATTACCACTTGTTTGATAATGTGCCTTTATCTTTCCTTTAATGGGGCTGCCAGTTTATTTAGATACAAACATCTAAGGATTTTTACATTCCCAAGAGCAATTGCTCTCTTAAATACTTTCAGTGATACAGTTACTTTAAAGCAATAAGCAGTGCAAGAAGAGCTAGCATGAAATTACATTATATCTCCAGAGCTTTGTAGTTATATAAGAACTCCTGGCATATTCCATTAATTAATGAAATATGTTTACTGTAGGTTTCTGAAGTTATTAATTATTTTTAGTAGTCTAAAATTCTTCAGCTGTCATGTTTGTGAATTATTTTTATTATTAACTCAAGCTGGAGAGGTATGTTATTTTATGCATTCATATCTTGACTGAAGGATGAGCAAAATATATAAGGGGGAGGAGATTCCTTCAGTCAGATGTCACTCCATGTCTCTTCTGACCCTGCAATTATATAGATGTTTAAATATATATTGGCAGTACCCAAAGAACATGAGAACAAATTAACATTTTATGCCACAGATTTGCAACACTAAATCTAGCAATTTTCCAGTGTAAGCTTATTTTTAAAATACTAATATTTTTAGCCTACATTCATTTCTGAGTGTCCCTATAATATAGAACATTGTACTAAATGGAAAATTTCAAATCTAAAAGAAAAAAAACCCTTCTACTTTCGCTCTCTGGAACTGGAATAAGATGAGGTTTTACTTTTTATTCTAATTCTCTTCTTGTGTTTAAAAGATTGGGAGCCAGTCTCTTTTACTCTCTTTTACCTCCCATGATTTCTTACAAGGCATAATTGCTGAATCTTTTTAGCTGCCTGCAAAATGAATCATAGATGTATGTAACTGATGTAAAAGACCTATGGTATTTAGTCATTTTACCCCTCCCTTCTCAGTGTGGGGAGGTCAGATGCAAAACTACTTTGCTTCATAAAGGTGTCTGAAAATTAATTCACTAACTTTCATTAGGCACTCATAATGAAAAGTGAGATTGGAGTGCAAAGGATTGCTGTTTTCTTTATTTTCATTCCTCAAACTAAATTGGATTAATCAAATTGGAAAGGATAAAATATTAGAGCTTGTTCTTGTCTCTTTGCTTCCTCCCATTGGTTATAAATGTGTACACTGGAATGCTTCATGCTGTCCCTTTTCTAGGCAGCAACGATATTTGAGGCACTCTGCGTTACTTTCTCATTTTGAAGCAGAAAATGGTATGGAGAGATCTTATTTTCTCACTTAGCTTCATTGCTGAGTAGCAAGACAGCAGAGGAGGGGGGGAACAGACTATAAATTAGAGGCATTTCTTTTCTTATTCCTTTTCCTTTTTTTCTGCAAAAGACACAGTAGCTGGGGAAGATCATAATTCCTTAGTAATCTCCAAAAGCCTTTCTCCCTCAGGCACACAYGGGTAAAGCCTACATCCCTACTCTCCTTGCTCTTTGCTGTGCAGAAAAGTCAACGATGCCATTTCTCCCTGCTTTGGTGTGGCTGCCCGGCAGCGCAGCTCTGCCCCTGCCTGCGACCCATCAATTTTCCCCTCCTGCTTCGCCTCGAGGGGTGGCATCGCTTACACTGATGTGCATCTCCTCGCTCTCACGCCAGTGTGCAATCCTTGTTCTCGGCTCTTCCTTTGGGTGCAGAAGTTGATGACACCAGCAGCTGGAAATGGGCTCATTCTTTAATAGATTTAAGGATGCCTGAAGAAGGCTGAGTCTAAAATGAGATCTGAATTGAATTTTTATGATTTCACCCATCTCTGCTCAAAAGAACCCATTCACAGCATGTGAGAGGTTTCTCTCTCCACTAGTGTTAGGTCCTGTGTTGTTTCTTTTTACAAACCATATTTTTAGCAGCTGTCTCAAATAATTTCCATCCAGCATTTTAGTCTTGTGAAGAAGTTTTTCCACAGAAATTTTTTCATTAAAATATGATGAAATAGGTGAAACATTGTAGATAGGTTTTAATCATTTTTTCTTCATTTCTATCAAAGACTTGCATAGAAGAGTACTACCCTTTTCCAGCCAGCTTTGTTTTCAGCAAGCCCTTTAACTGATGAGAAGATGATGGCATGGGGAGGCCTACAAAGAACATATGAAGCACTGAATTTGCCTCCAGAATCTCCAAAACTCCAGGGTACGTGAAGACAGACAAGTGTCTTCAAAGGGGACCCTCAGGACTCCTTGGTGTAGTACCCAAAGGCAGCAAGTAGGCCGCATTCATCCAGAAGATAAAGTTGCACAACCAAATGTACCTTCAGTCCTGGGATGTGTAGAGCTAGGATTTTTTTCTTCCAGTATCATATTAAAAATCATTAAGTTTAGTTTTTCCCAGAGGCTTACAGCTTTGTCAGCACTTCCCTAACAGCTTTCTCTACCCTTCTGGAACACACAGGGAGAAAAAATAACTGAAAACTTAATCCTTGCATTCTCCCTCCAAGAATGCTTCCTTAAGGGACTTTTCCTAACGCTCGTTTTCTTGTCTCCGGCCTGATAACTAAGGAGAGAACTGCCTGCACTGGCTTCCTCTGGCTTCCGAGCTCTTTGGGTTTGTGCTTCTGTTTTCATTTCTCTATCTCATGCTTTTGCTTGCTCTTTCCATCACAACCTGTCAATCACAAGCCTCCACAGAGCGAGCTGAATGACTCCTTTCTGGACACTACTGACTTTCACTGAATCCATGGCTTTTGCACTCAGAACAGCAAACTGGTTTCCACAGTGGTCCAGAAGTTCTGTATTTTTAAAACGTTTGGTTCCCCCCTTCTCTTCTCCTTTTACCCTCTCACAGCAGGCATCAAACTCTGTAAGGTGGTCAGCAGGATGGATGACTTGGTGTAAGTAAAGAGAAAAGAATAACAACCCAAATTTTCCTCTTTCTGGGACTAAATCACTTTGAAGATGCACAAAACCAATACTCACTCTTGCTGTGTTTTTTCATCTTCACATGCTCTTTGTGCTTCACAGGGTCCTGATTTGGTCTAAGAATCAAATTTGTCTCATTGGAGTCAGGTTTATGCTTTGGTTCATGGCTAAACCAGGATGGAGAAGTTCTGAAGAGCTAAGTAAGAGCCATAACTTCAGGCAACCAGAATGGAATGAGGTAAACTTAGAAGATCTTGTTCCCTGGGAAAAAAAAAACAAACAAATTTTCTGTCCACAACAAGCCATGAATTATACTGATTTCCATAGCACATTTGAAATCCATTAKTGAAGTCAGAAGAGATTAAATTGTATTTCTCACCCCTTCCCAAGAAATTAGCAGGAGAAAACCAAATTTGTATATTATCTTTTGGTAAGGAAGAACTTCTTTTAAGAAATATTTTTCCTATAACCTTGAAATAAAAAAATCTTCAAAACCATTAGGAAAATATTTTATTTCAAAGTTCTTTCAATAAAAAAATTCATCTGAATGTTTGAAATTCTGGTGATAAAGTATCTTGCTGCTAGAAAACCTTGTTCATCTGACAAAAACAGAGCAACTGTAGAAAATATCAGAATTTAATAGTTTGATCAATACATTCCTAAGGCCAAAGGAAGACTGGCACAGTCATTAAAATTTGCAATGTACAGTGAAAGCTGAAGAAATTCATGCTGTGATTACTTTATATCAAGCCTCTACCTTCTGGCTGGCATAGGGCATATTTAAAGAAAAACTCTCCACCTAGATTTAGAGCTCTACCAATGAAAACAAACTTTTTTTAATCTAAAGACTTCCAGTAATGAAGAATTCAGCAGGAAAGTTGTACCATTGTCTCACTTCTGGTTCTAGAAATTCACAATATTTAGTGAACTGATCAGGCTTTAGTTTTGAGTTACTATCTCATGCTGCTAAATTATGGCCACTTGCTCTCAAAACTTTCATCTCCCTCAGAGGGGAGAGAAGCTGTGGTCCAGGTTCCTTCTTCTTATTCATAAATTAAAAAGATTATGCTCCCTAAGTATTTCAGTGTAAGGCAGATTTTTCAAGAACTCAGATACTTAATTTTTTTTTTATTCCCCTGAACAGCTTCCTTGTTCATCAACATGCATTTTAAGGTATGGACAGCAGGAGACTGTTTCAGCAATGGGCTCGCTGTGCGGTGTCAAGCCTTTCCCATTGTATGAGTCTGGAACAACCGGGAAAGGGAAACAAGCCAGGAGCCACACCAGCATCGTCTGCAGCTCAGATCACGCACAATCCCATTTCCTTCCACAAGGTTCTACGTCCTGATGTTGTTGGTCAGCCTATCTGTGAGCTAGCGCATGGTGGTGAAGGGACATGGACCTAAGCAGCATTGCTGTTTGGGTGCTCAGGATGTATATTATCTATGAGGTGCATCCCAAGTGATAACCACTGCAAAATGCCTTCTTCAGCTGCATTGTGGTACTCCAGGGCCTTCCCCCTGCATGATCCTCTGGGATATGATTTCAAGTCATGAGTCTTACAGGCTGGGAGAATAAAAACTCAGGATGTTGTTGATGCCGTATACACTAGCAATGCCACCTCTCTCCTCTGAGCTGCTTCTCAGCTCCAGCTACCCAAGCGTCCCCCACTCCCTGGGAAGCATTGCATTGGGAGATCAAACTGCCATCTGCCACGGCCCTTCAGCAAATTATCATAATGTGATCATCTGACATGTTTTGAAACACTGTCTATTCCTCTTCCTGATGTAGACAAAGCCTGTCACTGAGTTCAAGTCAGCTTCCTTCAGGGAATGAGGTGTTCAGGAGAAAATGTCAGCATGAATGTAAGACTGGAACCAAATTAACATTAATCCTCCCCAGTTTCCTTCATTTTTGTGTATCGTCTCCAGCATTTTTCTGTATAGGCTCTTCTGTCTTGTTTTTTTTTTTTTTGAAGCAGTATTTTCTAATTCTGAAAAAAATAGACTTTGGACTAAGTGTAGGATCATTGTCTACCATGAACCTTCTTATTTGCACCTGTGGCCTCTAGAAATTGGGGCTCGTAAGTCCCAGACATTGACCTTTTTTTGTCTGTGCAACGCAGGTTGCATCCTGTTACAGAAACAAAGGACACACGCTCCCTTTTATCTGCGCTGTAGAGCCAGAACACCACTGCTCATTGTGATGAGCATCGTCAGCAGGGGTCTCCTGCCAATTCTCCTCCTTCAGTTTCATATTCATTTGTTAGGTCTAATTACATTCAAACTCCTCTGCCTTTGACTGATAGTACATTTTTTGTGTGTAACATTTTGGGATTGAGCAGAAATGACTTACATTGACAGATTGCTTTTGTACTTGCTGGCTACTGTCCATTTCATTTTTATTGTATGTTTCATTGTGTACTTCAGAGAGTTTGCTAAAGGTTTACAACATCCCCAATTTGCAGTGGGATTTAAGTGCTCTGGGGATGGGTGGGAAAAGCCTTGTCTCTTCCATCAGGTTATCCAACAGTGGTGTTAAAGGAGCTGTGGACCCTGTAGTAAACAAGAATACTGTAAAAGATAATATAATTTTTTCCTTATTTGAAGTACTCTCCTACTTTTCCTAGGAGTTATTGGCTTGATATGCAGAAGAGATCTTGCTGAAAGGAATTATGAATTTCAATGAGAAGATGTTTTGTCTCCAATCTTGTTTTGTTTTCAGTGTTATAGTATTTCCATATGCAAAATACTTGGTCTGCAAGTACATAAATAGCAAAGAAAGGGCTTGCCTCTGCCATGGGACTAAAATGACCAGATGTTGCCTGCTTTGGCTCTCCAGTATTCCACAAGCCCTTTCTGAGAGGACTATATATTGGGCAGGAACTAGGAAATTTGGCATGACAACCCCACCTGAAAATCAAGTTGGATTCTTTCCATGTCACTAACACTCTGCAGATTTGGTTAATGGCTTTGTTGTGACACTTCTGCCTTGATTACCTTGAAAATCTGATTATGGTCAAGACAGCCTAGGAATCCTTTGGCATTGCTAGCAGGGCTCAGAAATACCACTGACCAAAGCGGTTTACTGAAGTCAACAGATTTGACTCTGGTCCTGAAAAGAGGTTTGGTTGTCTTTGAACTACATCTAAATAAAATCAGGACAGTGGACAAGGCAATCCAACCCTATTGCTTAAGAAGATTTTTCTTTTATTTAATCACTTAGTGACCCCCACCTTGAATAGATTGATTTGGAATGTAACTCTGAGATATCAAGGTAGGAGGGAATTTCTTTGAGCCCCTTCGAAGAAAGACAATATCTGTTTGTAAAATTGAGGTCCAGGTGTCAAGCACTGCATCCAGCTCCATTTCCTCAGTACCAGGAAGCCAATAAGAAACTGTGGTATTTGGGAAAGGATTGATGAAATCATTTGGCAGGACTGAAAGTAGGAAGAAACTGGGTTTTTCAGGAAGGGAGCATGTGTTTGCATTTCAGTGCTCCAGTTTTCAGCCTGACATCTCAGTTTAATTTGTGGATGAATGTGTGAGTTTGTGTTAAGACACTAGACTGCAAACTGAACAGCTGAACCACAGGCATAAATTCTCTTCTGCTGACTCTGCTGTAGCAGTGGTAACCTCCAACACGGAGTAGGGCGCTAAACTCTTATACCCTTATTGCGAGATTCACAAGAATCTTTGTTTCCAAGTTAAAAACCCTGCAGAATAGCCGCATTGTCCTTTCTGCCATGAGACAAAAACAAAGTATTACTGGGCATTGCCACCAGCTGGCCGTAGGCCTTGCTCTGAAAGTGTTTGCAGTCTTGGAGAAAATGAGGAAAAAAATAACTTTTTTTTTTCAAAAATTGTTGCATTATTGTGGTCATCATTTTGATGAGGACAGACCTTTGTCCATAAGGTAAAGCAGAGGTGCAGTCCGATATACCTCAAATAGAAAACATTACACCCCTTCCTAGGGATGGCCATTTACCACAACTGCATGGTGAGAGTGTCCCGTCTTCTCAGCAAAGCATTAATATAATAGTGGAAATGGTATTAGTCAAGATGTTATATCAAGATATTTGCTGAGACCAAGAGTACACAACATGGTATCTACGTCCACAATATTTGCCTGCCACACTTTGCATTGGGTAATTAGATAAAAAACATGATGTTGGCATTGCCAACCAGAGCAGATGTGTGTGCACTAGCAGGCATTGCATGCTGCATCTCTTTGTTAAACAGGATAACCGCACTTCCTTCGTATCCTACCGACGGAACACACTTAGGTTTCATCTCTTTTTTTCCCAGCTGATGAAGGAGTTTGAGGGAGGAGTGACTGTTCATGAAAGGATGGACTTATTCCCCTGGCTGGTTTGGCACCAGACTAAGACTGATTTGTATTCTTGAGTTTGGATCAGCCCTGAAATTTCTCATTCTGGGAATACTATTTCATCCAGGCAGTCTTGTCTGTATGAGCCCAGGCATCAATATGAAGGATTTTAAGGTATTAAACCTTAAAGATTAAACTATTTAAGTTTTCAAGGTTTCAAATCCTACTCTTATTTCAGTTAGAAAAGCATTAGGTATTGTTTAATGGAGATTCTTCTCTGAAAGAACTGTCACTGGTACTAGTTGGTCCCTCAGAGGCCACCAGTGTCTACTCATTCATTTTGTTCATAAGCATTAAATGCACGGTTGACTTTGAAGCAAGAATTTTAAACGAACAGACACAATCAGTTCTTGCCCATGATAATGTCAACTTGACTGTAAAACTCCTTGATTTATAAACATCTCTGCCGTGAAGCTAAATTAAATAAATAGCACACTCAGTGCCTGCTGCCCATACTGTAAATAAAGGAGAATATAATCACCATGATAAGAAAACACTTCTCCTGCCCAAATGTCATGTTCTCCACTAATTTATTTTTGTACCTCTTGTGACTTACCCATCAAGAACAAGTTGACTCCAGAAGATTCAGAAAAACTCTGTGAAGACTTTTTTCAGGACTGAAAGTCTTCATAGAGACCTATATTTGCTAGCAGGGACCCATACTGAGATGAGCTTATCTAAGAGGTGACTGGAAAAAGAAGAGGACTGATATTTGTTATGGATACTTCTTTATGCCCTCGGAAACACAGGTTAAGTTCCTGATTCTGCCATAGATTTCCCAAGAGAGCAGGATTTAAAACTAAACTCTCTGCCTTCCAGGAGAGCGTTCAGTACTGGGATATTGATTCTTTTTCTCTTCTTTTTTGGTCTAAGAATTATTTATGTATGTTATAGCAAGTGGAACAATTTCTAATGCTTTAGTATTCACAAGTGAAAGAGACAGTATGGGCTAATAGCTGGTTCACTCTCCTGGGAGGAAGGAAAACTTCATTCTAGAACCCATACTATTTAAATCTCAAATTATTTTCTACAAAGAAGAACAACTTTGAATAAGCAAGACCAAGCACCCATCCAGGATAATGCTTTAGCCTAAGTGTACTGGGAAATGCCTGGCCTTCATTCGAAGTGGCAATGTGAGTCTCTTGCTCCCTCAGCACTGCGAACAGGAAAAGAAATGGCAGACTTGTTACCAGCTCATGAATGTATTGTTTGCCCGGAAGAAAATCAGTGAGTCAATAATGGCAAAAATGTCATTCTGACTGAACGCTAAGTCTTATTCTTATCTATTTTGCAAAGTGCTACAGGTAAAGACTGTAAACAGACATATGGAGAGAGAGAAGGTGGAAAATGACACTGTATTCTTGGATCTTGGTATACATGAAGTTGACTTTGGGAAACTCGGACAGTGGCAGAGACATTCACAAAGTGCCACCACACTCCTTCAGCTGGCCAGTGCTCTTGTTGCTCAAGGTTTCTAAGGCGCTGTAATCACACCAAATCTATTCCCAGCCTGTTTTAATATTAAATGAAGACAAGTTACCAAAGAAAGCCTGCTGTTGAAAGCAAGAAAATGCAATCAAAGAAAGGCAACCAGGGGAGTGGGAAAAGCCTCTGTGCTCATTTTGCTCATGGCTGTGCTGGTAGTGACACCTCATATACTGCGCTGGAGTCATACAGGAGGAAAAAACAACGCTGCTGGCGAGGAGAATCAGGCTGTACAATTTAGGCATAAAAGGAATAAAAAAGGTATCAGGAGAGGAAATCTACAAATAAAAATTGCCTACTGCCTAGAAGATGTGTCTCTAAAACAATTGACCAATTGCTTTATATCCCCTCGCAAAAGAATGAGTGTTGTCAGTTCAGATTTAAAGAAATAAATACGATACAAGCAATATTTACTTTGACAAATTGAAAGTTACAAGCGTCGAGGGTCCTCCCTCTGAGCTGTGTTTTTGCAAGCCTTGGGTTTTTTCAAGGTTCAACCAAGCATTGACACAGAATTGAAGTGGAAGTCATGAAATCCCAGGCGAATGGCCAACTAGTTAGATTCAAATCAGCTCTACCAACCTTCTCTTCAGCTCCCAATAAAGAAGGAATCTGAAAAGATAAGCATTTCATTAACAGCATTTTTATTTTCATAATAATAACTCTTGGCTTCCTCATTTTTTTCTGTGCTGAGGTGGTAAGGAAGTCTTAGGAATGCATACATTTAAAGCTGTCCCCAAATTGATTTTTGTCCTGTCATTTTCACTTTCATCAAAATGAAAACAAAGCCTTCCTTAGAGCTTGAAACATTTACACTTAAAATGAAAGAATTTGACTTAGAAATGACATGTTATCTGTAGTGCAGCTATTAACTGTCTCCTAAGTCCTCTGTGGAATACATCGTGCCTGAGCTATTTCAATAGTGCAACATTTCCAAGCCTAAGAAAGTACCAGTGGAAATGAGACATTTCAATATTAGAATCTTCTTCACATGCTTTAACTTATCAACATTAAAAAAAAGGAATCAAACCCCAAAATATTTCTTCCAGTAAATTCTAAATGTCTTTTTCCATGCTTCTTGGGAATCGAAGCTCAAAGAGTTCATGCTTTTATTCTGCTTTATTAGCTAGGTTCTGGCTCTTCTTCCATGTATCTGAAAGCAGAGTATGGCCTTTATGTTCATGTTGAAAGAGATTTTCCTGATGCATGAATTTCTGTTTTTACAGTATTTCTTCTGCCTCAGGACCTAATAAAGGCTTTCCAAAATTCTCCATACAAAAAGTTTAGCCAGAATAGCATGATAGATAGGATACTATATTAGGTTATAAGGGATGTTGGTTCAAATTCCTGCTCAACATGTTTCAGACTTGGGGCTTTAACATTGGAATCATATCTCTTAAAGCCATAGCTATTAGCTCGCAGGCTGCTTTAAACAGAATGCATTTTCTTTGTGGGAGAAGAGCAGCATATCTCTAGGAAATTTTCAGCTAACTGTACCCTCCTTTCTGTTTTACTGTGTAAGTCTGTTGTTATGCTGAATGATAAATAAAGTGACACAAACTGGACTGGATCCTGTCTTCACACAGTTATAAGCCAAGATAAGCATATAAACTTCAAAGACCCTTTTCCTTCTGCTTCCCCTTTAGTGCAGCACATAGTAACTTTAGATCTAAATCATGAAAGGTAATGTCCAAAGGGATTAGGTATTTAAAACATTTTCTGGACCTAGTTTTCAGTGCAAGTCTGTATCACCTTCAAATTTTGACGTGTCCACCCTCCCCTTATTGTCCTGTGACTTCAGCCAGTAGCAGAGGACACAGAGCTAAGCATCTCACCCATCTTCCTCCAGCCTGATCCTGCCTGATCTGTGGTAAATGAGGAGGAAAAAAGTCCCACATGTGCTTATTTCTGAAATCCAAGCTGTTCGCATAGACCCTAAGAGAGCAGAAAGCCCAAGGGCAGAGTCCAGCTCATTCCTGCTGTTCAGTAGCTTTTGCTTTCCTCAGGTGACTCTTATGTTCCTGTATCTTTTATCCTTTCCTTAGAGAAGAAGGAGAAGAGTTTGCAGAAAGAAAGAGTATTTTAATCTACTGGCAGTAAACCTCTTCAGTCAAGGTAATTATAACAGTTGCATCAACCTGGGGAGAAAGGCAAACAAATATGAAAGAGAAGAACATGCAGCCAAGATAAAAAAGCAGTGACCAGGAGATGAACTTGTCTTCAGTTTGTCACTCATGTGCTTTGATTTGCCATCCTTCTGAGGCATTTTAAGCTTTTAAGGCAGCTGTGCTCTCACATTCTGACAGTCCTGCTAATTCTGCCAGCTTAGTGACGTCTCTTTGAAAATTTGGTAGCAAGCTAAAAGGATATGAGCACCCACAATTTCTTTTAAAAAGGTCTAGAGTTGCTAGTTTAGATGTGTAACACATATACACACACAATCATGTTTATTTACTTTTAATATAGCTTATATACTTAAACACACATGTGCACACACACACACACACACACACACTCTCTCTCTCTCTCACACACACACACACATATATATGTTTAATTTCTCCAAAGATAGTGAATCTACAAATTTAAGGATGGTCCTTGCCCAGGGTACAGAGAAAAGAGGACACTCTGTCTTGGGAAAAAGAGAAGACATTCATGATGTAGAAAGTGAAAAAACAGTTGTTTGTTTCTAAGAGTCTGGGCCACAATGTTATTTTCGAAACACAAAATGTATCAAAACAAACCAAAATCTTGTCAGCCCTGCTATGGCAATGCTATCCCTACCAAAACAAAACATTACAAATCATTTGTATCTCAGTAGCAATCCTGGTGTACAGCTGAGCGGAAGCAACGACATAGTTGGTTTATATTCATGTATTGAATCAAAGGAATCCTCCTGATATGTAAGAAAAGCACAATTTTTATGTCAGTTGGCTAAATTTGGCCTTGTCAACACTGGGGATGTATGTTAGGGTAACTATCAACATTAAAGTGTCATAAAACCATAGCCACAGTCAGTGGGAGTAAATACAGATAGCAGGTACTACCTTGTCTTCTGGTATCTTATCGTAGCTGAATCAATAATTCTGGTGAAGTGGCACAAGGCTCTTGTCTTACATTCACCACGTTAGACTGGTTCTCTCCCTGTTTAGTCCATTTTAGGTCAATAAATTCAGTAAGACTATGCCCCCATGTTGTACAGGCACAAATCTTATCTCACCATCACAGTTATATTAAAGCAAAGGGTGAGAAAGGATGACAGTGACTCCAGAAGCATCCAGAGAGTCACCGACTGGAGAGCCAGCAATGCGATCGAGCTTCTGGAGTGGGGTTTGTCTGACAGCTTTATCTATCCACGAAGTAGATGATGGTATCTGAAATAATCATGCTGAGCTAACTTCATAGTTGAGGAAGATTTAGTCAATATAGTTATTGGAGTTTTGGCTTCCTTTATCCACAGGTGTTTGGTAAATAAATTTCCCCCTTGACTCTATTGACTGTGGTGACTATCTCTCTATGGAGAAGAAAGGGAGCCCAAACGACTAGCTTAGGTATAGACACACACTGTTGGTCAGATGAAGCCCACCTTTGTTTTGCTGATCTTATAAGATRCATGAAATACCACTTCTACCTCCTTCTGCTGGAAGCTCATCTACTCCATGCCCTGACAGGCCATATTCATTCTTGCTCAAGAAACATAGCAGGCATACAGGCATCTGCTGTGCTCGTACCTGCAAGATTGTTACGCTGTAGTTATGATTAAATATGGTATGTGTACAGCAGCAGTGACCAGAGACCCCTGCTACTGCAGTGAGGATGGGAGTGGGGGAGCTGCCTACTCTTCATAACGCTCTTCACTCGCACCGTGTTGTGTCCCTCATCCTTTTTATAAGTGCTGGTATGGGGAGCACCAGTCCTTTTAAAGGGAAAAGTCTTCTTTCCTCATAGAGCTGTAAGGGGTAGGTTGGGTATTCTCCAGGATAAATGCTTCTAGATGAGAGAGAACTGAAATCTATTTGGCAAGAGGGGAGGAAAGATTATTCGTGGTTCTGCTAGCTGGATGCAGTGATCTCTTCCTCTATTGCAGAAAAAAAATACATGACCCGTCCTGTAAATTTTGTTCACACACTTGTACTAAAATTCAGACTCTTCCTGCAAAGAGGTGCACCAAATTCACCAAATTAATGGAATGATAGATTTAATAAATACATTGGGCTAAAAGAAATAGTATAGCAACATTTAATTAATATCTGTTATGCTTCAGAGTCAACACAATTCTTTTTTTTTTTTTTTTTGCTGTGAGAAGATAACACTTTTTTACCATCACTTATTTTGAGATTCTTATATCAGTACCAAGCAGCAGAGAAATGTATCTGCTGAAAGAAAGCTCAGCACTATGCAAAGAGTGATAAACTTCTGAGAAGGTGTTTACAAATGCATTCAGTGAAATGGAATTTTAATGAATTGTGCCACATAATCTTGCAGTTAATGAGCTGTAAAAGCCTTTGTCAATTATAGTGACTAGGAACTAACTCTTTTGGTTTCCAGATCAATAATGGGACTCTTATTCTGCACATTTGTATTTTTTAGGGGGAAATTAGGATCTAAGAAAAATAAAATGCTTCTTCCTCATATTAGGTGTCTCAGAAAAGTCCCTCGTTATTGTAACAGAGCTATCTATATTCTTATTATTTGTAAAATCATCTCTCAGCTGCATTAAAAGAAGCAAGCTTTCTGAGATCAAATGGCACCAGTGGTGTAAAACGCTAGTGGCAAAAACAGAAGAGATTAAATGACTTCAGTAATAACTAGCGACTTTTTCCCAGAGTTATATTGAGTTCAGCTATCGTGCACAACCTTTTAGAAAACAAAAATTATCCTGCTCTGCCTTTGCTATCCACCGTAATTGCTCTGCTGTTAGAAAGTGGACATCTTAAAATACTCTGAAAGACTGGTCCAGCTATATGTGTCTTCTTCTAAGTGAAGGTACTGTCTGCACACATTGTTTTTTCTTCATGAGGTCAGTGTTCCTGTCTAGGAGCATAACATTATATCAAATCAGAATTGCCATAGTTCCCAGGGACAGTTAAATATTGCAACCAAACAGTTCCTGTGATTTTCTATCCCCCTAGTAAAATACTCACTTAAGAAACAAAGATTTGGCTCAATAGCTTAATGTCTCCAAAATCTAAAGGATGCATTTATCAAAGAAAAATACAGAGACAGTTTTATTGCCTGTAATCTACAATTTATTATGTGACTTTTTCCCAGTATGATTCCATTTTTCCTTCTCTTAAGAATTTTTTCTCTTACTCTTGCCTCAGTGTGGAGGATCCATTAACAGAGGACCACATAAAAAGTAATTTCAAGGAAAAGCCTTATAAAATGTGAAAAATTAAAGCTGTACTCAGATCCTCATTAAGAAAAGAAATTGCCTTGAGGCATCCACTAAATATGTGAAATCCATTTCTGCTGAAAGGCTTCAGAGTTTATTCCTCTCTCACAAATGCAATTTCACAGCACAAGTTGAACATTTAAACAAAGTGAAGCAGGATCTTTTCCCAGTTAGCGCCTATTTTCCTTGATTGCTGTTAGGTCACCAAGTGCAAATTTACATGAGAATCTGAGATTATATAAATCTGAACCAAGAGGCTTTGGGGGCATTTCTGCTTGGGATGTGTGTAAGCCAGGAAATGCTCTCAACGTAGAGGGTTTTACTGTTGTTTTTATTGGTATTTATTTTGCTTGGCATAAAGCTAGAGAAGATTGAGGGCTTCACATCTTGCATTAAGTGGTTCATTTAAGCTCCCCTGATGACCTGACTGCCTCTACCTCTCTTTTTCTGGTGCAGGCACCTCACACATTTCCAGTGCTGTGCTCTGGTTCATCTCCAGCTCCTCAACCCCACATACAAGGCTAAGGGAGCCAGAGGAAAGACAGAGAGCCACCAAGGAGGATGTCTCCTTCCTACTGAAATCCAACACCACTGGCCTATTTCCCAGGCCCCATGGGAAGGTGCGTCAATCATGCACTGGGGGGACTCAGCCCACCCCTCAGAGGGGCAGAAGGAGGCCAGGTTCCCTCAGCCCTTCACTCCTGGCAGTGGAGAGGGCTGTTTGTCTGGAGGCAATGCACCGTTTCYCTAGGTACCTTCACCGAAACATCTCAGAAGAAGCCCTGCTCTCTCCATGAACCATGGAGCCATGGAACCATGCTGGTGCAGGCATCTGGTTTTGAAACCTTGCTGATCCCAACATGGGCCAGCGAATTGGGCTTTTTTAAACAGACAAAACAGCAGTGTGGTGACAACCCCACGTTGGCTTAAGATCATCTGTATTTGCTGTGTTTTCTACTTTGGCTCTGTAAAGCTCTCCAGCTTCTAATGGGAGTGCAGGTGGGAGGTCATAGTTTTCTCCTGATCTCTCTCCTCTCTTGGAGTAGAAAGACTTCTGTTCCCACCCCAGCAGCAGGCAGTCAGCTAGCCAGTAGCTGAGATGGCATCTCCTCGCCCAGTGTGATGTTGCATGCCCGCCCATGCTAGCTCTCTTGAGACAACAGACCCCGTCCAATGATAGCTAGCAGCGCTGGTTTCATCTTTCTCCTCTGTCAACAGGCTGAGAAATTCCTCTAAGGCTGTAAAAGACTTAACTCAGGAGAACTAGCATGCTAGCAGGCTGTCTGCAAGTGTTCCAGAAGCAGTGAGCAGGCATTTGATTATATGAAATAGCCAGAGAGGAAAATGTGGGGTTTTTTTCCCTATCACATTTTCTTGCTTGGTCACCATTTCAAGGTAATACCTGGACAGGAAGAGAAATAGCATCTCCGAAGGTTATTGGGGGGGACTCTACTGGTGAACGTAAAAAGCAAAAAGGCTGTAAGCACGTTGAAAATTCAAAAGGTTTCTAATGCAGCTAAGATATATGAAAAAGTCCTCTGCCCTCTGGCATAGTTATTATTGGTTACTGTTTCTCAAGAGGAACTGTATGGTAAAATTTAACTTTATTGGCATGAAGCCTATCCTTCAGGAACTTTATGCCAGCCCCCGTGAACTAATAGCAATGTAAACTGTTAAATTGCTCCAGGATCTAAGATCATCATTGTTCCCTCTTACCATCCTTTTTCTAATTCAAACATCCAGAAAAGACACTTCAATTCATATTTAAAAGGAAATTAGAGGGAAAAAAACCTTTCCAGATCAAATGCTATTCTTAAAAAAAAAAAGGTCAGTTCTGATGTGAAGACTGTTATTGCAGCACCACCAATTCAAACCATTGAGTGTAAACAAATTATCAATTCTAACTCCTTTGCGGAATACTACTTGGCTAATACTGTCCCTTTTCACAGCTTCTGAAGAGTTAATTGTAATGATGTGGTTCTTTCTATACAATTTTTCAGCTTGCTAAAAATACTGGACCTTGTCTGACAGTCCCCCAGTTTCTGAATTTTGTATCTCTTTCTTGGGTGTGGATATTTTATGATGTGTGTGAAAATGAAGAAATATTCATACACTTTAACTGCCTGCTGAACATCTAGTTTTCTTTCAAGCTGTTTCTCATTTCTTTCATCCCTCTATTTTACAGAAAAAGCCTGTAATTCAGTTATGTACCTTTTTTATTATAAGAAAAATGTTACGCTCTCAATAACACTTCTCAAAATTTCGTATAGCTCTGTGAAATTACTATGGATTTATATCAGCATAACTGAGTTCTGGTTCCACAGGGAAAAAGTTAATACTTGATGCATTTTTTGATAAGACGAGTAAATATACTTGTTGAGTTTTGTGTATAAAACAACTTACATGCCATTAATGGAAGGTACATTTTAATTAAGCCAAAGTAAAATATATCTGAGATAGGCTCTCATTTGACATCAGTTACAGATGAGCAATCCTATCAAAGGATATTGAATTCCACTGATGCTACAGAGCGAGRTTCATCCCCTGTAATTACAGTTTAGAAATGGTGTTTGTTGAAAAAAAATCTAAAATGAGAGCTGGCACAAGACTTCAAACTTTAGTTCAGCTTGAGTAGACCAGTCGAATGCTCTGGTGTTTAAAGTAGTAATCTATGACCTGAGATTTCCAGGTTCAAGTCTTTATTTCCTCATGGATTTCTTCTGTGTGATCTTCAATGAATCATTTAACTTCATACTTTTTGAGGTGTTACAGGATTTAACAACTATTGTTTTCAGGGGAATTTAAGAGCCTGAAGACCTGAGATAGTCTCCCTGTGCCTCAGTTACCCTTCTGAGAAAGGGAAGAATTGTAGGGGTAAGAGTCTTATCTGCTCAGGTATTACAGTGATGAAAGCTGATACACTTCTTACAGAAATTCTGCTCTCATTTTGCTGAAGTCCATCAGTAAACCTTCCTATATAAACATGAGCAATTTAATATTTGACCTAACTTTTTAGGACGTTGATAATTTCCTGAAATGCAATTTTATTTATTGTTTTCTATTCTGTCTTTCAATGAAGTAACTAAGAGCAGCAAAATGCCTTACTTTTTGACCAAATGTCTTTCTTCTACTGTAAAATTTTAAATGGTTGAGATGGACTCTTACTTGTGACCCTGGATCTGAAAAGATTATTTGGCAGTGTTCAGTTGGCAATGGTGACTCTTCTTCATGACCTTAAGTATTCCTTTCCCCACACCCTGCTCCCTTCAGTCCCTCATCATCCTCTTCTCTCTCAGGCTTTTTATAACACTAGCACAGTCTCTCTTTTGCGACTTTGCCTCGTTTCCTCCTCCCACCACCGTGACTCTGACTTTGCCAGTTCCTGTCCTGGACCTGGTAACAAGGAATTTTGGACCAACATGGATGATACAATTGCTGCAAATGAATGAAGCTGGCCAAGAATTTTGCCAATAGTTTGAAGAAAATCCCTTGTTAGGAGGCTTCAATGATTTTTAACAAAGAATAGAATAAAAATGTGCTGCAGTAATCTCTCTTGCATATTAAGGACAGTTTCCAAATGGCCTCCTCTCTTTCCAAACAGTCCTTATTGTGCTGCTCTCTCCATCCTCTCCCCTGCTCCCTGTCCTTCACCTGCCTGTTGATCTCCTCTCTCCTTCCACTGCAAGTCCTCTCAGCAACGGGAGCATCTCTGTTTCTCATGACCTTTCTCAGCCAACATTGCACACAGTGGACTCCTGCTGTCAGTCCCTCCTACTCGGGAAAAACTCATCACTCTCTCCTTGACAGCTTTTGCTGTCAAGTTTAGTTGCCTTGCTAATAAAGAAAGCCATCTCCAAAGTGAATCCTTCCTGGCAGCACTGCCTTTAAGGATAATAATTAGCAGCCTGCATTTCAGAAGCAAAACCAGTGAGATTAAGGGAACAAACCTTTGACCAGCCTGCTTTATGAGGAAATGTTGTGCTTTCATCACACAGAAAACAAACCTGGAATAGTTCCTCTTCTCTCGCTAACTATATCTTAAAATAATAATAATAACCCTGTATATCAGAATGAATCAGTGACATAAAACCATTCTTGCAACTATAGTTTAGGTAACTTTCCCCAGCCCATAACATAGACTGACAAGGGAGGAAAAAACCTTGAGCTGTGAAGTGACTACCCCTCATTTCATTATTTCATCTTCATTCCTCCCTTCTCCTCTTGGGTCATGCAGTTTTTAGCCCTGATGGGCAAGTGTCACGGACACTCTTTCACACTGGTATGTGAAAGAAGCCCCCCTAATATTTCTTTCAAACGCCACTATGCAACAAGCATGTTACTGCAGAGGGTCAACATTGTTAGTGGTGCCTGATGGAAAATTCATTTAGTTTTGTTTGGAAGAGATTAGACATCCACTACTTTGGAAGTCAACTTGCTCACATGAACAAATAGACTAACATAAGCAATATATCATCCATGTTATGTGGAAAGTCAGCTTGGTAAGGGTGAGCATTTGCAAAGAAAATTGTGCCAGCGTGGTGATCCTTCAGAGCTGGTGCAGCACAAAACAAAAGAGCATTCAAATCCCTCTGTACTAGTCAGACAGAAAGCCCGTGCACCCAAGGGGGCCTATTACAGCTAAGCATTAATTGGTGAAAGACTGTAAGGAACATTTGCAATTGCAGAAGCCGTTTGCTGAGAAGCCGGCTGATTTGCATAGAGACATTGCTTAAGCACTTTGTAAACTACATTAATTAGTTATTTTACCATTTTAATTTCCTTTAATGATCCTTACGTGCCACAGCTTTGCATCAGGTTCCTCATCATATTTATTTGTGCCAGTAAGCATCCATCAGTAGAGTAGGGCCAAAGCAGGCGAAAGAAAAACAGGACATTTCTCCTCCACCTTTATCTTGCCTTTTCTAGCCTCTTAGCTGAAAAAAAAGCTTTTCACTGTTTTCTTTCGTAACCATAATGTTACTTGTCTCAATGTTACTAAGCTGATTATGATTATTATTCTTTGTGAGATGGAAATTGTCTCTGCCTGGGTGATCATTTTGATGTCTTTATATACCCTCTAATTTTCACAGTTTTGCTATTTTACAGGTATCTCCACTGTTGTGAAAATTCAGTTGCTTGACACTGCACCCACAAATAGCAAAGCACTACAGAGCGTATTAGTAAAACTGAGAAAAGGGGAAGATGGATTGAACATTTTTCCCCATTTTAGAGATGGAAAAATAAGACATCATCATCCAGTAATTGCATTGCAACACCCAGCCAAAAACTAACTCTAGGTGTCTGAAATACCAGGACTGACAAAATGTACCGTGCCTAGTGAAGGAAGGCTCTGGGTTCACGAAAGGTTTCTAGATGCTACTGTGCTACAGCTACAGCAGATTTCCAAACACAAAAGTCAGATGGGTTTCTGTTGCGCTTTGGCATCAAAGATTTAAAAGTAGTCAGAAGCTGGGGACAAAGAAATGACTGTCCAGTGATGTTGCTGGCATACTAATGGCAGTGTAAGTGCTCTGTCATTAATTCTTTTTTATCATCGCTATTCTTTGTTTAAAAATCATCTTTGACATTGTGTCACTTTCAGACTCACAGTCGTGCACACAACTTAATCAACCACGTTTTCCCTGCAGTGCTGAGCTGCTTTGGTTTCCATAAAGCGAGCTTTAAAAACTTCTTTGTTTCCCAACTGTTCTTTCATTAGGGGGAGATTATTACCTCTTTAACTTCTTCTTTCTGTAAATCCTAGGCTTCACTGACTTCTTGCTCTGCACCATATTTCTGGATGATCGTGTTTGCCAAAACAACTACCATTCCATGTCACGTTTATCAGACCAGTCTATTTTCCACTCAGCCTTTATAGAAGGTCTTTATCCAGTGTCTTCACTGACATATAAGTGGAATGCAAAATATCTAGAGATTGATCATCACACACACACACACACACACACACACAAAATTACCCATACTGCTGTAGACTGTAGGCGTTTTCCAGTATCCCCGTCTCACATGAAAAGCTTGATGTGTTTGTTCTCACAGATCTTTAAACTGTGAGTGTTTGGGTTGGACATCCAGAAACAGTTCCAAAAAGGGTGACAACTCTTCTTTATTTAGCTGCTTTCTTTTTCCCTCTCCTTTGTCACAGAAAGCTGCCTGTCTCTATGTTCAAAGACCTTCCTCAGTTATCCCTTTCCTACCTGTAGTTTCTCATTGCCTCCCAAAATGTCAGTTCCAGCTTCCAATCAGCCTCTGATGCTAGTGCTCAAAAACTACTAGTTAATGTTCAGACAAGTGTTTCCATGCTTTCTTCCTCGCAATGTCTCAGGCTTTGAGGGAGTTCTGTGAAAACATTCCCAAATCCATATATTGGATCTCCTTCAGATATTGCCTTTTTCATAAAACCCATAAAAGTTTTGCAGATGAAAGAATTAGTTTTCCCTATGGCTCCCTGCGGTCCTGGTCCATTGCTCCTTGCTGCTATAGTGATGGCTATAGCATATAATAATTAAAATGGATTAACAGTTTTTCAATTAAAAATAGAGGGGTGGGGCCTGACTCAGCTCCCACAAAAGTCACAAGGTGAAGATCTGCACCGTTCTCTAGATTGAAAAYATCATGATATCCACCTCCGTGGGATTTTCAGGGAGAAAATCTCTGCTCCTTTAACTTTCAGGATTAGACACCGCTGCAAATTATCATGATATATGTTACATTAGCACCCTCATAAATACAACAGCTCTCTCGTACCAGGGTATGTATATTGCCACACAAAGTTTCACTCCCAAATGGCCTCAGATCTTAGCAGGCAAAGCAGAAACTGGCAGCAGAAACAGAAGCGCTGAGAATTGAAGTGAATTTTGCTCAAGGTTGCACAGTATATTCCTGATCAGCCTGCACCAGTTTTTCTCAAATCATAATACATGACTTGTACCACATTTCCATTTTACTGGAGTCACACCTGGTGCTGACCATCCAGCTCTTCCACCAAACTATGAAGTCCCACGTGCCTCGTCTCTCCCATAAGTCCTTTGCACGGTGCTCCACGAAGCGCAGTGGGGTTCACACAGTGTTTGTAAGGGGACAGTTTGCAGACTGCACATGTTATAGTTGAAAATCCCACTTTTCCATCCCACGATGTTTTTGTCTGAACTTAGATTAGCTGCTGTCATCAGCACCAGCTGAGAGCCATAGTCCTCAAAACAGTCCTCTGAACTCCCACTGGGGTTATATGAATGAGAAGGGACTATTGGCACCCTAGTCTAAGAGCCACAGGCCTGTAATTTGCTGCTTTTCCTTGCTGCTGGAATGGAAACTGTGCAACATTTGACAAGTGCCATGGGTTTTAGAACTAATGGAAGGCTTTTAATTGAAAGGGACAAAGATAATGTATTCATTCATCCATATTTTACCAGAAAAATTAACAGCACATGGAATTAATTTATGGCACTTTCATTTATTTACATCTAAGCATAAATGAATGTGAATAAAGAGTGACATGTTGGAGAAACAAGGGGAAAAAAAATGTGTTTGGGAAAATATAACCTACTGCCAAGAATCTATTGGTCCCATGTCAGCATCAAATAACAATCTGATTATTTTCAGAACACAAAAAGAGTGACATTTCATTCTATTTTGTGTAACCACACCACAAAATTTTTCCATTTTTCTTTTTTTTAATGTTCTTTAAAGTGCTTGTCATTTCACAAAATTTAAGGATGGTGTAATTTGGAAGTGTCTTCTGATGGCTACAGTTGGAGTCCCAGTTCCACCACAGAACTATTGCCTGAAATTTTGCAAGATGCATGAGTTTTCACCTTCCGTCCTAAGGAAACAAGGCCTAATCAGTCATACAGTCTGAATATCTGTCAGTCCATTCTCGCAGAAACTTTTCTCCCTTGGCCAGTTTATCCAGTTACCTGAACTTGCTCACTTATGATCATATACATGAAAAGAGTTTGAAGTTAAATCTCAGCAATTTTTGTTCTAGAAAGAACAAAACCAAACAGAAAATACTGGGTAAAAGTCTGTGCTCATAGTAGCATGGCATCAAAGCTGTTAGTTTTCTTTTGCCTTATTCCTAAAGGCTGTCATTTCAGTACAGAGCAGAGCCCCAGGATACTTGGGTTTGGAAAGCACACATGGCTGGAGGACGAAGGCATTGTTAGGAGCTATTAATAATGTGAAACAGGCTGAAGAGCTGACTGTAAACTGTCAAGAAAGACAATGTGCTGGAGGAAAGTTCCTTTTAATCCCTATTTTACAGATGAGTAAGTGGGTAACAGAGAGAAGCTAAAAGCTCCAAGATCAGACAGGAATCAGTGAAAAAGTTGATCCTCCTCTGTCTAGATGCTCTGAATCCCAGTCCATTGACTTATAATTCTCATTATTTACTATGGGTTTGAAGAAAACTGCTTTAATGATGAAAAAGCCTCCGAGTACCATCACAAGCTGTAACGATTGCCACCCTCACTCTGCCCTGTCCTGCATTTTACTGTTGGAGCTGCAGGGAACATTTTGCCCATTGCTCAAAGGTGGCAACTCACATGTAGTCTCATTTTGCCTAATTCCACTTTTTGTAAAGGTGTATTTCCTTAAGATTCTGGTGAGTATTAGCTGGTATTAGTTACAGTGCTGACTTAAAAAAAAAAAAAAAAGGCAAATGGAAGAAAGAAAGAAACCACGCACACATACAGCAAAACAGAATTGATTTTAAGGGAAATTTCCTGATGCCATAATCTCACGCTAAGTTACCCTACAAGTCAGCATCTCTTACAATTACAAAAGTCTGAAAGTACAAGTACAAAAGTTTTGTGCTTGGTTGGTGACATTGATTTTAAAAAAGGAGTTGGAGTCCCGTTCTTCCTCACCCTCGGAGAGCATTCACACTTCGAGAGCATTTATGGAACTTGCTTGCTAGAGTCAGTTAGCTGCAAATGTTCTTAGAGGTTTTTAACAGAGAAAAATGAACGCTGAATGACAAGTCTGATCCTTTGCCTATTGAAAAATAGATAGGCAAATGAAAGTCTTCTAGAAAAGAATTTGGGTTAAGTGAAATCAACATTTTGGGGGGTGGAGGTGCTCAGTTGGTTGGTTGGTTTGTTTTGGTTGGGGAAAATGGTTTAACCATCTGAGGTGAAGATTTTATTGGCTTGGCAGACATAAAATCAATGGTACTTGTATATACTCTGTATTGCCTAATTTATAGTGAATTACTGTAACAATTACGCATTTGCAATGTGACACGTTCAGATATATGAAGCTTGTTAATTGCTCCCCCCCCACCCCAGAGCAGAGAATTATGAATTCCTTCTTAAAATGGGCAAAAAGTTTGAATATAGTCCATTGTAAATAAACGCAGGTTTGGAAAGCCAAGGATGGCAAAAAGCTTGACAGTGTGAAGGATGTTCACTGAAGTCCTGACCCCAAGTGCTGTAGGGAAAGGCTCCAGGGTCTCCATGTGTTTTGCAGCAGGCTCCGAACGCAGGAGACATTCCATTTTTTGATAGCCTTTTTTCTCCCCACTTTAAAGCGAGCTCGGTGATCCAGGTCAGGGACTGGCTTTCTGCTGGGTTGTGTTCGGGGATGCTGAGCTGAGGTAGGTCTTGCTCCCAGCTGTGCTGCTGGATGGCCACTGATTTGTAAACACATCAGTTCGTCTTCTCCTGCCTTGGTTTCCCTGACTCTAGTATGGGGATAATAACGTTAATTTTCCTAATTGCTGATTTTCTGATTATTTGCCTTGGGATCTTCAGCCATCAAGCACTGTTAGAGTTTTGGGCTATTCTTATTTCTGCACAGAAGAGGTGAGGGCAGCCCTTTGCTCTGCATCCTCTTATTCAATATTTCACCAGCTATAACTGATATAAAGCCAGTAAAAAGATAGAATTTTTATTTTCCAATATACATATCCCATAGTTGACCCTTCTTATTTATTATTAGGTATTTTTAACAAGAATAAAATATAAGTTTGGGAGAATTTTTGTTGAAAAATCTGAGTTTTCCTGCAGGAAGCTTCAAACATATTTGAAAATTTGGTTGGTTGAATAGAATTTCATTTCATTTTTAGTTTGTTCTGTTTAACTTCTGAAACTTAAGCAGCTACCTAATCTTAATTATGTGCCTAAGCACTTTAGCCGACAGAAAGCTGATCATGTAATTAAATGCTTCCTGAAAAGGAGTCGTCTTCTTTTCCGTAAAATTCTTCATGTGACCTCATTATTTTTGGCAGATTGAGATTTTTTTTCTTTTTTTTTTAATTTCATATATCTAAAACTACACTTTGAACGGTATCCTCTCTAAAAGGGAATTGAAATATTTCTATCTTTTCCTGTAAAGTAAGTTTGTTGCAGCCTCTGCCATAAAGCAAATGACAAGCTTGACTCTGAGCTACTGAGTAGCTAATTCAGGTCAATATTAAAAATTAGCCAGAGGTATCGTGGACAGCGTGGCCAAATAAAAGCTATGCTCAAAGAAATCCCAGTCCTCCTAATTTCAGTACTTTGATAGGGTCCTTGCTCTCGAAGGCTCAAATAAATAAATAAATGAGGCCAGGGAATTCATTTGAAATATTAATTAAAATGCAAATTAAATCCAGATTGCATGGGCTTTAAAAAGTGTTCTCTAAAGTTTCCATGAATATAAAGCATGTGACAAGCTACTGTTTTAAATGATCTGCATAAGCATACATTGTTGAAAAACTGCTTGACTTGAAAATAACCTTATCAACACCATGAACTGCAAATAATGAGAGAAAATCTTTAGCAGTGACAGCTTTCATTACTGATGGTGCTGTTTGTCAGGCTTTGCACCATGGCAGGAGGGGGAGAGGTTTGATGTGCGTGTGTGTCCTCGGGCCCATCTGTGCAGGTGGCCGGCTGCCGGCACGCAGGGTGGCACGCCAGCTTCTGCAGGCGCCACGCGCCAGCGTGCAACGGGCTCTGCAGGAGAGCTGGCAGCGCGTGACGACTGACGCCCAGCCGGGCAGGAGAAGCCGCCTCCCGGCACGATGGCCTTGGCGCTTGTAACAAGGCCAGCCACGCTTGGATGGATGCCGACATCACAGGTTTCTTCCAATCTGGAGTGACTGAGAGTAGAAAATACTGAAATCTTTCCTTTGGCAATGCAAAGACGTTCCCCATGAGGCACTCCCTGGTTGAGTTAGCCAGCCTTGCTTAACATGCATCAATGGCATTAACAAGTGCCTTCTTCACCTGGGTCTCTCTTTGCACCATGCCTCAGTGCTGTGAACTCCTACAAGAGGAGAAAACAATATATGAAATAAGAGCACCACCTTAAACAAAGACTAACCCAGGCACCTATAACTCCTCCGTCCTAATGTTGTCCTAATTTAAAATGAAGCTGTCAACAGATTACCTTCTCTCTGTTTAATGTGCTGTTAAGTTCCTCCCATTCCCAAAAGCAAGCCTCATGTCTACTGGGAAAACGTCAATTTTAGTCCATGACCAACAGTAGCTTTTCACAGTGAGACTGGGCACCTGCTTCTGACGCTCTGCCAAGCAATTTAACCCTGTTAACAGGCCCCTGGAATGGGCTGTGGGATGGCCACAGCTTGGCTGAAATGGGCAACGGCCAAGTCACATCTCTGTTCTGTGCAACACAATCTCAAAGTGCCTTATGAGGAAGAAAAGAGGCATTCAGGATATATTATAAAGAAAGAAATTTCACCAGAGTCTTGGGAAGACCGGACTCTGGAAAGGAGTTTGCACAGTGAGAGCATCGTAAAAAAGTCCTTAAGGAAATAAATGATTCAGCCTTAAGAGCCTCATTGAAGCCATAGTAAATAATGCATAGGGCCACATGCTGCATGACAAAGCTAATAAGAAATATCAAATACCTGCATGTCCTCTGAGCCTCCTCCATCCTGCTTGCCAGTCAGGCAAGTGCTCAGAGAAATAAGGGAGTGTGACCACGTGCAAGAGGAGCCTATGAAAATGCAAAAACATCAGGCAGCTGAGTTAAGGCTACAAGACTGCTCTGTTCTGGTGTTGCCTAACTTCTAAATGCAGGACTTTGTAATGAAAATTAATGTAAGTTTGAGGTGTGACAATTAATATATTAAGTTTATACTACTTTGATGGGGAAGAGATTTTTAGAAAGTATAATACAATTTGGTTTCTGTGTTTGGAAGAATCCATACCCCTGCATTTTGTCTGCTAGTCTACCTCAATTTAAACCACCAATGTCCTTGGCCATATCTTCATGGCACTGCCAAGTGTTGAGGGATTCCCAAGCTCTCAGTGAGTGATCCAGGGCTTCTTCAGGGTGCRGTACGGTGTCATGCAGAAACACTACCAGGTGTCTAAAAATACAGCCTAGCTATGTTCTGCACCAAGGCTAATTAATGCTGTTGAATGGCCTAACTCGGTGTGCAACAATTCCTTGATATGATGCTCTTGCCTTTAGTTTCTGAGCAGACTTGGTTAAAACACAGTCAGGCATCTTGGTGCAGAAGTGCCCTTTGTTTTCAGAGCTATCAGCCTTTAAAGTATTTTTGTCACTTAATTGAAAATAAAATTTCCCCAGAGTGCTGGAGTCTGCTCTTAATGCATGTGCGTAGCTCTAATGAATGTTAATTACTTGCATTCACCAAGGAGAGAAGCATATTAATTCAGGTGCCTACTTGGAATATGCTACTTTAGCCCTTCGTGTGACTCCAAGTGGTACACTCAATGGGAAAAGACACAGCTGCCTAGAAAACCAACTGTCTAGTGCCCAAGAATAATGCAAATCAGGTGTAGGACAGGCTGTACTACACCCCAAACTCAAAGCCTGATTCACAGAGCTCGCAGCATCATCGGACACTGCAGCACAGAGGTCGCTGTTATTTCATTTTCCCATGCAGGTTTGGGCAGAGGAGTCATTTTATCAGGTGCTTGTATGGTGTCTTGCCAAATGGGCCTTGAGCCTTGCTGCCTGTCCCCAGTACAACACTGGCTCAGGATAAACAACAGGCATCCGCTGCCCTGGATGGGCTCATACAAGAGGTCAGTGCTAGATCCAGAAACAGACCCCAGAGATCTAAGCTCAGATTTTATCTACTGAGCTGCACTTCATTTTGTGACAGGGCTGAAATCTCTGAGGGATGTCTCTTCCAGAGCTCCACTGAAGTAAAAAAGCAGGACAGATTTATCCCACATGGGGAATCTGGTCCATAATCTTTTGTTGTAAATAAACCACAAAACTTGGACATCTTCCATGCTCTTCCCCCACACATGGATGTTCATCCAAATTCATCAATGTCACCAGCTTCTTTCTAGATGGTTACCCATTTACTAGGGCTTTATTGGATAACTGTAACTCAATTTGCTGCAGCTGTGTGACCCTGATTTGCTTTTGGAGTGGAGCAAGCTGCTGGAGGAAGAGCCAAGTGGGAGCCCACCTGCCAGGCAGCCAATGCATTTAGAAAGGGCCAGGCTGAATGTGCAGAATCTGGCAGGTGGCAAAGATGTGCTGTTTATTTTTCCTAATGACAAAATTAGTACATTGATAATAATCAAACAGAGCTGTGTGCAATGGGGGTTTATTTAATTAACCAATGTCCTTTTGCAGGTATGAGTAGGACACAGGCACTGTGCTCATCCATACAATCTGTTTCTCAAGTCCCTGGAAAGCTCATATTCAAACTGCCTTTGGCTTCCTTTGCCTGGATTTGTTCTGCGAAGGATGAGGTTTGTACCTGTTTGGGGGTTTTTTGTTTGTTTTATATCACATATTCTCTTTCTGTGGAATGTTATATTCTTGCTCACATCTGAGGACACCACTCACATTTAACTGAATAGATTATTTTGAAAGGTGTGATGGAAAAGACTTTCTTCCAAAATAAGCCCACAAAGCACAGTGTTGGGAATGCCCCCTCCTGCCATCTAACTATAGCATGCCTTCATATCTCACATCTGCCTGATGGGAACTGGGTTTGTCTCACTAATGGCTATCTGTGTTTTAATATTTAATAGACAGGAATACCTTACACCTTGACTTCCTTTATGTAATACAGTGGCTTCATATAACTGTGCTTCTTGTTAGCACTTGGCTCTGGGTGCCTTACCATTAGCTACAGTTAATAGATACCTGCTGGTGTGGGTACAGTCAGGATGGGCTTCTGGAGTCAGAGGTGTCCTTTTCAACCCGTATTGCTAGTTCAAGTATCCATCCACATGTGGCTTTAATTTATCATGCAATCCCATCACAAGACAAAGTTATCAGTATTCCAGTAATCTGATGCTTCTTGCTCACTGAGGGCCAAGTCCTGAAAACACATATTTGTGAAATTCCTGTGGCTCATGCTTTACTCAGGGTATTACCCCTTCTGTTCTGTGAGTTTTCTGAAGATTTAGAGAGGAGAATCCCTAGGCCAGAGTTAACACCAAAAAGCTTTTCTGGTATAGATTATATCAGCATATGCTGTACAGCAAAAAATCAAAATATTGTGTGTAATGTGAATTATGGTGACACAACTGTTCTCTGGTGATTTCATATTATGTCATTGAAAGAGGTGGTGCAAGAGACTGACTGGAGGGCTGAGGATCAGAAGCAGGTTTCATGTGAGAATAGGTGAGTTAATTCTCAAAATGAGTAGAAGAGCACATTTTCAAGGGGGACTAAAGAGAAAGAAGAGGGAGGTCAAGAACAGAGAAGCAGTAGGAGAGAACAGGAGGAGGCCGTGGAGGCAAAAATGTCTAGAAAAAGATAATGTAATTAGTGATGTTGGCATGACAAATAACAAAGTAATAGAACCATTTTCTGCTGCCTTTGGAGAGGAGAGAAATGTTGCTTAGGTGGGAGAGAGCTGCTTTTCTTCCATGTGAGGTTTTAAAAAGCACCTGTGATAGATAATACTTTCAGTATCAGCAGTCAAGCTTGGGGGGAAGGAGAAGGAAAGAGAGAGGTCCAGAAACTGTGTATTTGTCCAGTTTTGTTGTTACATTTGTTGTGGAAGGCATTCTATAATAAAAGCTTGAAATTACACATGCACGCATACATGTGTATAACTTTTAATGCAAAGCACTGAAATAGCAAATGCTCCTAGAGATGGATATCATGGGCTTTGTTTAAGGCGTAATCTCTATCGCTTTCGAGTTTATGAAGCAAAAAGAGCTGTTGAAATTGACTGAAAGCTGCAGCCAGAGTCTTTAATCAATCTCCAAAGCTGTTTATTGTGAGTGTAGTATGAAGCAATAGAGATTAATGCTGGTTTCCATAAATCACAGCAAAAAACATCTTCTCTTTCTCTGCCAAGGTGCAAATATCTTGGCTGTTGGTTACCCCCCTCCTTTCTTTTCTCTCTCAAATTTTGCTGCAACATGCTGGCCACAGTGGTCTTTCAGAACACAAGCACAATGTCATATGCCCTTAAATAATTTTCAAAATAACTTCAATATTTTTTTGGCAGAACTGGACACTACTGGAACTTTCAGTAGTTATAGGCACCTAATTCTTAGTGAACAGTTTGAAAATCTCCACCATCTACAGAACAGAACCACTGATTAACCGCAGCTACCACCAGGTGGAGGAATCGGCACGCAGTGGGCAGGCAAAAAGCTTTTCCAGTGCGCATCCCACAGATTCCAGGCAGAGAATCCAGTAGGCATATTAACATCTCCTGTCCTTACAAAAGTAGTACTTTGGCATCTTTTATGACTAATTTTTTTTTTCCTTAGTAGAAAAGGAAACAAAACACTATGAGAGGGACAAAAGATAAAAACTCCAGAGGCGTATTCAAAAAAAATCTCTATTCATGTGGCACCAATCCTATTTTACATTAGTTTATGGCCTTATAGTGTAAGAAATCAATTTAAAGCAGAGAGAACAGAAAGCCATGGGACAGCTCGTTACAAATCTAAAATGCCAGAGAGGAGATACTATGCAAAGCAGAAAATCCTTGCCGTATAATGGTGTCAGCATCACATCCCCGCTTTTCCACCACTCTCTTATGCAACTGGGCAAACCATCTACCTGGAGAGGGTTTCTACCACTGTAACTAGGAGGACAGGTCTCCAGGTATGGCCCATGGAGGGACACTTCCTCCTCCAAAAGGTCAGGGTGTCTGAGCGGGGCTGCTCCTCTGCATAAATCTCGGAAGGACTTTCGCTCTCGCTCTCCATTGACTCTAAAGGGAGCTACGGGAAACCAGTCTCTTGGACAAGGCACTTAAATTGTCTAGGGCGCTTAAGCACAGAAGCGTAGCAGAGAGCTCACAGCTCATTCTTGAGAGGTTCTTAAGACAGACCAAAGTAAAAGATAAGCTCATTCGTCAAAAAAGTAGGAAGTAGTGTCAGTCAAAATGCAGAGTTGTAAATGGCAGAAGAGTCGGCCTTCAGAGAAATGGCATCTTGCCCTCCATCTCCATATACCAGCTTGAACTTTGCAAATGGCCACTGTAGGCTGAAGCAGCATGCAAATCTTGCAGGCTCAACAAATGTTTGGAAAAGCATTGTCACACCCAAAGCCACCTTGCAAGACGTTTCCAGAACACCTGGCAAGCTTCCCTTTGCTGAACTTAAAATTGTGCATAGACTGAGAGTAAGAAATGTATATTTGAATGTCAAAGGCAGAATAATGAAATAAGACTGCATTTGGAGGAGATTCCTACAAATCTTCCACTTATTTGAGTCGAATTTTCTGTTGTAATACATGTTATGTGGTTCAGATCTTTGAAAGGAATCTTCTTTGGGATTCAACACTGAGGGAAATATTATATAGATTAAAATCCAATTTCAGGACACTTAAAACTATGGCATAACACTTTACTGGGTCACAGGTCCAACAATGAATTGTGTAGTGCAGATAAAGTATCAGTATAATCAGACTGGATTTAAAGATTTCTACTTTTTGACTCTTGATTAAAAAGTTTCAAGGAAAGAATATTTTCATTCCAAAAACATTTAATAAATGCTAAACTACTAGCTCCGTTTTAGTTAATTAAACTTAAGGAACATGGAAGTGGATAAAAGTTCATTAAATAGGTACAGGCTGACAGTGAATTGGAATACTAATTGAGCGTTTATGTGCAACAAAAGAGATACAAATGGAAATGCACTGTTATTCTAGTGAATGCCTCACATAAAAGGCCCCAGTGGAGCAGAGAATACGTGAAGGAAATTGGATTGTAAAATCTCTGAGATAAAGATCAGTTCTATGAAACACGATGCCCCATTGCTTGCTCTTCTATTTTGAGAAGATTCTTTTAATAATGCCAAGAAGTGATGCAGTGACTGCTGTAGGTGCGTTTGAAAGGTTCCCAGTTCGACTCTGAAATGAGGCAGTTAGATTCAGGACTTACAAAATAGAAAGGAATGCAATAGGACCTTCATTTATTTAATGGGGTGGTTGAATATCACTGACTTACACAGCATGAAAACCTTAGATTAGAGGAAGACACATATTCCAATTCTGCTCTTCAAGCCTTTTCTAGTGTAAGGGTTACTTGGTTTGAAAAAACCTTTCCCCAATCTGATCTGTAGAGAAACCCTGAAATACCTGCAGACTGTTCTGTCTTAGTAGAGAATAGATGGGATTGTGCTGAAATGAGTATGCAAAGGGTTCTTAAGGCTGCTGGGCACAACCAGACCACTTGGCACTCCCTGGCTCTCCCCTCCAGTAATGGTAACTCGCCCTGTATTTTAGCTTGGCCCCCCTATGCCAGCTCCTGCGATGCTCCTTGGGACCGTACCAGCAATCTGGGCTTTTGCCTTCACACGGATGGTAGCACAGAAAATGTCCAGTGATGCTAATACATTTTCTTGAAAGCCCAAGAAGAAAGTATGGGTACAACATTTCCCCATTTGAAAACCAGTTTGACTAGAAGCATAGACCTCTGCCTGTAAAATAAAATGAAATAAAATAAAATGTCAAGGGGAAATGCTGAGAATCTACATGGAGAGGGAACGGCTCAATTTCAAGACATTTTTGTCTGCCTGAAGCAAATGTTCATTTGGAACACTGTAGGGCAAAGAATCACTTTAAGATGTACTTCATTTTAAGTGTGTATTGAATCAGGGCTGTTTATATATTAACCTCCATACTGAATTCTCCAAATATTATTATGTGGTCACATCAGATGTAATTTAAACTGCTCCCAGAGTTCACAGGAAGATATTGAATGTGGACTTATGTCCTCTGTGTCCAGACAGCACAGTCTCTACGCATGTAAATTACCATTAAGAAGTCCATCGATCTACTTGAATTTTTCAGCTATTTTATAAGATAATTTTGGCTGCACAGAGCCATATTCAGACAGCCTAATTCCATCTAAGTCCCTGTGTCTTGAGTGGTGTCTAGCCAAGAGGAATCATTAGGTACTGGGACTTGGGTGGGATTTGGGCAGTTCAAATACCAGGGAAACACTGGGTATGACTTGCCTAGAGAAGGGCAAGGAGTACTTATTATTAAAGGTTTTCAGAGCTGGCCAGTAGGAACATCACAGGTATACGTCCTGCCTTGGGGAGGGGGAGAAACTTAGGTAACCTTTTGAGATCCCTGCTGGTCATATGTACTTATCATTATATGGCCCTTGGTGTTCTCTACCAAAATAGCTTTAGGGTACCTAACAATGTAGATAAAGCTAAATTTAGCCGTAAACATGAATCCTGTCAAGTTCAATTTAAAGTACGTGTAGATTTGACATTCCTATTATAAAAAGATAATAGATGTAAAAATGTTATGCCTAATTATTTAAAGTTTTTCTTACAGAATCTTCTTAGAGATTCCTGTTTCACAGAGCCAACAAATTCAACTGCTATTGGTCCAAAGATTCAAAAATCAGAAAAGCTTCTTTTGGGGGAGCATGTTTCAACTACGCACCAAGATGGCAGAAATGTAAGGAGGATAAGGATAATGTTTCTATCTGTGATACTAGATAGAAAAAGGCACACGGGATAGTTGCCAAATGTGAGCTGGAGACCTGATGCAGGTTTTGCATTGACCCATGAGCCTCACACAGAGACCAAGATTCCCCCCAGTCTTCAGCCTGTGCTCGTCACCGATGATGGGATCAGGACCAATCCGAACAAAATATAGGCATTTGCAGGTGTCACTAATTTATACTATTTGATTTATCTACAAAGATAAACTTATGTACTCAGTTATTGGCTGAGCCTCTCCAATAATACTTGGAATTATAGGCAGTGCCTTGGTCAGTCCATTTCTAGGCAGTGATACTCAGCTGAATGAAATTAATTTACCTGTAATAACAATTTACACAGACACAGCAGAAAGTGGAGAAGGGAGAATACATATATCAGTACATTCTGGCACTACTAATTTCCATTAGTCAGTAAAAGCCAACTACTACGGGCACAGCCCTAAGTGAGCTGTGAAGGTTATTGGATTTCTTCATGTTCTGTTGATGGTTTACCATCTGTTGCCCTGATAACAATGCTAAAGGGAGTATTCACATTGCTAAAATGCCCCCTGGCAGCACATCTCTCCCTGTGTGTTTCTCCTGTATTGCTCTTTTTTCCTGCATCCTCTCTCTCACACTATCTCTACATCAAGATTCTTCCATTTACCTTGACAATCCTGATGTCTTTTTAATTATATTTATTTTCACCTCACCAGCAGTCATGTAACCTCTGGCTGTGATCTTATCAGTTCCCTGGGGAAAGTACTCCTGTAACTGCCTATTGAAGAGCTTTTCCCCTTTCTCTGAAGCAGCCAGTCACAGTTGGAGACAGGATAGAGGATTAGGTGGACCACTGCTCTGATCCAGCAGGCAATCCCCTCTTGAACTGATTGAAGTTGACTTTGGGCAATAATTGAATGAGACACCACCAGAGAAAAGTCAAGGTGTTGCAAGAAGCCTTAATACAAATACAATACAAAACAGTTTTCTTTCTGAATCAGGAGTTCCCAAGCAAATTCACATTACTTCACTGCTTCAAAAGCAATGCAAGTGTCAGAGGAAGAGAAGGCCTCTTGTATCTTTGCCAATAATGGACACACTACTTCAGTTGTACTGCAGTGTCCAAGATAAGGCTTTATAATGTGTTTGGGGCTTAATGCCCAAAATGTGGCAGGTTGCCACGTAGCATGATGCTGCCTTTCTTGCTATCTCCCTTTCTCCCTGGGTTATACGTTGTTTTCCCCAGCTGCTTTTTAATGGAAACCTTTATCTCTGATCATTTGAGGATTTTTTTTTTCTCTAAAAGGCATATTTAGAGCTTTGGAGTAGAAAGTGTCTCTCCATTTCCAAGTCCCTCACTTAACATTGGTTGCAGAATCATTTCCCTTTGTATTTGCAGTGTGTTCATGTATCAGTGTTCTCTCTCTTGTTCATGGTCACTGCATCTCCAGTGGCTAAGGGCCTAGCTTAGCTTTGCATGCCTCCCTGCCCAGCTAGTCCAAAGGATTTACAGAGGGATCCCTAAAAGCATGGCTTATTCTTGCTTCCAACCTGTTCCTTGCAGTGATCCATGCATTTTGTCTGCTGATTTTGGCCTTGCATATTCCCAAGTTATTATATTCAGTATTGTTCAATGCTGGCCAGGAGAGGCATGTGTTTCTCTTCAGTCTTACAGGCCAAAAAAGCAGGTAAGCAAGAGGTCCCAAAAGACCCCAAGGTGGGGGTGCAGAGGGGATTGAAAAAATTTTGAAAATAGGAAGTCCACCTCTGCGTTCAGTGGTCTCCTAAGGGAGGACGTTCTCTCCTGCAGGACAGAATTCCTGCTGGTTACATCCCCAGGGCAGGTTTCAGGAGAGGCCACTGGGAGAATAGTGTCAAGTTTCAGCATATGCTGAGTATCCTGGAACTGAGGCAAGGCCATGCATAACAATAGTGCCCCCCCAAAAAGGACAGGATAAATGATTAAAAGTTTATGCTATCAGTCCGAGAGTTTTACTTATAAAGTCAAGTCTCTTAGCGACTTGACTTGGCAGGATCAAGATCTTAAAGTGCATAAGTGGATATACATTAAAAGCAAATAAAACAATCCTTTGTTTTTGTTGAAGTGAAAGCAAGCCAAAAATGAGGGAAAAAAAAAAAAAGCCAGTGTTTCAGGAGTCATTTTTTATAGAAACGGATTGTAGAAAACAAGAGGTTGATATGAATGATTAGCTTACATTTCATCCAGATCAGCAAAGTGATGGATTGTTTCTCTTCATTTACACATCCTCTGCTCTGAGTTTTCATAGAAACTTCACAAAAACTTTCTGTAGCCTCATCCCTGAGACAGGCTCTCCGTGAGTAGCTGCCACATCATGGTTTTACAAGCTCAGGGACTTCCTCAGCTACTGCATTCAGCAATGCCTGGATTCAGCCCTAAAAGGCCAGAGAGGCTTGCATTTGAATATTATTTTCCAGGAATTTTTGCCACATCAGCTACATGCATCTGCTAAAGTGAACTATACTACTCTCCTGTCTCACTCTTTTGCCCTCCTTTTGACCATGTGGTGACATTACCTCTACTGAGGATTTTTGGAGAGAAATCAAGTGACTAATGAATGCACCAGGCTGCTCCTTTAGGACTGTGCATCTGAGCTGGGAGTTATATTTATTAACTCTTCTGGCAGCCCATCATTTAATTTATCCACTACTGACTCCTTTAGTGCAGCCAGGGGATAATCCAGTACACAAGAACCCTGCTATGGCTGGTGTGCAGCAGATCGTCATACTATTCACAATTTATCTAATGTAATCACTTCATTGCCTGCCTGTAAGAGCTGTATCCCATCAAGAAGCTTTGGAACAATGTAGAGACATTAGAGATTAGAATTTATCGGTCCTGAAGTTCATAAATTTAATGAAAATCCTGATTCTCCAAAGGAGTTTAATCTTCATTTGTTCTGTCAGTGCGGTGTCAAGAATTAGTTTATGATTCATTAACCCATTGACTACTGTCACTTTTTCCACTTTCAGATATTCAGAAAAAAGAAACATGTCCTGTGTACGTTTACATATAGTGCCTTCTCTTAATATCTCCTGTATTGGAGACACCAAGCCATTAGACTCCAGTTGTGAAGGGAGAATGGAATTTGTTTTCCCTACGGTCTTTGAGACTGTATGTCACATGCCTGATAAATTCATCAGATGGGCCCCAGAATATTCAGTCCCAGAAATCTCATTGACTTCAATGGGATTTTGTGCAGAGCCTTTCATGAGCACAACAGAGCAGCTCGCATAGTGACCCTTTTATCTGGGAATAGTAATAATGTAAAATACATGTCTGAGAGATTATTTGTTCAGTATTACTCCCAAATAATAGCTATATATATATATATATGTAATATGTATATCTATAGATAATTCTGAGAGACAAATGGCAGATTTCCTTGGATTAAAATGATCACCAAGAAATAATTTCTCCAGCTCCACCTCATCACTAGCTATTGTTTCATTTCTGCTGCAGAGTGGCCTAAAGGCTGCTGCGCTTGGGAGCTCTGAGCTCTAATCTCAGACCCACTGGTAAGTCATATCATTGCTCTCTGCATTGGCTTCCCAGTGGATAAATAAAGATTTGTTTATGGAACACTTCAACATTTCTTTATGAAAAGTTCTGTTGAACAGCAAGGGGTTGTTCTTGTTGTTATTTGTTTCTCCCACCCCATGTGTAGAAAGAGAATCTGATTTAGTTTATTGCCAAAAGTTCAGCACCTCTAGCAAGCGCATTTCCTTTTGGCATCTGACTGTTGTATTCAGTCCTAATTGTTGTACAAAGCCTTCCAGCTAAGAAGAGAGAGGGTTTGCAGCTAAGCAGCACTGGCATCAGATAGTGCACCATTACACTGTGGGAACCTATAGGGAAATGAAGATATCCACACTCAAGTCTTCAGCATCCTTAATAAGGTGTCCCCAAGTTAACTCTGTGTATTTCTGTTCCACTGCGCACTTAATTAGAAGATTGTACTTCACAAAACAATTTTTTCCCCCTTTGGGTCTGTGTTATTTTTTCCAATTGATAAAAACTTATTATGAAATCTATATTTTTTTGGCCCCATTGGGAAATAAATATCCATAAGAAAAAGGGGAAAAAATATACTGGAAGAAAGTGTGGTGAAGAATTGTAAGAAATCTGATATTTCTTCCAGAAGTACCATACTAGAGACTGGTTGTTTTTTAAGAAAAAGAGAATCCACACAAGCAAAGTGGTTATGCTACAGTTGTTCAAATCTGATCTGGAGCTCATGGGAGTCAATGGAATCCTATTCATTGATTTCAGAAAGCTTTAGTGCAGACCTTTAATCTCCGTTTACCCCTCTCTCAGCCTACCAGGCTTTTTTCCCAGCACTGATGTAAATAATGCAAAACAAATTGCGAAGCTTGTCTTTGACCTTCCTTTGTCCTGCACTTACTTTGCCACCCAAAACCACTCCTTAGTCTCTAGGCAAAAATCAACTGCATTCAGACCACACTGCCAGGACAACCTACGGTTATGGGGCAAAAAGAAAAGATCAGGGGAAATATCAGAGCCGGACTTGCCTGTGGTTTAGTAACTCGCCTGATGAACTCATTGCCAGCCGTGACAGCGCTGCTGCTGCAAACCCCGACACACAGGCAACGCGCGGCGTGACGCACTGCTGAGGCRAAGGCATGCCTTCAGCAGCGGCAAGTTGCTCTACCGCTTGACAGTTTAAAGCGGGCCTGTCGTTTGCAGCATGAGCAGAGCTGGGATAGCGTGGAAGAAGGGCAGCCTGTCTCCTCCCTAGGAAAGCACGGCGAGGGAAGCAGCCACCATGCGACGAGATGTGACAAATGGTCTCGTTCGTTATCTCACCACCATTCTCGATTAAGCTTCCTCTCACAGGGCTGATCTTTCGGATTAAAACTGCAAGCAGAAAACAAGAAAACGTCAAGATGAAAATGGCTGAAACTAAGGGGGAAAAAAAAGTATCTTGAGTTACTTGTTGATACAGAAACTCTTTTCCATGTAGATTTTGACTGAATTAGCAAAGCAGGATGGATAGAAACCTCTGGGAGGGCCACTCACCATACTGGGTTAGGTAAGAATAACTAGGGCCCTCTTAGAGTTTAGCTTTTGCTTCAGAAGCTGACCCCAAAAATTCTCCTATTGGGGAAGGGTACGTGGCTGAATGCACTTTTTATCACTTTCTTGCTTTCTCTCACTCGCTATGTATCTATATAYGGCCAATAGCCCTTAGCAATTTTCTCTAAAATTCTGCTGATAGCAAAGTTAAAATGCAGGCACAAAGCCCCAGGCTCTTTACACTCTTAAGGTTTTTCAGCTTCAGTATTCTTTTCCTAAATTGGTGTGCCCTAGAAGCAGGAGTGAAAACAGCCAGCAATTTTATCTGCTTCACATCTAAACTATCTTCTGTATCCTGCACCCTTTCTAGTAAATATATTCTCTGCTCAATGAGTAGTTAAACTGAACTCTATAACTCATGGAGATAATGCGCGCTGATAACTTCTCGCTCTCAAATGCACTAATAGGAATGGCTGTGCACTTCTTTTCAGGCCCATGCAGGGACAGAAGCAGCAATACTAGTCAGGCCATGTTTCCTGTGAGACCAACAGCAGGAGACAGTGGAGCAGGCTCCTGAGGGACTTCTCGTCCCATCTGGGGCTGGGAGGGTCCAAAGGGCGTCCCAAAAGCTTGGGTAATCCCTGAGCCCATTTCATTCACCCCAGTTAATGTTTCTGCCAGCGTTTGCAAAGGGGACTGAATGAACAATCAGATGTCTCCAAAATGAAAAGGCAGGGCTCAGTCTCATACCCCGATTTAGCACCTGAGTTCTGTTTTTGCCACACGATATTGAGTTTATTCTGTTTCAGTCCACTGGGCAGTAGCCAACAGATACAGCATAAAATTGGAGAGGTCTGGCGTAGAAACCTCCCAGAAGTCCTTTGGGAAGTTGTTCCAGAACATCACACTGATAGCTGAGAGGAGATGATGCTTCATGTCCTAACTATGTAGTCACTGACAACCAAATGAGAGTAGCTGACACAGTGCGTGTCTGAAAAGAAGCTTTCTATGAGACAAAACAGCCAACAAAAGCCTTATCACCAATGCCATAGTATTGAATATTCTACAGGACACCAAAAGCGTCAGAGAGCTCCTGGTTAATGCTCTAAATCTAGACATGTATTGATAGATAAGGTAGCAGTCTATATGCTCAAGAAGTTGCAGCATTACAATTCTTGAGTTTTTTTCAGACAAGCAATATTTGCTTGGCATCATGAGGAGCTTCTTGTGGCAGTTCATCCCAACAACTCTTAGTACACTTTGGGAATGACTGTTTTCTGCAGTTACATCTCTTTACAGGCACTGAAAATGGAGGGTTTCATGGGTAGGGAGTAGAAAATGGTCTTGCCTCAAATGAAGTTTAGCCTGTTAGCTATAGTCTGGAATACGGGCTGCACAGCTATGTACAGACCAGTTACTTTCTCTTTTGCAATGATTTGGACCAAGAGCATCAAAAGAATCCAGGTTTAGGACCGCAACTGCACTAATTGTTGAGGCCAAGGCTTTGTGCAAAAAATGTAGATCCAAAGAGAAAAAAGAGAAGGGCTTTTCAGTAGCTGCCCCTGCCTGAGGGTCAAGCTTTTCATGATCCCAAATCTGCAGTCCAGCTATATGGGACTAGTTACCTGGGATTGAGAGTGGATATGGCAGCCTATGACCAGTCTTTGAAGCATATCTTAAACCAAGACACAATCATTTCAGTATTTCCATGAGGCAATTATTCTTCACTGAGGATTTTTTCCAAACCACCAAGGAACCACCACCTGGAGCCAATCATGATTGTACTGAAGTCAATCCAAGTTTTGCCAAAAGCTCAGAGCCTGGAAGGCTGCACTAATAGCATTAGAAAAGGATGTTGTCAGCATCTCAGTTCACATCTCCTTACAGGGTCCTCCAAAAGCTGTACAGAGATGTCACGGAGCCGGCACTGAATCTTGTGGTGCTCTGCCTGCCAAAGGTCATGAGGATTGAGTGGCAACATAGCCTGAGCTGAAAGGGAAACATGAAAATAAAACAGTGTTGAACTTAAACTGGAGACGGTGCAATGGAGCAGAGAGAACTTACGTAGGGAGTAAAGCTAAGTCTTAAAAACTGCTCAGCATGCCCAGCCCCACAGCTTTCCACACCAGCGACAACTCAGAGACTTACTGGCAGCTTTGTGGGCTTGTCTTTTCTAGCAGAAATGCAGCCAAATGATGCTCATCTATGAGAAACAATTTAGGCATAGTGTAATCATCCTGCCACTGTGACTTACTACAGATCCCATTGGCCCAAAGGTCACTGTAATTCCTCAAGCACAGATAACCTGGTGTTATTCCATAGCTGGAAAATCACGTATATATACAAAAGCCATTTACTTACTGCAAAAATAAACTATACTGATCTGATCAAGCATCACTGCCTCAGCCCAGGCAGCTTCACTTCATAAAAAAACATTAAATCATTGCTACTAAGGTCCTGAATAACAGCTTATGGGAGTCCTCAAGAAAGTCCTATGACCATTTAAAATGAATCAGGAATTGTGTGAACACCGTTCTCCTCCCTGCAAGAAAAACTTTTCATTTATAAAAATTGTTCATTGTTCAATATCCATTGTGTTTTCTTCATTAACTCCAAAGTTTTCCTCATTTCATTTTTCCACCAAAGGAGAAAAATATATTGAGCTGTCAGTGATGTTATCTATGAAGAGAGGCTGCAGATTTCATATATTGAATCTAAGCTTTACAAATAGTCAAGTAATTGGAAAGGCTTTTGTAATAAAATACAGGTAAAAATAAGCTTGCAAAAATCAAAGGGAACAGAAAAGTCTAAATTGTTTATGTAATCAGTTATACTCCTCTGAGTTGTTGATCTTTCTCTCCCCTTTGAATTTCTCTTATATTCTCCAGAGTTGGTAATTCAGTATTTGAAAACAGCTTCAGAAAAATAGTATATCAGTTACTTCACAAATATTGCCATCTATTTCTCTCCTGTGTGAGAGAAAGCACAAGCATACACATACATGCACACACACATACTTTTTGACCTAACTGCTGTGAACATGTTCCAGATAAACCAGCTGGAGAGATTTGCTGACAAAAGCTGCAGCAAGATTTGGTCATGATGTAGAACTGCTGAGAAAATTGAAGAGGAACTGGCCAGCAGCATTAATTCTTTGAGGTCATAGAGAGTCAAAGAAGGTTTGCAGGAAAGATTAGGGGCTTGGTCATTTTATCTGATACCGAGCCATTTGTCGGGGGCTAACTTGCAATGTGAAAGAAAGGATGTATGGCTGCAGACAGGCTAGGAGTGAAAAGAGATTGGAATCGTTTCCGTGAAAATCGCAACTGAACAAATTTCAGTGAGTGGGAGAACTCTAACACTGTGGGGGAACACCTGGAAAGGTTGGAGGAATCTCAAAAGACTTGAAAGTATATCTTTACTGAGGCACTGTCAAAAATATTTGAGAAGATAAAGAGGATTAGGATGACCAGAAGGCCTGAAATGTGGTCAAAACAGCATCTGAGGCTTTGGGAATAGCTATTTCATCACAATTAAAAAAAGAAAGGACTGAATTTATGGAAGTGGAACATTTAGATGGCAATATGCGAGGCTGAGATCAGGCAGCCAGCAGAAGCTGGAGACAGCAAGTTGGTGAGACTGACGATGGGCTTTGCTGAGAATGGCAGCTGAGTAGGATAATTCCTGTAGTGAGATGGTAAGGAGTCATAGGAGTGATTGAGGAATATGTGACTGGAGATGCTGAACAAAGTAGGAATGGAGTGATATGAGTAGCTCAATGGCTAATGGAGAGGTGACTCCAGAACCTGTGGCACTTCTGATAATTGCAGCTGATACAATAATTTACTGAAATACATTAATTTTCAACGGCACATAAGTGACTCAGGAACACAGTCCCATTTAAGTCAATACAACATGTGTTCCTGGGTCATGTTAGTGCTTTTCAAATATCCTTCCAGCTGTCTCCAACTCTTGGAAGAACTGTTGGGGCTCACCACAGAAAAAGTGCAAACTGGGATAGTTATGTTACCGATCTGACTGCCAATCTGTATGGAGAATCTATAACACAAATAAATGGAATTGCATTTATTCATCTTCCCCATTTATTTGTTTCACCATCATCACCAGTCTTTTCTTCTCTGCAATTCTCTCCTTTCTCTTTAATTTCATTCTCTCTGCAACAGTTCAGCTCTGGATGCTACAGATTTTTGTTTGTTTGCTTGTTTGTTTAGTGAATAATCATCCAAAACCTCTAGAGCATATCCCGTTCCAATCTAATGTGAAATGTTAAAAGCTGCTCACCAGCAAATTAGCTCTTGCCAAATTATGTGCACACCAGATCCTACAAGTCAAATAAAATTAAACTGAAGTTTGGTTTCCACTTTGGTGGAGACAGTTTAGAAACTGGCCCTGGGGCACACAGTCAACTGACTGTCTGGCATAATAGCATAAAGCACATACTGTAATTATGCTAGTCATTTTCTCTTAACCACTCATTTGTGCAAAATGTACACTTCAAAGATGTTTACCTGCTTTTTCAAAAGTAAAGCACACCATGTCATTCTTCTTCTCGCCCAGACAGAAAGGCAAGTTATGCTTTATAGTGTGCTACCTTTCAGGGATATATTTAAGCCTTTTTTGGCAAATAAAAATCATTGCTGTTGATTGAATTCAACAAGAATGGCAGTTCCCTGGAGCTGTCCTCCCACCCTAATTCTCATTTTTCAACCCTTTCTAACCTTTGTTTGGAGCATTCAGTTTATTTGCACATTGGCATGTTGGAACTAGGCCTTGTAAAGAATCTGAGGGTTTGGACAGCGCTGGGTAAAGGAGATTTATTTGCTGCTGCTTTGATGACAAATGACTCAGGGCTTTTTATTTCTCCTCCTTGTCCACAATATCTTCCTTTTTTTGCATTCCTATATTTTGGCAACATCAAACTCCCAAGTCCCACCATCTCCCCAACACAGACTTTTTGTATGGGATAGCATCAGGAGAAAGAACCATTTCAGCATTGCAGGGTAAAATCCCACCTTTGCTGAAGTCAAAGGCAGTTTTGCCATTGACCTCAATGCAGTCCTTATAGATTAAAGGCACAGAGGAACGTAATGGGCCAGGAAAAGGGAGTTTCATTACCTTGCAAAGCAGCCTACCCGTTTACCACCATTTGCTCCAGAACCAGAAACCCTCCATAGCAGGATGAGAAATGAACCCAGAGGGGATGAAGTGCAGGAGAAAGATGAAGAGCGGAGAAGAGTGATCACCTTCCTCCCCTCCATGCACTGGTGGTGGCCCAGTTCCACACAGAACATCTTGGGAAGTGAAAAAGCCTGCCCTGTTTCCCTGCGTACGCCCGGAGAATATATGATGGGATCAGCCTGTGCTTACAGAGACCTGTACGAGGGTGTGAGGAGAGCAATTTGCTCTCCAAGCCTCCCCTTGAAACACCCTCGGTGGGTGCTGTTCCCAAGCACTGCAAGGCCTTAGCCGGAGCCAGCGATTCCTGTTGTACGCCGGCTGCGCTCGCTCCATGACAGCAGGCAAACAACCAGGCTAGTTCTTCTGCTGCAACATTTTGATATTACCAGGTCCAATAATCCATAAACTCTCCTTTCTTGATTTGATTTCTGATACCACGACACAACTGTGAGCAATCATAAGCCTGATCTAAATCTCACTGAGCTCAGTGAAAGCCTTTGGCTCTAACAGTCTTTGGGTGAAGCCCATAGCATATGTTACCACCAACGCGTGTATATTTTTTCAGTTTATACAGTGTTGGTAGCACAAGTGAGTGTCACTGATCAGCCAAGCTGGTTTCACAAGAACAGAGTGAATCCATACGGTGTGTCTTTTCAAAGAACCAGGATGTCACCTATAGGAAATCAGCAAATGATTTCTAGTAACTTGAGTTGCATTAGACTAAATCATCAAAATACACCAGAAATGCATCTGAGAGGCTGAAACTAATCACAAATTATGGTGAAATTTGCTGAATATTTTCATCTGAAAAATTTTTAGATGAATCATTTTGATTTGTAAAATTATGGGGGGGAGGTTCAAAGTTGAAGTGGCTTCCTTTTAGGTACAACTAAAATGATTTTTTAAATTTTTAATTATAGGAAAAAATCAGTTCCGATTAACTCCATTTTTCTCTGGATTTTATCTTTAATTTGTCAAGAGCTCCATGAGCTTGACTGCTTGGAGCCTAGCAAAAATACCCTTTTGAAAAACAATGTATTACCAGCATATGTGCCTAATAAAACAGTGTGGCTTCAGGATATACCTTTAAGGCTGCAAGCTTTGTCAGAGATTAATTCAGCCTCTCTGAAGTGGAATGCAAAGTAGAATAGCAAAGAACATAGATAGTAATCAATCAGTATTGTAAATCACCACTAAATTCTACAGACAGCATAAATGTAGAGTAACAGAAACACTTTTATATGGAATTCATGTCAAAGCAGTACTGCTCCAGCACCCTGGGGTTCAATTACATCTACGGCGGCTCTATATAGGATTATTCTCTCATCTCTGGGAGGGTGGAGAGAAGGGGAAAGGAGAAGGAGAATGTCACACAGAACTGCAAACCCTTGGATGAAAAATGGAGGTGTGAGCGCTCTTTCTGGAACTTTAAAGTGAGTTTAATTCAAATGAAACAACCCAATAAATAATACCTTGCAGCTGACTTTGAAATGTTCGCACCAGAGCTAGTGAATTCTACAGCTGCAAACTTTCATTCCCATCATAAATGACATGTTATAATTATATTTTTTACAAGCTTCCCTATGTATGTTGATTTATTTTTTAATTTCTCCTTCCTTAATAGCCATTTCCCTCCTTGGGAAGATAAGGTGATCTGAAAAATACCCACTAGCTTTTTCAGTGACCCTTTTTTTGGCATAACAAAGCCAATAATAAAAACTAATTTCCTCCTCTGATTTCCTCATCTGCACAAAGTAAAGATTCCTTCCACGAACACTTGCAATCTGTAGGGAATACGAAGGCCACTCCATTTTAAGGCATAAACACCCTCCCCAATGACAAGTATCCTCTACATCTCCCTGACCTTTCATGCCACCAAATAACTGGTTTAAAACACATCCATATTTTTTCATCTTCTCTTTAAGAACTTGCTTTTCAATCCATTAAAAGCCACAAATAGCAAACCAAGTCACAGACGGGTTGGGTCCCCTCCTTCTGGGTATATTGCTGCTTTAATTGATTGCCAGTTAACTTGTGCTAGCCAGCCAGTTCAGCGGGCCACAAACATTCATCTCCTGAAATAAATGTTTGCAGACTGTCTGTACTAGCATTTACAAATGCATTATCTAACTGAAGTTAATTCCAACCATCCTTTAACTCAAATTAAATCTAGTTTAGAGAAAAGCTCTGTTATTACTCTGCCTTGTACATCTGTTTCTTGGACTGTTTAGATGGGTTATTTGGTGCTGACAGTATCTCATTAGGGACTCTCAGTTGAAGGCTTCCCTGGAGCTGGCCTTGTCTGTCTTTCCACCTTTTTTCTGTCCGTTGTGACTGCTGTTTTCTCCACGTCTCCTTTGGAGTGCCTGAGGGCATGTGTGGGTTGTGTGTCTGACACAACTCTCCTCCCAGACCCACACAGCCTTTCTGCYGATACGCTGCTGGCCATGGGTGTCTGCTCCTCTTCATGATGTCCACACAGTGGGGTGCACCAGCACCTGGCTGATGACTGYGGAAGCATATGACCTCCCATCTTTATACTGCTTACTGCACCTCCCAAAAGTGATGATTGAAAAAAGGCAATCTGTCATGTAGATGCAAGAAATGATCCTTTCCCCAAACAGCTTATGAAGTGTCCAGCCAAGATGGCAGGGTGGCCAGAGAGAAAAGACACAAGACACATTTTATGCTCATCATTTTTTCATTTATAAAGGCAAACTGTAAGGACAGGGGAAGTAGTAGAGTAAAGGCAGGAAATAGAGGTCCCTAAAACCAGGAGAGTTTCAGGACAAAATGAAGAACAAACAAGTAAATCAAGGTCATGAGACAAGCTGCATCTTCCAGTAGATCAGAGAAATGTCACTCACTTTTAGTGCTGTCTTCCAGTGCTGTAGAGGGATGATGGATGCATTAATATCAGGAAGCTCCCATGTGGGCCGAGAAGAGGCTKTCGATCCCAAACTCATTGTGTCTATAGCAAAAAGCTGTGGAGATTTGTGCTTTAAAGCAAAGCCAAAATGTTTATCACCAGGCCTATCTTGGAAAGGACAGGTTATGAGAAGATGTGCTGTATAAGGAAACATCTTCAGGAATGAACAAAGATGGTCCAGTTGGTCTAGTGGGGGCTGGTAAACCAAGCATGAACCTTGCTTGCAGGTGTTTTTACAGCCATTTAAAGTAGAATTTGGTCTACCTCAGCAAAAACACCTCCAGATGGGCCCAGGGCTGCTTAAGGAAGGGCACCAGTGCTTTCTGATGCCAAGGGTCACGTTGACAAATTGCCAGGAGCCTGTGTCGCACTTAATTTGCATATAAATTGCAACCGTTTTTATCAAATCTAAAAGCACACAATCATAATAGCACATTTGCTTATTCTTGCTTCTCCTTTGAGAGATGAATACAAATTGTCTGTGTTTAAGTTTACCGTTAAATAGCTGTACCATCTCTACATTGCAGAAAAGGGCTGGAGGGGGAGAAGTCGTCAGCTATAGCACCTATTTGGGGACCTTGACAAACCAGGTCTGGCCAAGCAAGGACTCAGTGGCTACCCATAAGAACCGGTCAAGACCTCCAAGCAAACCAGAACTGAAGTAAGCCAAGCTGAGGGACCAGCCAGCTTAGTTCCACAACTGCCAAAAGTTCGGACCAAATGCCAAAATTATTTGAACCCAGCATTTATATTTAACTCATGTCTCATTACTGCAGTAATTAGGTCTCCTACAGTTCTGAATTGAAAGTTCAAGCTTTTTTCTGGAGAAAGTCCTGGCAGTGAGGATGCCAGCTCTGATAATATCACCAGACTTGTAATCACAGTTTTAGACAATAGGTCAAACCCTGCTGCTTAAGAAATGTTAGAGTGGCCCAGATTCCAGAAAAGGCTAACAACCTGTTCCAAAGTCCACAAATTTTAAAATGCATGCTGAAGTTTATGGGAGGCTTTCCTTTCATTTATTAACTTTTGATTAGCTTTAGAATCGGGAAACTTTTTTTTTTTTTTAATCTTAAGATTTCGTAGTTTTGCCTTTGCTTTTGTGCAGTCTGTCATGTCGTGCCATCCCCAAGGACAGCCATCACTGCACAGAGCATGTTGGAACCATGAGCTCTTGCTTTGGGAGAGTATTTTTAGAAACTTTTACAAATCAGGTTTATTTATGTCAGGTGCACCCATGGTTCCTTATTACTCTGAACTCTTTTTAAGTGTTAGTGTTTTTCGCCCTTTAAAACTTTAACCCCCCACTTTACAAAAAGGGAACCAGACCCTTAACCCAGCTTCCACCCAACTTACAACTCTGACTTTCTCATCTCTCTTATCCTCTGAAAGTCCAAGCTCCCTGTCTTTCTCCTGCTAGGCATGCCCAGGACTTCCTACCTCTTGTCGCAGCTGAATAACCAAGGCCTTAGCACAAAAGGAGCCATGAGCTAAGCACCCTCCTACTTCACTAGTCTGAGCCTAAAATTCATTGGATGTTCAGAAGGATACTAGTTCTCAAATCCTGGCCAGTGCCCTGACCCCTGRGTGGGGGATTCATCCTTATACTCTTTCTCTGACCATGTGAACATTTAATTTTTCCATGAAAAAATGAAACAGTGTCAACAGGAGAGTCTGAGCAAGCTGTACAGGAGTGCTTAGAGTGCTATTTAGGGCACTCTCAGTGGGAAAGAGGCACCCCCTGCTCAGCATATTGGCTTTTGTGTCTCCCTCCCGCAGGTGCCCTGCAGTGTGCAAGATGGCTGGGTGCCTAACTGAGACAGAAAGGGGACTCCATCCAGTGGGGAAGCACCTAAATATTTGTCCATTTAGAGCTATACCACTAAGAAGTTTCATCCAGACCACAGGAGACATCCATCAAAGAACAGGAAATTGAAAAAAACTTTAAAGGCTTAAACTAGTAGCCAGACTGCTAGACTAACTTTACAAAAAGCAATAATGCCTCTCTAACTGGCACTGATATCCTGGCAGGACATGGGAGTTTCCCAGCATTGGTAGTGGAGTTATCAGTGACATTCTTGGCTGTCGCAGATGCAGAATAATATGTGGGGAAAATACCTCCTGGGATGATTTTGCAGCATGCCAGTTTGAAGTTTGTTCCCTGGGTGCTACAGCATTTCTGCATTCAGACAGTGGAATTAATGAAGCTGGAAGGCTGATGCACACAGGAGACGCTTACCTGACTCATGGTTGATCTTGTCATTTCCCCTCACCTCCATCCATCCTTCCTCAGCTTCCCGCCAGGGGTTTGCACAATATTAGAGCGTTAATGCCTGGCATTTTTATCACTGCTCACAATTGATTTCACCCACAATGTAGACACCGTATCCACTATCATCCAGAAAGTACAGCCTTCAGGTTTTAGTCTTCTTTACATGCAGTGGTGACATGGGTTAATAATACTACTATTAGCTTCTAATAATGCTTAGTGCTAATGATCCCTTCCTTTAAAGTGTAGAGGGCCATGCGGAGCYGGAAGCAAAGCCAGATGATGAGATGCCAGCAGTAAGAAATCACCATTATAAGGCCTGAGGGAATGATGCTACTAGGTAGTACTCAGTGCCTGTGCAAAGAGGGCCAGGGAGAAGGCTGCTGTTCTGTTTTCTTTCATTGTTTGCAGGAAACTCTTGGCTTTAGGAATGAGCTAACATATTCTTTTTCCTCTGTTGTCTATACATGTGGCTTTTCATTCTTCACAGCCAGTGCTTTGCGCGTTCCCAAGGACTGAATCTGGCTCTGAGCAGTGCGTCCAAGCACTCTCCTCCAAACTGCACTAATATCTTCCCCAGGTTTGTAGAAATCCTGTCAGGCTGATCCGCTGGCAAGAGTGGACCAAACCAACCAAAGAGCTACCAGAACAATATACAAAGGATGAATCAGTGTATCCAGAGCTCTGGGGAGACCGTCAGCACCTGAAGTGCTGTCCCCCACCCCCAAAAAGGTGATTATAGGGAGAAGAAATTCAGGTACCATGGGCTGAGCGTGATCCCCCCCAATCCTTGCAAGATGTGGTGAAATCAAATTTCCCAGACACTCATACAGCTTGAGTTGTAGATGATACTCATACAGTGCCAAGGTAGAGACCTACATGCAAATTTGTATACCCACTTATGAACATCTAGGGGCACTAATAGCATGAAAGTTATCTCCCTTTTTTCCCAGCCTGCCATACAGGGAGCCATAGCTGGGGATTAGGTAAAGGGCATGTGTTTCCTGGATGATGTAAAACTGAAAATGGTTCTTAAAGAACATTCTTTAAAGGCTGCTTTGTGCCCTTTGGTTCATTTTTTGCTTATTGTACTAGCATCAAAGATGGGTCTTGCTGTGATTTACATGCTTCTGGCGGTGCAACAGAGCTTTAATATAAATGAGAATCAAGCCAGGTTTATTCAAGCAGCTGCCTCAGAATCGGTACTGAAGGAAGTGTCTTTCTAGCCATGGCTTAGCCTAACTAGTGAGAAATAAATGGAAGCATACTTAAAAGAGGAGGGAGACAGAAACACCAGGAAGGGAGGAAGATTGCTGCCCTCCTCCCCCCAATATTGTGTGTTTTAATATGCTCTGAACACTGTGCAGTGTTCCTTTTCACATGTATACACATTGAATAATCTTGGCCCTTGACACCACTGTAACTAGCATGATTAAATGAAATGATGGTACACTTCAAGGAATAACAATTGATATATACAACAATGGTCAACAGTCTGACTTTTCATCATTCCAGTGCTGCTCCCAAAAAAGTTTATATATCCGTGTTTTCTAATTGCAACTTGTTGCTACGTGAACAGTAAATTAGTGCTAAAGGAAGGAGAGAAAACATTGTTATTTACTGCAGAGAGGTCATTCCTTCAAAAGAGGTCTTGTGTCATATATCTGTCCTAGGACAATTTGTTACATGCAATTTATACATCGTTAAATTATGTCAACAGTTACAGTGCTTATTAATTTTTTTTTAAAGCCCAGCAGCAGAAACATTAATTATACAAAATGTCTAAATGGAGAATTGAACTGGGAGTCTAATCAAGATAAAAAAATGGATCTTTAACTACAAATAAGTTAAACTATGTGTGTCAAGAAGCTGAATGTGCCCAATAGGCATAAGGCAGTTCTTTGAACTCAGGAAATGCCTGAGTAGGACTCTTGGGGGGGGGGGGGCCTGTTTTTATCGCCTTGTCTRGTCTCTGTGACAGTGCTGATTTATTCATCCTGAAGCAGTTGCTGACACAGATGAGGGGCAGGGAGAGGACCTGGTGGTAATGCAAAGCATCGCCAGCTGCAGTGACACCCTTGCACCCACGGGCAGAGCTGTTGAGGTTGACCATGAGTTTCACCTGTGTTAAAGCCTCCGGGCAAGCACAAGCTCCCAAGAGCTGGTGCTGCAACTGAGTGAGAGACCCTGGCAGCAACCCCATGGTTGGCACCCTGGAGCAAGCCGGTGGCTGTGCCTTCACCCTGTCAGCATTTTGGGGTTCTCTTGGCCTGAGGTATCTCCATATGGAGTTGTATGGGTCCCCAGCTCCTGCTGACACCTTCCTTAGGTGGGTTTTATCACTGCAGGGAGTCCTTTCATCTTCAGGATCTGGGATAGGCAGGTGGATGGAGCTGAACCACCATTTAAAAACTGATGAAATCTCCAGCTTCCTTCCGCTTTCCCTCCCACCCTATGACACAGCAATATGAGGTGAGAGCTCACCATGTTTCCTGCCCTAGGGCTATGGTATTGAGTCTACTGGAACTGATAGATACCAGCTGGCTGTGGGTAGCACACACGCAAATACATGCCTTTTTTTCTTTCTGAGGAATAGGAAAAGCTAGTCTATCTTGTTTTACAAACTTAACAATATCCTAGAACAAGTGCACTAATCCCATTTCTTAATGACATTGATGTAACCTCACATTACTTTACCATTTAAGGATTTGCTACTGGATCATTTTTGTGTTATTCTTAGCTCAGTTTAGAAAAAAAAATAAGCCTTTCTTTCCTATTGTCCTTTTATGAAGAATTTCTTAATCCTAAAAGAATATGGGAACTTCTTTTGCTCCAGTAGTCTATAAGGCACAAATACTTTAAGTAAGTAGACTGGAAGATATCTTTCAAGCTTCAGTAAAAAGTCTGCTGAAATCACAGATTTTTTTTTAAATGGTATAGTTGGCATTAACAATTAATAAAYGAATTTTACCTTTTCCAATAATTTTAGAGATGTAGACAGTGCAAAATGAGGACAAAATTGTCTTAATGTTAAATCAGTAACAGTTTGGTGTACTTAAAATTCTTGCTTGCTCTCTGATAGMTAAAAATTTTGACTGCTCTTCTAAAGCTTGTGAAATCTGGTTCTTTTAAGTAAATATTCTCCATGTGATATTATATTTCAGATGGAACTCTTTGGTAGCTTTAGTTTTTGACTATTAAAACACATCATTGTTAAATAATTAAACACAAGAGATTGAATTTAGTAAATGCTCTACCGAGAAGATAGCACATTTTCCCTCACAGGCATGTAATAATAAATGCTGTTTGACTGGTTAAGCAAGCAGCATGCAGAAATAAAATCCTCACAGCCTGATCCAAAACTCACTGCAGTCAATAGAAACAGTCCCATTAACTTCCAAGGGCTTTAGATCAGCTTCTTTCTGAATAAATATATTATTACAATGGTTAGGGACAAAGGAAATTAATTGTTACTTATATGACAGCAGTTCAGCCATCTCTGTTGCTCTTGCAGCCTGAAATGCTGCTCTGTGTGTAGGTGTTGTAAGATATGCAGGTTCCTGAGACTCAGGATATGTATTCAGGTGTCTTCTCCCTTCCATTAATATAAATGAGGGAACATTCATGTGTCATAACAAGACCATGTGTTTTCTTACCCACTGATTAGAAAAGCAACAAATAGTAGTTTTAACTCTTCACATACAAAACTTTCTTTGGATGAAAGAAAAGGGAAAACAGTGTTTCACCCCATGCATGCAGTGCTCAGATGTCCTCACACACAGCTGCGATAATGTCTGCAAGAAATTCACCAGATGTTTTGGGCAAGACTGTGAAGTTTTGGGAATGATCAATGCAACATGCCAAAAGAGTAACAGTATGTTACTACAGAAGGCTGGACCTGCTTTTAATACTCCTCTGTCATGATGAGCGACACGGAGCACTTCAATGGGACTGCGTGAGAGTCAGGCACTGCCTTGGGTGAGTCCAGCTCAACATAATTCCAGCTTTGGTCCTCTCAGTTATACTCCCTAACCTTCATCCTTCTGTTACAGATTCAGCTAACCTCAGTCCTACCAGTGCTGCTATGGACTGGCCCAAAGCCTGCAGRGTTGTTTAACCAGTAGGAACCTGTAGCTGTAGGGAGCTGGTAGGAATCTAGGCTGAATTTATTGGACCACTGGCTCTCAGTAGCTATTGATGCTGGGATTTTTGTCACAGATATCCATATGCTGATACAATTATGTGAGTGTGAGTGAGTTTTAAGCAGTTTTATGGCTTAAGGCACTGCCTTTTGAGACTAGTGCCAAACGCCCTTAGTTTTGGTGCAATTTTTTAGATACAGTTCCCTCAGTTTTCTTCCTTGCTTACTCTGTTCTTTGTTGCTTCCTAATCTAAAATGTTTGACTGTTGCTTTGGGTGGCTTAATAGTTCACAGACCTGTGCTCCACTTCAGCCAGGGTTGCATGCAGCAAAATTCTTGCCTTTGCCCAGCTTCTGCTCACTCTTCTCACCTGCCAAAATCAACAGGTCTGCTTTGACTTCTTGTAGTAAGTCTGTTGACTTCCTAAGCAAGTTTCTCTCCACCTTGACCTTGGTTCAGTCCACCAAGCTGTACAACTGGAAATAAGTGAACTGTGTTTCCCTTGAAAAAGAGAATTGAGAGACCATTTCCAAAAGAGCAGGGTAAAGTTCCCCTAATGAACTTATATTGCATTTAACCTTTTTTCAATATCATACTGATTATTATATTAGTCATGCCATTTTTTATTGAAGAAATAAGCAAAAATTACCCCAAACTAAAAGTCTCTACAACATCTTAAATTCTATTTTTAATATTAGTTAACATTTAAAGTAGTTTATGGGTTTCTTTCTCTTTTCCTTTTCTTCTTTTCCTTTTAATTTATTTTTTGCATAACCATTTTTTATATCAGAGCCAACAGTTTCTATAGAAAGTGATGGATGATTAAATTACAAATTTTCACTGAAATATCCCATGATCCATCGAAGTGGCAAAAAGTTATAAATCAGTTCAGTTTCATTGGTATTAGTAGCAGCACAGCTATAAATGGCGTAACTCAGCATTACACTGGCTGAAAGATCAAGCCTTGGATATATAAGGTATCACAGCAATAGTAACAAAAGCCATTGTAATTCAGCAAAGATGAGCAGGATGTCAGGTATTTGGGTCTTCTTGACAACCATCTGGCATGAGTTGATGACCAGCTGAAAGTTTGTGCCTGGGAGAGGATAATTGTTACTGGAAGACAGACAGACAGACACACACACACACACACACATATGCATCTACCTCTCAAAAGAAAACATAAGATTTTCTTTTTGCTTGAAGCCAGGCTGATTCAGTAGATAGATTTGCGGGGATGTTTGCTTGGACTGTCTCTCAATGCTCCATTCAGCTTCTAATAGCAGATATAAAAATTGTATCTGATTTTCTACTTTACTCTTTTGAAATATTAACTATTGCTAAATTATTAAACCACATATGAAATGTTACAAATGTACGTACATTTTATGAAGAGGTCTGCTCAGGCAGGCAATGTAATGGGACTGCTTCTGCCACACATAACAGCCAGAAACCAACTCTTCTCCTCTTTTCTAWTTTTTTCCCATGCCCGTTGCTGCCAGCTATTTCTAAGGTAGCTRCATGTGTGTATGGTGAGATAAAATGCAACAAATCCATACTCAAACTCTTATTTCTGTCTTCTCTCAACTTATCACTCTCCTGACTGTCTCTTCCTCCGTTTTTTCCCCCTATTTGTAAAGCCAGTGCAATCCCACATGGACTTTCTGTGAAACTTTACTAAATAGCCTTACTAGAAATGGGTTAATAAAACTGCTAATCTTGCAACTGGATCAGAGTACAAACAGGCTAGTTTGATCTCTTCCTCTTCAGAGGCTCTCAAACTTCATAGGTGTTTCTCCTTCTTGGACTGGAGCTTGAGGCTTTAGCAAGATACTTACGCTCAGTGCATACTGAAGAAGGCAATACTGCTTCCTAATCCAGAGGATTTAAAAATGTTTCTTTTGTCTGCAAATGTATTGCAAATGGAAAGCTAATACACATCCCAAAATTAGGATTTTTTTCCTCATTAAAAATTCACACATACTTTCAGGACTAGGCCAGTGACCAGGGTCAAATTAGGCTCAAATTCATCAAAGTCTGATGCTGTGCACTTCAGAGCATCTCTGTGCAGTACTACATCTTTAATAGTGCTTATATCACAGCAAAGTCACCATGAGAAGTAATAATCTGTGAGGGAAAAAAAAAAACAAAATGAACAACCAAGATTACTGGAAAATTTCAGACAAACTTTCTTCAGAAGAAGTTTCATTTTTCCACTAAGTGACAAAAAGCAGAGAACAGAGAAGATAGGGAATGTTAAAGTGTCCACTTTTCTCAGAAGATTCTATTTTTTTCCCRAAAAACTGTTAAATATCACAAGGGGGGGGGGAGGGGGAAATTGCCATTGCTGGACAAAAACAAAATATTCCAACAGGAAAAACATTGTTTCCTTTTCTCCATGATAGACCAGAATCCTCAGTTGTCTTTTATCAACTATGATCTTAGATCGTAACATCAGAGCAATAAGAGACCCCAAAAAGTCTAACCCATTTGCCCATCCCTAAGCAGTTTCAGTATATTTTTGTTGCAATCTAGACTTTATTCAACCAGCCTGTTCTTAAGAAACTTCTTGTCCCAGGTATCACAGACGCAGAGAACAGATTTGCAACGGGCTTTCCATAGCCAGTGACTGTTCCCATGCCTTCATCTTCTATCTCTTTTCCTTCAGGCCACCCAAACCAAATTCTCTCCCCAAAGCTCCATTTTTAACAACTCTGATCATTCTCTGCCCTCTTTTCTGGGCTCCTCCAGCTTCCGCATCCTTAGTGGAGTGAGGAGACACCACATTGGCACAGCCCCATGGCTCCCGTGTGGAGCTGCCTCCCACAGTGGGCACGGCCACACTGGGAAATGAAATCCCACCTGGAAGCCTGGCCATGAAGAAGAGGAGGAACATGATGGGTCTGAACTGCAGCTCCTGAGCAGTGTCCTGGCAAAGCACAATGTTGCTATTTCACGGTTTGGGGAGGTTGCTAGATTTTTGCCTGAAAAGCCAAAAATCCTACTAAAAGGGGGGGAGACTCATTTTCTAGTCAGCACAATTGGAAAAATTCAGGAAAGAACAGAAACAGCAGGTATTGTGCCAACTCTTAGAGAGAGCTGAGTGTGCCAGGGAGTGAAGCTTGCAGGTGTCTCAGATACTGTTTGTATTATGGACTTCAAAGAGATACTGCGCAAGTCATTTGAGGCAGAGTCTAAATGCCACTGTGGGTATTATTTGGCCTTACATAATTCCCGTAGCTTTAGCATTATAAACAAAAATGTCAAATCTGGCCCTAAGTATTTTTAACATGGTGAATTACCCTGGATATTAGCTGTATTAAGTTACCGTGAAAAATCTGAGCCTTAACAAGAATAATTAGAACTCATACGTTGTTTTACACTGGCAAGGTACTGCACGGATGAGAGCCTAAGAGTGTTGTTATAATAGAGCCATGTGGGTTGTGCTGTGTCAGGTAGACTGGTGGATTTCAGCCCTTCAGGTTAAAGGGTTCGGAATAAASACGGAAAATCCAGGTGCAAAGTGCTACTGCTGTTTTGCTCTGACATCAGAGCCTTGCAGAGTTAACTGCTTCATGTGCTTTCTGGGCTTCCTACATGTGTGTGATTCCAAGTTACCATGAGATCATTTGCAGTATCTGTGCATTTGTTTGCTTGCTTTTAAGAATTATGGGAAATGTCAAGTTTGGAAAAAAGTAGGAAGACAGAACAGTAAACTGGTAGCTGGAATCTGGCTGGATACTTTTTCTTTTGCTGTTCCTAAAATGACATTTCATATTCTAAGCCCACAGGCACAAGCATCACTGCATGTTAGTGGGGACAGGTTTGCACCTCTGCATATGTTTTGCATAGCTGCTTTTCCACCTTTCGCTACTGTATTTGAAAACTAAAAGGGAGAACTGCTGTCCTTCCCTGCAGCTTGTCATAGATGATCCCCTCTTGTGTGACAGGACATCTAGATTTGACAGCTGGATTACAAAGACAAAAATGCCACTATATAACTGTGATTGCTGAGCTAATTACACCAGGATATATCTGGCTGAGGAGTGTCCGAAGCCAAATCTGAGTTATCTGGGTACCACTTTTGAAAAGTTATCCTTTCCATTGTACATGGAAAAATTACTTCTTAAGGAAGTACTTCTTCAGATTATCTTTACTGCTTCAGCTCAGCTGAACTCCCTAAAAGAAAAAAATTCCTTGGTTACTCAGAACTCCATATTTTCCCTGAGGAGGATATCAGACAACAACACCATCAGCCAAAATAATCTAGCACCTTTTACCGTCAAAAAAATTCTTTCATTGATCAGCCATATGATATAATACATTTTCTGAAGTATTTAAAATTAAATGAAGGCTAGTTATCTTTAATATTCTGGCAAATAACCCTTTTGTAAGTACTGTATATACATCTCATATATATATATTTATGTATTGTTTCTCTGGAAGAGAAACAATTTTGCTAACTGTTCACAAAAAGGGAGCAATTTTCTTATTGATGCACAGGTATCCTGGGAAACTTCTTCCCCAAAGTCAATAAATTCATTGTACTGGGGAAAGAATGGTAATTTGTTGGATAAGAAAACCTCTAGTCTCTAGAAAATCCTCTGGGAAGGATTTAAAAAAACACAGAAATCTTGAAAGGGATATAAACCCCTCTGCCTCAGGCTATAAGTCAGCCTCTAACGAGCAGAGGTCTTTGTGGGCAGCCTACTCCATAATTAACTACTATGGGGTTTCTTGCACTGTGTTTGCAGGTTGTATCAGCCATCGCTGGAGAAAAAATATACAAATCAGCCGGCATCGTGGTCTGTGGATTCTTATTTTACAGTAGAAATGAGTAGCCTTTATTGAAAGAAGAGGCATGTTTTAACTGGCAGGTCAAAATTAATGCTAATATCCTAAAAATAATTGTGGTAGTTTGATAACTCTCTTGATGCCGTGTGCTAAGCCTGCTTGCTAAGATGTATATCCAAGGCAATCCAACTGGCTTCTGTAACAGCATAGAAGGAAGAACCAGATCTGTCTCAGTATTATCATTTAAAATAGACCAGTTCTTATATAAATGAGTGTGGGGAGGGAACTACAGAGGGGTGCATGGGTGGTAGTGGGGGTTATGTGTGTTCTTCTTCACTATGTTACATCCCTGGTGCAAAATCCCTGGATATATTTTTTTCTGTCATCATGACATGCTATGTTCAAGTGATGCAGTGTAAGTGAAGCAGGTACATTACCATGAGGAAATCTTTCATAAATCCTGTCAATGGGAAGTAACACATTCCATTCAAACCTATCTCCCTGATGGAAAATCGTACCAGGAATTAGCAGAGATTGTCTGGCTCCATGGATAATTTATCAGTGCCACCAGCTGATCTCCAGGAAAGGCTTAAAAATAACAAAAGACAAGTAATCCATTTTCCAAAAAAAAGAGATTGAAAAATGTGTTTCAAAAGCTTATTGGTGCTTCTCATATTAAATAGCTTACCCTGGTGCATTCCACCCATGGCTTTAGACTATTCTTTACATCATTTGCATGGAGAAGCTTACAGCTCTCCCCAGACAGAGAGCGGATTACTAATGTTCGTAAGTCAATAGCCTTCACATTTTAAAGTATTTGCTTATTAAAGGCTACTTTAGAAAGTTCAGAATCAAAACCTTGCCATTCCCATTTGACAAGAAAACCTTGACAGTTTCCTAATGCTCTGTATAAAAATAATGCTTTAAATTTCTTCAATGCTTTCCCTCCTAGGATATCCAGGTGCTTTGGATAATTAACATACTTTAATACGTAACCCTGGAAACATTCCCCTGCATTAGAGAACGCTTTACACCACCTTCTTACAAGAAGACGTCACAAAGTTAACATCCAAAGAGAATCAAAGACAGTGGTTAGATTCCCAGTCACATAAAGGGATTTTTTATAGATTTATATGTTGCTAGGGCTGAAGGACTTTTTACGGTCATGTTGCCTGACCTTCACAACAGCTGCCTTAGGGCCCCCAAAATCAGTCCTTCTACACTCGTTTGCAGGCAGAAGTTCTTCTGTTTTAGCTTGGCTCTTGAAGAACAAGAAGACAATGTGCTCATGCTGTCTACGTTTCCATCGGTTTGTCCTTCCCGTCACTTTGAGTCCATGGAGTCCTGCTTTGAGTCCATTCTAAGCAATTTTGACATCACAGAAGAGACCTTACAGATGGTCTGATGAGTTTTATGAAAAAATTAATGAGTCTGAGAACTCAGTCTGTTATTGTGGGAGAGCTCTAGGGATATAAGACAGAAATCCGCAAGAGCCCAGTCTTCATTAGTTGGGAGGCTTATGGACCAGGTTGTTATACTGGGACAGATAAAGAAATCCAAATCCCAACACCGACATGGAGGAACACATGGGACTAACTCTAATAGTAAAATAACACTAAAGTGATTGTACCTTTCTCTTCATTCTCTCTAGGGGCTGTAGCACAATAATTATTCTATATTTAAAAAAAATCCCCAAATATGTGTTTAACCAACATAGCAAAAAAACTACGTACGATCAGTCTCTGGCAGTCAGAGGTAGCACTCAGACTTACTGACTTACAAGCCATCGCTGTAACCATATGTTCATTCTCTTGTTTAATGGGGACTGACAAGCTGGTCTATTTGGAAAATAGAAGAAGGAAAAAAAAAAGCCAAGATTCAATAACTTTTGAGCCTGATTCAAAATGGAAATATTAGATAAAAAGAATAAGACAGTTAGGTGGGGAGAGGGGAAGTTGCATCTCTCTTATAAGTGATGACTTTTCCTTTATTGAGTCTGGCCTAATCGAAGCAAGCTGTTTACATGGGATTTCTAAACTGATTAAAAAGAAGAAAGACAATAATGAGATTGTGGTAAGCAGTCTCTGTGAGTGAGACTTCCAATTTTCTTTCGATCATGTAGATAGGGTTAAAAGAACATTGGATGATTTGTTTAGCTAATTCTATTGTTTCCCAAGTGAACACACTGGTGAATTGATTCTTATGTAGATTCCTTTCTAAATATAAGGATCTAGGAAAAAACAAATGCAAGTGCCAAATAATCATTTATTTGAGTCCCTGGAAAAGTTTAATTTAGTTTCAAGATCTCCTACAGACCTTCCTTTGAACTACCCACAGGGGTTTTTTTACCAGTTCATTGTTTCACTTGCATGGGACATGATTTTCTACTACAACACTTAAATCAATACCACTTTATAAGTTGTATCAGTGTAAAAGTTCTTCATAGTTGAGTATTTTGCCCTTCTGAACAGAAATAAGATCTATTACTTTACAAGTACCTTAATACAAATAAACATGTATCTACACTAACGATGCTGTGCCATTTTTATTATACTAGTACTTCGAAAGCAACTTCATTTTTGAGATCTAAAAAGCTCTTTTAATGTTATTTAATATTTGTGATTCAGATCTTTTCCTCTTTCTTCCTGCTATGAATGGGGTTGACTCTAATTTTGCACTGGAAAACCTGGTGAAGGGATGTGCTGGCTTATGCCCCACTTAAATTCTTTAGATCAATTTGGAAGTCTACCAACCAGCTTAATCAATGGTCATCAGCTAGATGTAATATTTACTGAGTGAAACATGAAGGTCTGAGACATGCCCCAACAAACTGTAGATAACTGTAGTGGAACCTAGTGTATGATTCAGATCTTTTTTAATTAGGGCCTTTTAGCAACTCCTTAACCATACTCATAGACCTAGATAGATATAGGTGTAGATATAGACATAAATAAATACAGATGTAGATGTAGATATAGATATGCTGGCAGAAGTGACTTTATAGTGCTTGCGTAGCTGAGGATGTGAATGAGGGAATGAGAATCATGACTCCGGCTCAGTGAGTGGGTCTGTCTGCTTTGGAGGATTGTTAATTATTATCCTCTTAACTGAGTCACCCTAGTGTGCAGCTTATCAGCCCAGGTAAGTACATAGCCTGTTGAGAGAAGAAACTGTATTTACTTCTCATTTTGATCCTTATTTGGCAATTTCTCCGCTAAAAGCTTAGACCCCCTGTTTACAATATTTATCCTATTTAATAGTTGATTGCACACCACCTAATCTCTTGGTGTTGGCCAAATCCATCTGTGCCAAGGATTTTTTACTATTGCCAATACTGGACTATCATTATTTATCACAGCCATCCTCACTATGCCTTCAGAGGAAGGCATGTCAATCAAGTAACCATCCTGATTCACTGTGTCCCAGGATAGCAAGAAATGCCTTGCTCTTACCGTCCTTTTTTCAGCTATTTTGAGTACTTCCACAAGTTAAAGGCAGAGAAGTACTAAAAAGAACAGGTAACTCCCACAGGAGAGCAGCATGGTTGGCTGCCTGCTGTGTGCTGCATTAGGATGGCCTTTCAGCAGCGATGGGGAACTCCCGTAAAATTCTGAAAGTTTCTAGCATGACTTTTCTGATCCATCAGGGTTCTTCAGTTCTGGCAGATAACCATAATCAGGATGTGGTTACAGTGAGTTACTATACTGATTATTTGTTGGGCTGTCTGAAAAAATGTCTGAAAATGTCTGAAAAAAATCAATATTTTACTGTATTTCATAATGAGGAAGTTAAAGCAAAATAAATGTCCCTTCACTGAGGTACGCACTAGAGCTGGTTAGACTCCTAGCACCATACAAGGAGTGGGGAAGCAGGCTGACCATGCACACGTGGTAGCATGACCTTGCTGTAGGATTGACCCTGCTGCCTGCTGTCCCAAAGAAATCGTTCTCCAGAATGAAATAAATCATACGGGTTATGTGGCCAGTGGAGAAGTGGTCTGTGGTTTCCTAAATGGTTCTCAACTGGTTCCCAGCTGGTTCTCAACTCAATTTGCTATTTCCAAATCTCTCTTGAACTTCTCCCTCCAGTTCAGAAAGGCTTCAAGGAGCATCCTGGTGAATCACCATAGCTCCTCTGACTTCACTGGCATTTCTGCCAGTTTATTCACCCAGTCTTGAAAATGGGTGAATAAATCAAACCCAAACCCGAGGTTAATGTTGAGGATTGGGAAGGCAAGGTAGGGCAGAAGGAGGAAGAGAGGGGGACTGTGGCATTCAGTTTTCTTATCTTGGGCAAGGAATTTTTCTAGCCCTGCCAGGGACATTGAGTCTGACAGCTAGGCCTGATCCAGGAGCCCTTCTAAACTGTATCACTTTATGAATAAAAGCAAATAAATGCATCAACTCTACAAGAAAAATTACAATCATTGAAACATTCATAAAGCCACATATATTCACACACAAATCTGAGAACGCACAAAATTACAGCCTAAACCATTTTCCAAAGAAGTTCTCTTTAATTGGCACGAGGTGTTGAATTATGCAGAACAGATCTCAACAGAGATTTTTTTTTTAATATAAAGTTAATTACTTTATCTTGGTTTGCATGAGGAAGCACAATACTTTTTGCATTGGTTCTTTGAATCAGAGACAGCTACTRTCCATGTTACTCTGTTCATGTAATAAAAATCAAATTGCATCAATTCCTTAACAAAGCACAGCAGAGGCTTCCCTTAATAGAATCCTTATTAGAGAATCAGATACAGCTGTCTCCTAAGAAAGGACTTTTAAAAGGCAGTGGGATCCCTATGTAGTTTATTAGATTAAGCAACACTGGAATTAGCTGCTGGGAGATGCAGGCTTGGAATAAGAACTGCTGGGTGGAAGCAAGGCARTTAGGATACTCTGCACTCATGACACGATTCAGTGGAAATTTTTAGTTTTGTGAGCAAGCAGGAAAGATGAGATGAACAGAAATGCTGCCAGTCGACATTTTGACTTCCATTTCCGTCCACACAGAGCTCCTCCCTTGCATCCCAGTTTCACTCTCAAGCAAGGCCAGGTTTGCAAACTAAAACTCGCTCTGCTCTGTAGCAGTTTCCAAAGCCACTGCACAGGGAAAACAAGGAAATCAAGGACTCAGGGCAATTCTGCTACAATGAGATTCTGCTTAATATCCCTCCTTTGCCCCAAAACTATGCAAATCTTAACAGGCCCAATCTGAGCTTGAGAATTTGAAGTAAACAAGTGAATTTTGCATGTCTTTGTTTTTGTCAGGAACAGTTTGCATGGGTTTCTTTCTACCCTGAAACAACATTCAGTTTGTGCCCTGAAGCATGAGGATTGATAGCCCTTGTCATTTGCTCCCAGCTTGTAGAACTGCCGTTATCTTAGCAAAGCACACCCCATTGCCATTGGACTCCTCTGGAGAGCAATTAGTGGAGCTCAGCAGCCRAAATAACGATGGCAGGGCAGCATTAGTGCGGCTGCAGTCAGGCTCTGCAAAAAATGGACCTTTCGTACACCACCGAGTCTCCCAGAGCCACGGTGGGTGGCTCTGGTGGCAGCAGGGAGGTTGCCCCAGGAGCCCGGCCTCCGTCGGGTTTTGCCAGCGCTGCGGCCAGCGAGCTCTGCCCGCAGATCGTCACCGCCTGCGAGGCCAGGGTCAGAAAAAGGCACAGCATCGGGTAGGATTTTTAAGGGAGACTGTTAGAGCTGGCCAAGCAAAAGCCACTGTAAATCCTTCTTGATGACACGAGCGCTTCAAGGGTTCAGGCTTTGGTAACCCCAAACTGGGATATTTTAAATTACCCGTGTCAGYAAGCAGCAACCACTGCTTACTCCATTCTTGGCCGCTGGCTTTAATGTATCAGCCCATAGCAGCCATGTGAAGTTCGCTGTATACTTTAAGCTCATGTCCAAAGTGATGCTGACTGTAAAATGTCGGACCGCACTATGCCACCACGGATTATCCTCCACACCTGCAGCATCTTCTTACTCCAGTTCCTCCAGGACCGCTGAACTGGGGAGACTGGAGTCAGTCCTAAAACATATCCTGTCTCTTTGGAATTAAATCTCCTCTCCTGGCATTGCTGCTCTGTAAAGGTTCTTATGGGTCAGGATTTCAAAAGGAAGCCAGCTTAGCCCCTTCCTCTCTGGCTGCTRTGGTTCAGAAAAACATTGGCAGTACCCAAAATACAGAGGGGATTAAAGATCCAATAAGGAAACTGTGCTAAGGCTCCCAGATTTGGAGAATGAAGGGATGGCCAAAGAAAAGGAGCGGGATCAAAGGCATTGCTTGCCAAAGCCAGGCTGTTTTGGAAGGAGCATTGCCGCAAACCCTTGCTTTAGCTGAATCAGAGAGTACCAGGGGGAAATGTCGTAAAAGTACACATTTCCATCTCCCACTTTTCCTTTACTTTATTCACCAGATAGGCAAAAGGGACTGCTGCTCTTCTTGGTGACACTGGTCTGTCAAAAACAGGACACCAGCAGCAGCTGGCACCTGGCTGTGATGGCACTGGAGAGATGCAGGGAGGTCAGTGATGAGCTTGCAATTGCATCAAGTGCCAGACTCCAAAAAAGGGTCTCAGGATGCAGTTCAGCAACACTTTCTGCATTCGTTCCCTCTAACACGAGGCTTCTAACTGAGATATCACTCTCGCGCTGTGTGGACACAGATGAGACCTCCCAGAGGGCTGTCGCTTCTTGTGTGGGCTGAATCAGACTGCAAGGAATCCCAATTTTTGAAACTGTTCTGGGTGCAACCATCTCTCTCCACTGAGTGTAGAGGAAACCTTGGGTGACTCTGCTGCTATCTTGGACTCTGAACGAAAGCCTCTAACATTAAGTGTGAAGATACAGGCCTAACCACCCATGTTAACCATAAATCATCTGCTTAAAATTAAACATGTGCCTCAGTGATCTGCAGATGCTGCTCTTTAAAAAAAAACCTACCTGTAATAATTTGAATAAGTATTAGTCATTAAATGTGAGTATATTAAATGACCCACACAGCTGCAGTAACATGGCTTTTGAATGGCTCCTGCATCAAATCAGTCACAGTTTATGTTGGTGGGACAAGGCATTTGGTTCTTGACTCTGGATTTTTGTTTCCCACCTATCTCAGGCAAGTGACAGAAAAAATCACAAAGTGCTTGTCTTTAGCTTGCAGAGGCATTTTAAGACAGGAAGCAAGTTCAAGTGGAGTTTGGCATCCCATGGGGTGAACTTTTCCCGACAGCCAAAGGAATGATATTGAACACYATCATTCTCTGCTGTGCACATCTTTGCCTGACCTTATCCCGGATGCATCCCCTTTGACTTACTTCTTTAAAGAGACTAATAGATTTTCTTTAGCTTGAGGCAGAGCAAACCTCTGCTGGATTGAACTAATGTAGAAGTATTAGAAAGGATTGGTGCTGGGATTTTTTTCCCCTCTTCCCCTTGCTGTGCAATAGGAAGAAAATGTATGACCTAAATCTGCCAAGCACCTTCAAAGGGAAGGAAGAAACACATGTGGAAAAGCGTTAGAAAGCCACCCAGCTCCTTTTAATTATGATGAGAATGCCAAGATTGCTAAACGAATAGAAAATAAACGGAATAAGTATTAAATGATTATGGTTTCCCTCACATATTTCTTTTCATCTATTCACCAGCAGATAGTTTTACAACATAAATAAATCTTTTCAGATGTAAACAAATCTCCGACACATACCGCTGGAGATGGTGGTGGGGCTGGTGGGTGGGGAGGGAAACTGCGATCTCCAGCACCCCCTGCAGCATCTTTGCCAAAAGGCAGGCTCAGAGTCTGCATCGTAAGAGGATCTAGCTTCGATTATTAATATTTCTTGTATTTCAAACAGTAAAATACACTTCTGCGCAGGGTTTAATGTTACTACTTGCTTATTGTTTCTTGGTTTCATCCCTACTGTCGCGAAAGGAGTGATGCACTTCMCTCGTAAGAGGGAAGCAGCACTACGTTTACTGCAGTAAGACAGTGACTTAATAAAGTTCAATTGTAAATAAGAACAATTTAATGAGGTTCGATTGTCAAGGTTCACTCAGTTATTTACTGCATGAAGGACAGAGTCAGATGCGTGCGCAATGGAGACCCTCCTGTTGAGTCACGAGGTTCAGACTGGACCCCCTTGCTTTCTAAACTCCTTCGGAGAGGAGCCTAGGTGTGGCTGGATCCAGTCCTAGACTTGACCAGTGGTTTATGTCTAAGGGATTATGTGCGCAATTAGTCAGAGATATAACTCAGCAAAGTTTCRTGAAGTTCGCAAAAGTTCAGCATGTTATTAATCACTTACCGAGGATCTGTCGTGGGTAAGAAATCTCTCAACCTTGAGGAGTAACCTTGAGAGGCGTCCCTGCTCAAGGGGAGGTTCTGCAGTGCAGCCCCCTGCCGTGCAGGAGAGCTCAAGGGGCTCTGGGCTGCCCCCTATTTAAGGGGGGGAGATGATTGACTCATAGTCATATTCGCATACTAGATGRGCCTTAGTTGGCGCATGCTCAACTAGCCCCTACATACGTGCTGTTTACAGGGAGGTCAGGTTGAGGGGGAGAGAGCACATCAGTGGGGGGGAAAGGAGCACACCGTCACACCTACACAGAAGGGAAACTTGTTTTGAAATCTCAAAGCTTCACAGAGTGGGAAAAGAAGTTTCAGTCTAAGCCCACTTTCTCCAGGGGGCCTTTCTGTTCCTTCCTGAATAGTCCGTGGAAGGAGCCATAATACTGGGGAGAGGGGGAAGTTTTGCAAATCCCTAATATTTGTGAAGAAAAATATCTAAAGTTTTTGTGAAATCTGAGAGTCTTTCCGAGGGTAGAGTGCAGAGTGATTCTTGCATTACTTTCCACTAGGCTGAATCCCTCTCTATGCCTGAGATACCGAGAATACAGGGCCATTACAGCCTCCAGCTAACTCGACTCCTTAGAGCACATACCAAAAAAAAAAAGAAAAAAAGAGAGATACACTTTTAAGCTCTTGAGTTTCCCAATTTAATACTTGGCCTGTTGACCAAATGGCTTCCATTTCATCTCCACTGATCCAGCATCCATCTGCTGAGCCATTGAAATAAGACCATCACATCAGAGTTATATCCCTTTAAAGTTCACTGAAATAAGTGAAACAGTAGAGCTTCCACAGTTGGCCACACAACGCAAGAATAGCCTGTGCGGGGAATTGACAGTGTTGGGACCATCCCTGGCAAAAATCAGTATAACTCCACTAAGCATCATGAAGAGCTGCACCACCTTATACCATCCAGGGTCTGTCTCACCGTAATACCCAGCGAAGAGATGTTCCACAGCTGGTCCCTCTTTAGGAGATACCAGGACAACTGGGCTGCAGAACTACATGCTGACTGTGGCCCTGATTATTTCCCTGAAGTGAAAACCTGAAGTTTTATTTATTTATCCCAGAATTGCGATGGTCTGAGTTAGTTTTTTTTCAAGAACAAGGGAAAAGAAAATCCACAAATCTGTTCTTTTCTTTGCCAAACTGCTTTACAGGCAGGTTTTGAGTAGTGCTAATTTGGCGCATCCCCCTGGGCCTCTCCAACGACAATTATGCAATCAGAGTTTCTCCTCCATGGGGCATTTCATGCCGCTTGGACATGGACACGGGAAAGGGACTGTTTACATTGTATTTATACTCTTCTTGCCTGCATCTCTGAGCTTCTGAGAGCAACATACCCCCTCCTGCTGCCCCGCAGTGTCCTGGCCTTCCCTCCTGCGCCTTCTGTTAAGTGCCTAATGTGACTTTTCTCCTCTGCCCTGTCCTCTTGTCAAGTCACCCTCCTGCAGAGAGGCTGCTGTTAGAGCAGATGTAAAATGGTTCAGTAACACCCGCTAATATTAGCTTTGACACCAGCATYGAGAGGAAATAAATTCTTTTCTGGGGGAGAAGTGCAAATCGCTTAACGCACCAGATCACAGCAGCTCCCGTGACAATGCTGGAAGAGAGCTAGTTTAATATACCCCTGAATATCACACACGCACAGGGCAGAAAACCTCTCCCCTTTACCAGCCAGAGTACGGCCCACACTGACTTGTGCTGCGCAGCCGGCGGTGATTTCTCTGCAGCCTCGCAGGGCTCTGGTCATTAATCGAGAATCTGGTTATTAGCCATAGAAAGCCTCTTGTTGCTTCACGAACTGGGTTTTCCCGTAACAACTGCAGCAGGCACTAGCAGCGGTGGAGAGGCGGCAGAGGTGCTCCTTGTGTCCCCAACAGTGGTGGCCACAGCCAGGCGTGAGATGGACGCAGAGCCCAGGCTGCTGTGCAGAGCTCAGCGAGTCCGAAACACGTCTCTCTGCAAAAGCAGCCCCRTTCTCCGCTGCTCTGGCACACCTCCTTCGGAGAGAAATGGGTTTATTCTGAATGACTTCTCCAAGGCAGTAGTTTGGTGTGTGATTTACAGGGGCCTGAGCTGCAGGGGAGTCCTGTCTCATTCTCATGCTGCATGCAGGTAGCCTGGCTTTCTATGCATGTGCCAGCCCTGTTAGGAGATTTTTACCTCCCTCTGAAATCTCAGGTTCAAGAGGGATTAGACAGGATGACCTAGTATGCAAATGATTATGCTCCTGACCTGGAAACTCCTCTTGTTTCTCCTTTGTTCTGCTTTCAGGATGAAAGCGCCAAAAGCCTTTCAGGAAAGTGAGTACCAACTGTCCTGGTGGGAAATACCTCCAAAGGGTCCCCTTGCCCATACTGGAAGGCTGTATACAGCTCAGGAAATATAGAAGTTTGGCTGAATTCAGGAACTGCAACCCATGACACCACCAGTAACTGGCCCATTGCTCCTTGGAGTAGCTCACTGGAGCTCTAATGGAAATCTTTTCCAGGCGTGGAAGCGTTGATCTTTTAATCACTGTAACAAGCACTGGCCTCGATTGTTAGCTGATTCTGCGGACAATTTCTGCTCAGGTTATGGATCGACACTGCATGCGCAACTTAGAGCATTACATTCAGGTAGAAAGAAAACAATGAATTCATTGAAAAGAGGCAAGAAACTAAACTGTTTAGATAACCTGAGGCTTTTTGTACTAAGAAAATCAATGCAGCTAGAAACTCAGAAACTACTGACATTGCCAGCAGAGTCAGGCTACAGAGCCATGGAGAGCCCAATGTAAAYGACCAAAAAGGTTTAGTTTCCTTTTTTCAGCTGCATTGCCTTTTTTTTTCCTCTCTTTACTTCTCAGTATTTCTGTGTAGCTTGCATCCATTTCTCTTAAGGTACTTTTGCCTGCAAAGTTTATTTTTTCTCCATCCAAAATCTTGGCCCACACTCCCCTTTATCAGGCAACACTACAGCTCTGTGAGTTTCCATCTCTTCTGATGATATCCTTTATTAGTCCACAGAAAATCTGGCACTGAAAACACTGTATCAAGTTGCAGTTTACTGGTGTAGGTAGTTTATTCTATGTATTCCTTTCACACTTTGGTGTCTTTCCTGGAACCGCCGACATGGGTGCTAATTAGCAGCTACCATCATGCTTGTAGGTTGTGTGGGCACCCATCAAGTAGCACCTGACCAGAATTTAATTAACACCACTGACAAGCTGGTGAATTGTTATTTGCATTGCAGTAACACCATGAGGTCCCAGCTAGTGCTGGGTCCCCAGTGCACAAGCAGTGAGGAAAACGTAATTAGGTATCAGGCCCTTAATAGGCCTTAATTGCCCTGACCAGCCTCACCTGGGGCCTCCACCCACACCCTCTGCCCATAGGCCCAGAGGCYCTATTTAAGCTCAGCCCTGGGTATGGGCTTCTTCTTTAAGCTGTGTTATGGGTGTACTTGTCTTCAGCCCTGCTGTAAGCCTTGCTTTCTGTTGGACCTTAGTCTTGTGTTGCTGGTAGCTTGCTTCTTGTAGGGGTCTTGGACCTGTGCTGTAGGCTTGTCTACAGTCCTGTCTCTGACCTTACCTCCTTTTACTCCTGAGTGGACTTCTTGTTTGGTCCCTGGACTGATTCATTGCCTTGTCTTGGCTGCTGTTGGACCCAGTTATCAGCATTGCCTATGCTGTGGTTGTCCTTGGTTTCCACTTTGCCTTCCCTTATGGAGCTCTTGCTGCTTCCTGATACTAAGATGGAGGAAGGATTGGCTTATAGCAACTCTAGGGAATGCTGGAAGAGTTGCCACTGTGGAATGCAGGAATGAAGAATAAAGCTGAAGTCCTTCTTGTGGACCTACAATGGATGAAGGAGAGAAATATTCAGGAGTGTGGGCTCACAGGCATCTGGATCAGAGGAAACTGTGGGACTTGCTGTGGCTTGCTCATTCCTCAGGTAACCATCCAAAGCAATGGAAGGGTGTGCACACCCATCTCTTATTTTAATATTCAGTCAGGATGCAGTTAGGGTGTATACCCAGGAAGCAGGAACAGTAATAAAGTAGGCTTGCCATGGATGCAGTCTTTGATCCTTGTCTAATGACCTTTTTACTGCATCATGTTTAGGCTTGATCTGATGGGGGGGGGAGGTGCTGAGAAGACTTTTGTAACAGAGTCCTAAGCAAGAGCTCTAAAAGCACTGAAGCCAAGTGGTCCACCTCTGGGTGTATCCAGGCCCACCCTGAGACTCCTTATTGAGTGCCAACAGCAGCTCAGCTGAGTTCATTTCCTATTTTACATGGCCTGAGAGCCTATGCATACTCCTGTTTCTTGTGTGGCCATTGCTGCCTTGGGTAAAGCCGCACTGTGTTCTCTTTAGCAGTGCAGATATGCCTTGAATCTGTTTCCCACTTCCCTTAGCTATGTGCAATGACATTCAGAAATAATTCTAATTAAAGCAGGAGGAAAAACACCAGAGCAAAGTTATAAATAACAAAGAGCAAATAACAAAGGGCTCTGATATTTGGGGGTAGCTTGTTTTCTGCTTGTTTTAAAGCTTATGCTGCAGAAAGATGATGCCACTTGCTGGAAACTCCATTCCTCTTAATTATTTTACCTTGGGAAGGGACTACAGATAGAGTACTTAGTAAAAGAAGTATCTATTGGCACTGAAGAATTGGGAAACAGTGAGAGTCACCTCACACACACCCCTTTCAAGGTGTGAAGGAGGGATTTCCAAATCCCATGTGGTTTCTCATGCTGTGTTGCCAGCCTGGAGCCTGCACAGAGCTGAGTGAGCCCAGGTGGAAATGCTCTCTGTGAAACAGCTCTTCATGCTGTAGGGAATAAAATTTTAGGAGACTTTTACTTAGCAGGAGACCTTAGATTTCCCCTGAGGGACCAGGGATGTACATACTGTGGCTGGGTGACAGAATAATCTATAAAACTCTAATGCTAAGAGGTGTTTCTCTGTAAAGAATGAGGTGATGCTAAACAGTAGGAGATTAATGGCTCCTCCTTCTCATTCCTCCCACTTGCCTTGTGGATCATTAGGTCTCAGAAAGGTTTTAATTCTGTCTCTTCCATATGTACCTGTAATGAACTGACAGGAACTCCACCTGTCTGGTGACTAGATCATGTTAAGATCTGTATCGCAATCAACACTCATTAGTCCAAACAGTCAAAGCGAGCAATGCATGGGCCTAGGAATGGAGGATATTTATCAAGTTAGGAGGCTTTCATAGGGGACTGTATTGTCAGCTCTGTTTCCTTCTGCAAGAGCCATGTGTGTAAGCAAGGGATGGGGGAAAACTGGCATCCCGAGCACCCTTCTGAGCTGAGTGATCTAAGTACAACATAGATCACAGCTTAATGTCCTGGTCTACATTTCCTCCACAGAGGATTTCCATCACAGGAGCTTGGGATGAGAATTGCAGAATGAAGTTATCAAAACTGAGCTGATTAGTTTTGAAATAATTATGTCTGATTCCAGTGCAAAACCCCAGACTTCAGTCTGAGCCCACTTTGTGACTGGAGCTATTTACTGCAAAGCTCTTAGCAAGTGGGCATCTGTGTCCAGAGCAACAGACCTCAGTCACATCTTATCAGATTTTGATCTTTTTTGACAAGTGTTTGTGAGCCAATTTTTCTCAAAGAGGAACTGAGCAGTGTCGTCTTTATGGGTTAACAATGGAATTCTTATTCATCTGCTGGTGTGTTGTTGCTTTCATCCATGTGGAGAACGGGGACAATGATACAGGACTTAAGTGACCAGATCAACCAGCTAAACTGAAAACAGGGCCAGGGGGACATATCTGATRAAAATGTTTGAACTAAGATAAAACTTGGAAGTTAGAAATTTACAGGTGAGAAAAGGGAGGAATTCAATTAAAACCTTTTTCTATTTCTTATCCAGCACAATTTAAAAATATACAGATAGAATGGTACTTTCCAAATTTACTACTTCACTGGGTTTTTTGGACTATTCATAACCAAAATACACAGTTTAGAACTGGTTTAGAACTTAAAACATCTTTACAAGTAGTTTATGAAGAATGTGTCTTCTCTGAAAAGAAAGGATTCAGTTTGTCATTCTTTCCTTCTGACAGTTTACAAAACCAGGCATGCAAAACCCTACCTTTCCTCTGCAGATTAAACTGGAAGCAGTTTCATTGTGTATCTATTAAAAAAAGTGATTCCACTGGTAACTGTTTCCACTGGGAATGAAGTGATTGTTAAATACTGACTTCTTTGTATGAAAAAAGCTATTGAAGTGTACTGCAAGCTATTATCTAATTTGAAAGACTACCTCAAGAGTGATTTTTTTTTTTATGTCAGATTCAGCTTAGAGTAAATTTTTATAGCCAGAATATAAACTTTTGAATAGAGGCTTTGTAATAGAAAACCTAGCTGACTATAGGGTCAGGAGGAGCAATGGTATAACACAATTTATAGCCTACTCATATTGGATTTACACTTCACCACCACAGCCCCATGCAAGAAGCAGCTGTCACAATGGCAGTCCTCCCTTGCTGTTGCTGTGTAAGAACAGTATATAATGCCAGTTCTGTTTTAGGGCTCTATTTACTTAATGGGAGAGCTGGGATAGCTTGCATGTCCCCAAAGTATTTTGCAAGTGTAGCCTTTGTAACAGCAACACCTCAGGTACCCCTGAGCCCCTTTAAAAACAGCAGCATTGAAAAAAAATTTTCTCTGKTCAGCTAGAGAACAGAAGCACAGGAGAATCAAAGGCTGAAATATTTTAAGACAGAGGTCAAGCTATTGGGACTCTAGAAGATATTGGGGAGGAGGAATTGTGTATTAGAGACTGGAGACAGGGCACTTACCAGGGGTTACAGAGGCTGGAAAGGGGCCTGGAGGGCTCTGGTCCAGSCCCCTGCTCAAAGCATGGCCACAGAAGGGATAAGTCCTCTTCTGTTGTTTGACCAGGGACTGCTCTTCTGCTGAATCACAGGTTTATAGCAGGACAGTGCTTGCTCAGTGCCCAGACCAACCAGCTCAGTAGCAGCTAAGTCCCTCTAATACCACCTCAATGGAAGCCACTATTTCCCAGTTCATAGTATAACATGCATGTGACAGGTCAATAGAGATCAAGGCTGCTTCTGTCCCCTTGCTACCTTCCACTCCCTTTATTTTTATTTTGCCAGCAAAATAGAAATCAACAGTTGCCTTAAGGCATTTAGCAGTTATTAACACTTTTCTTTTTTGAAACCCTGTGGGTTGTGTATTGGCTTCTTTAATGTAACTCTGAAAGTTTCTCCTAAGTTAGCATCCAGCCTGACAGTGTGGTTGCAGAGGGTTGGCTCATGTGAAATATTCCTGGGACCAGAGATTGTTCTGTGCTTATATGAACTCTGGTCCAGGCAATTTTCTTATGTGACCAGAGTTCCCAGGCATTATTGAAAATCAGTTAATAACATCAGGCAAATGTCCCAGTAGTTTCCCAGAAACTAATTATTTGAAATTACTGAATGCTGTACAATAAATCAGATATGATATTATTTTTGCATTTATTTTTTGTTGTTGTCATTCTTAAAGTATCTGTGATCAAATCTCAGTTTCTTCAGGCAGTGCCATCAGTCAGATGGCTTATGACATACCTGAATATGACTTTTCAGACTTGCAGTGGTGATTGTCTTAAAACAGTGTGACAAGTTCCCAGATCTCATCTGTTTAACTGCATGAGCGTTCAAGCACTTCCTTAAAACTCCATGCTATGACCATACAGAAATGTTTTATAGAAATACTTTCATCAGAAGAAACAATTGTTGAAACTTTAGTGGAACTATATGGTCAAATCAAGGTTATTTCAATATTTAAATGCATTTTTCTGAGGCACAGCCTGTGTTCTGTTTACCATGCCTCAGTGCCTTTGAGGCCTAGGAAGCCATCCTGTGGGCTGCGTCAGTAATCTTCATTACATCTTCCCTGGTAATATAACAGTAGGGTTGGTGCCCAAGAAGACTTAGTGAAGCTGTTCAGTGTGACTAAACAGGGATGCAGAAAATGTGGTCTGTAGGGCTAATCTTTGCTCCTTGTGCCCTGAGGTTATTCTGTCTTTGTGCTGTTTTATCTACTCAAGGATTGCGCTAACAGGGCTCCTGGCTGAACTGCCCTCTGGGCTAGAGAAGGAAAGTTGTAGATGAGGCTCAGGGAAGGCCAAACCCTCTCCACTGCACCACCTCCTTGCACCTTGTGGATAGATAAATCACCTCCAGCTTCAGACCTTGCAGTCTGCCATCCTTTAGCCTGGAGGAGAGGACAATATTGATAATATTAAACAAATCTGCTCCAAGGTGAAACAGGTTTTTCTAGTAATTTAGTTTATGCCTATTATTGCAATATCTCTAACTATTTACTTGCTYGTGCTCCTTGCCACCAGTACAGTTATTAGGAAAACAATGAGATTTTGTTAGTATAAAATGTGTTTTAAACAGACTCCGCTCTATTTAATTAGCTCCTAGCTGCAAGGAACTCTGTGAACTACTAGTGAACCCTAGCTGAGAGTTAATGCTTGCAATTTCATGCTTTTTGGCAGGTTCACTGGTGTTTCCTAATGGTGTTCCTGGCCTTGGAGGTGCCAGATAATCCATACACTGAGAAGTGCATGGACACTGTCAGCAGAGGGAGGAGGTCAATGAGCAGAGGTGGAAGCACTGAAGGGAGTTGCAGAGGGCTGAGGAGTTCAGATGGGGGCAAGAAAAGGAGACTGCAAATATGCTGCCACGTAGTGTGCTCTTATGTGCCTGTATGTATTGGAATAAKGGGCATGTACCTCACATGTCTTGTGCAAGTGGCAATGCAGCTACTCAGAGGGTTTCAGCTGGCCATGTCACAGTGAAATTTTGCTGATGATGCAGCTGTGAAGTTTGCAAGCTGTGTGGCATAAGCCTCACACGAAATGAAGCCTGGCCTGGCCTTTTATTTAATCTTTCTGGCCTGGCAAAGAATTTCATGGGACCAGCATATCTCACGAGGCTTCGCATCTGGCCGGAATCTGAATTGCACAGATCAGGCACAGGCATGCTTTTTGAGACATTTTCTAGAATCTTCCAAAGGCTTGCTAGGCTTTGAATCCAGGAGGAACAAAGGCCATAAGAAGGTGTAATAAGAGTTTCTCCTGACTTTAATGGACTCTTAGTCACCAAAACACCAGAATGAGTCTGTATGACATCTATCATGCTGTCTAGTGAGTTAGATACTAAAGGGTGGACAAGAGACCCTGGATTTTCTTCTTATCAGTTCCTCTCTTTGCCTCTCCTATGTCTATTCTGCTTCCATTCTAAATTCTTACCAAGCCCTCTATGTATGCCCAGTATATAACTCCATGATAAATCTTGATTGAGGCATCAAGGGGCTATCAGAATGAAAATAASAAGTAGGCTGAGTGATTAGGAATTTTCTGGAGGACAAGATGACAGGGTGAATCTCATACACAAGAATTTTTATTTTGCATTTCATAATCCTGGGGAACTCAGGACTTTCAATTAGGGCAGACGTGCTCTGCATTTTCACACATCAATCTTTCACTGGCCTTGCATCAATCATTCACTGGCTTGTACAAATAACTTCTCCCAAACAATCTTCTCGTCAGAAAGCCACTGTCATCTGCAGATCTGTTTGAATATTTCATTGTTGCTAGATGATGTTTCTTTGTTGAGACTTTTTGTGCGTTTCCTGGATGACATGGCAAGATAGTCCCTGTGCTCCCTGGCCCAATGAGGCTGCAAAGCCAAGGTAAAGCCAAACACTGGCTGGAGCTGTGTCCTAGAGAAACTTTTCTCTCCATAGTCTATGCAAGGAGGAATGGGGGAAACTGCACATAAGGAGCTAAGTTATTTGCTACTGGGTTCAGTCTAGTCCAGTTGATCTTGCTGATGTCAGTAGTGTTTGCAGCAAAGCCATGGTCATTCTCAGCTGATTGCTCTTCAGCAGATGGTGATGGGAGCCCTTGTAGTTGTGATATACCATGGACATGTGGACTTGCTGCCTCAGGCTGGGTGATAATACAGGGATCTGGACACCCCACAGTATAGCCCATTGTGGGCAGAACTGAGGGGTCTGCCCAAATTCTCACAGAATATTGAAGGCTTGACTTCTTGCCTAGCTGGTTAAGGACTTTCTACAGCTGTCAAATATCTGTTTGCATAGCTAAAGCACTCAGAGATGGGCCTCTGTAGTCTTCTGTTGCGTACTCCATCCCAGCCAGCCCGCAGGTTAAAGATACAGATCTGAAGGCTTTGCAACCTAATTCTCCAAACAATTCAGCATGAGCTTAGGGAATTCTCTCTATAATGAATAAATATATTGCAGGTATATCCAGATAATTCTTTTYGGTCTTCACTGAAAAACATCATCCTGACCCTTTTAACCACTAGGTCTCAGCACAAGGCCTGTTTACCCACTTGGAGCTGAGTGGAGAGAGGCTCCTGAGGTTTTGCTAGTGGAGGAATTATTGGTTTTATAAATCAGTGCAACTCATAAGTTGTTTAGCGCAAGTTGTACACATGCAATGCTTGTTTTGGCTACCTAAACTTTCAGGAAAGAGGTGTTAATCCACAGGTGACACTAACAGATGACTTGCTTTCTGAAGGCACTGTGGAAAGTTCTTTGTGCATGGTCTTGGAGAGGCCAAGTTTGCCTGAGTGTAGGTGAACATAGATGAAAAGGGCTTATCTGGGGTGAAGGCTGGTGAAAATTGCTAGCTACCCAGTGACTTCTGAAAGAGAGGTCTAGCTGTCTGTGGGACACCAGAGTGAGTCAGCTGATCTGAGCGTTTAAAAACTAGACCCATTCAGAAAGTACATCAGTGGTGTAATAAACAGTAAATGCCGGTAAATTGAGTTTGCCTATGTCCAGTTTGAGCAATATAGTGTCTACCCCCTTCTCAGTGAAAGGAATGTGGTACTTATCTGAGATACTCACATTATAAGTTTAAGGTCACCAATAAACTCTTAATCTTAACCCAAGATTGCTAATTTTCAGYAATAGCAAATAGCCTCTGGAGGGACAGTGTGTTAGCTTCACCTAGGTCTTTTAAAAAGTGCATCAGTAAATTAGATATACAAATTAACACCACATTCCTATGCTCCTGGGGTCTCTGATTTTTTTTCCCCTGAATTTACAATAGCCTCTTTAGGTTTATGTTGAACTTTGTCTTACCTTCTGTGTGTGTGTGCTCTCTCTCTCATGTTTCTTCCAGTCCTATACTCTTGCAGTAGAAAAGGCTGTGAAACCAATTGCTGACATGTGGTTCAGTTTATGGTTCATAAAGGGCTTTGGGAAACCATTTTGTACGGAGAGTGTGACATAAATATAGGCAGCATATTTATTTTTCTTAGCTTTAAAATTATACTATTAAGCTGGCAAACCTATCAAATATGTAACTTAGCTTACTGAAGCCTTGTCTACCAAATGGCACTTAAGTAGATGCTTAAAATTAAGCAGGTGATTTACTTCCTGTCTTGTATAGTTCTTAAGCACAGGCATAAGTCTCACTGAAGTCAAGGCAAGCACATTAAAGTTAAGTGTATTCTTAAGTGTTTTGTTAAATCAAGGCCTAACTACCTATTTTGATATCAATTTCTAATTCTGAAAACAAGTATGTTACAAGAGGCAGTGGCCTCTCAACTTCTGCCCCTATTAAATAAGTTAAAAAAAATCATGAACCCTAAAGCAGTTACATTCCCATGGTACTTCTTTCCTTTTACGATTAATCCAAAGTTTGATACGTCTTTCTATAGGATTAATATCTTAACAGCAAGGTAATAGGTAGTATGACATTTAATCTCTTTGATTAAATTCTGTACTAAAAATGTCCCATAAATAAAAGAAACAATTGAGGCAATAATAAATCATCGTCATTGTTGCGAAGTGATAGATTTAGTGGTTACAGAGGGTAAAATCTCATGAGCCAATTAAAAGCTGTAAGAGTTTTTTCCTTCCACAGACTTAAAAGATATTGTGCCTTACAGCAGGTCTCCTCATGTTGCTTTCATTTAATCAGCTGATTTTGTGTATATGTGCTCATTTCATTTTCTGGGAGAGATGACCAGATCCACATAGGGATCTTGCATGTTTACTTCTGGTTTTATCTATTAAGTGCCTCCTGTGGGCTCAGCACTGTGTGCATATCAAAGAATGTATTTGGGGGTTAATAGTCAGGATCAGCATGCTTTGCCAATGACCTCCACTGTGACCCTGGGCAAGTCACAGAAGACCAAATTCTCGACRGCTCAGCCTCTACTATTGGAACCAGCTCAAAATGCCTCAGTTACAAACAGCCAAATTAATATGGCTTGGATGCAGTCCAGTGGGCTGTGCATTTGTGTGTATTTGCCCAAAAGTACCACAAAGGAGGTGCTTATCAATGAGCTCTTCTGAAAATCTGCATGCAGGAATAGGTCCCAAAACTCTTAAGGCTACACTGTACTTCTGAGATGAACCTGGAGGATTCATTTCTCCCTGTGCAAAAGAGCAAAAGATGGTACCCAAACAATGTTTCATTTTGCACGGTAAGGCACTTTCTTCTATTTGATTAGGAAATCCTACTTACTGCTGATACAGGTAAAGCTTTTTCAACTGTAGCAAGTAGAGAATTTTAGCCAAGTAACAGAAGAGGAATAATGTGGACATGACTCAAGTTGCTAGAGGCTTCAGGAGCTCTCATCAGCATTTTCCTGCATCCTGAAACCAGTACTGTCCTTTTGTAACCTCTTTACACCAAACTGTCATTGCCAGGAAACCCATCCAAGTTCACAGGCTGCAATTTAGAGTCCTACTGCACTGTTGGCTTAGTTGCATGGCCCCCAAGGTTAGGGATGGACAGAGGGCTGCTGTGCTGTCTAATAGACTTTGCTAACAAAGCGCAAGAGCCAACCCATTCATGAAATTAAGGATAAAAATGAAAGGCATGTAGAGATGTATTGTTAATATAAAAGGCTGCTAGCAGTGAAGCTCCCCATGGTGCAGTTTGTAGGATCTTCTACGAGTTTAGAGATTAAGTTCATGTAAATCCTTTGAAGCATCTGCACAACCCACAATGTGGTTTGGCTGAACAGTTCACCAGTTGAAATCCTGCAATTCTGTGTTCATTATGTTAAAATCGTGCTCAGGTATCTGTGAAAGTGATGGGGCCCATAGGACCGGGAACCCCAGGTTTCAGACTAGGGAAATATGCAGGGAAACACTCTTGTGAGTGCCACAGATGCTTTGTGAGGACCTGCTGTTAATCCTCTTGCTGCAGGCCTTTGTGAGCAGAGATCAGGAAACTCATTCCACTTCAGCCTCCTTTTAAAAAATGTCTTACATACTGACCTTGAAATTTATCTCCTTACTTATCTCAGGAACTGTCTACAGCCAATTTCCCCTAACTCATGGGAGGCCTGTCCTAGGGAAGATTCATAGAAGGTGGAAGCTTGCCAACAGACTCTGAATCAGTCAGATCTTGGATTGTTTTTTAAAAATTTTAGCCTATTTTCCTGAAATCAGTCATTAAACATGGTCTGGTCTTAAGAGTTCCTTTCACAGTAACCTCCAACATATTTTTGCAGGAAAGATATAAAAGAATTATAGGGCATGAGGCCGGGGCCCTCAGAGTGGGGATTAAAGAAAAGCCTTGGCAGTTAACAAGTCATGGAGCAAGGTAGTGCCTTCAGTTTGACAAGAACTGCCTGGGCCTGCTGAGGCCTTTCTGAAACTGAAGCACTTCATGATATCACAGGATGTTCATCTTCTAGTAGTATCTTCACTCTGGTGACTATCAGCCAATGTTCACAAATAAGGGTATAGAGCTCAGCCAAAATCCCTTCCTGAGAAATCATGATGCAAAAGGTAGGATTTGAGTATGAGGGCACCTAAATGTAGGTTTCTGCCTGTGAGGTAGTCATCTGAACTCTCATCACAGAGTAAAGCCTGATCATAAAGCCCCATCTGGGGGCTCCCCATGGGACTTCCTCCTGAGCAGTACAACCCATCAGTACCCACCTGTGCTACAACAGGTACCTTGCAGAGCTTCTTGTAGACACTGAGATCCTCAAAATCATTAATATTCCTGGGTAATTTGTGAAACTGCTCAAGAGAAAGTCCCAAACTTCAGTTCACTTATGCCCAAACTTTTATTTTCAGCAATTAAGGTTTTTACCATGAAAATTGCCTGAAGTATAAGTTCAGAAGCTTCCTTATGGGAAACTTTTACAAGTCGGGGCAAAGTATTCTGATTCTGACTATTAACCGAAAAAATACTTTTCACTAAAACTTACTTGGCTCAAAACACAATTTTCCATTGGGGAAAAGTTTCAGCACAAAACTATCAGACCTTCCTTGTTATTCAGGCTGATTTTGCTCCAGGCAACAACTAATAGGGATGGGGGAATGGATAGGTATCAGGATAATTTTAGATGTCTCTGACATGATCTGAAGAGGGTGATTAATTTGCACTGTCTGTTCAAAGATACTTTATGTACAAAGAAGCAGCCTGGCACCTGAGGTTAACTGGCCAATGTTCCCATAGTGCAGAGGTGGAGTATGTCTGGGATCTGCAGAAGAAATGAAATAGTTTCTTTAATAACAGGCAATCAGGTCAGTCTTCTTTGAAGCCAAGGGAATTCTCCCATTGATTTCAACAGGTTCTGATTTATATTGTAGGAAAAGTACCCGCTTTTGRTAGCTGAGTACAGCTGCTCAATTCAAAGAAAGCAAACATGTCTGACTGCTGTAAAACTTTAGAAGGCAATAGTTTAGAATGGATGAGCCAGAATGGACTGAGCAGGAACAAGAAGGAAATTTTAATTTAAGTCTTGATTTTTATTTTGCATTTGTTTTACTTCCTTTCCCCCAAACAGACCACTTCCACATTTGTTGGTAACTGAGCTGATTTGCACTGAAGTATAGTCCATATAGCAAATATGGTATGCCTTTTACCTGCTTTCTCTCCGTTAATGTACCTTCTAAATTCATACATATTCCGGTTTTATGCCCATGTGCACTTTCAACAAGTACATTTCCAAGGTTGGTGTAGGTGAGTCACTTCCTTGTTTGTATGTCTATTGAGCCTGATGCCTGAAAGATGCTGAGAACTTCAATATTTACTACCATCACTGGCAAATAAAACTCAGCTTCATGTAAGCCTGAGCTGCTACTTTTAAGGTTTTGATCCTACAGTTTGTTTCATGCAAGGAAACTGCTGTAACCACAAGGACCATCACTAAGGTCACCTTGTAGGGGAGGGTTAGTGTTTTAGGCTGTAGACTCTTCAGTGTTTGTCTCTATTGATATTTAGGGTTCATTTAGAGGCTATTCTTGGCTAGAATCAGTCTGCAGACTTGACTTGAATTTCTTCCAGATTTCCTTTAATTCAGAAGTAGCAGATGAAGAAAATGAGGTGCAAAACAGAAGTCAGAATAGGGACTATGTATATTGCTGATAGTGGCCTGCTTGAGTTGGAGGCTTGAAGAATGGGTGAAAGCTCCAGATGTTGTGCAACATATGTTAACCAGCAACTGAACAGAACTGCAAATTCAAAAAAGGGGTTTCTGGGCATGTCAGCTGATCAGGATGCAGGGTTTGAGGGCATCCTAGGATTGACCCTATCTGTGTAGGCAGCCTTGAGGACAAACACATTTCTGTATGTATTTGCAAATACCCTTGAGCAGTAGGCTCCAGTCRCAGCCAGAGCTTTTTAGGCTTGACAATTAATATGGATAATACTTAGCATTTATTTGCCAAGTTCAGAATTACTGGTGCAGGAAATGTTTGCTTGCTTAGCTAATAAGAAAACAGAAGTAACACCAGCAACTTCCCCAACCATTCTCACCTTCACAGTGTAGTCTGAGGTCCCAATACTCCTGGTCCTACTGTTGTGTAGTTTTTTTAGCTATMATGTTCCTGTGATTAATAGGTTTGAGGAAATCTTCCCCCCTTCTGAGGATCCCATGAGCAAAAAAGTAGGGCTAAGTAGATGGAATAAATTATTTACTCTGAATTATTTACCCAACTCCACTTATTTGTTCTCATTTACTTCCTTTTTACTTAAACTAGATCATTCATCTTCTTCTCTTAAAAGAGATATTTCAAATGTTTTTTTAATCACTTTGTGCATATCAAATGCCATTAGATATTACCATCCTTCTGCTGCTTGGGAAGCCAACAGATAGTACTGTATACATTGAAGTAAATAGACCTCATTAGTTTTGTTAACTTCATTAATCACAGTCAATAACATTAATGATGCCTACTTTAGCATCACTGTAGACATTTAGGAGTAATTCAGCCCATTATTAACTTTTTGTGGAATTAGTCCTCTGAAAATGCATCCCCCAGCACTATCAAATTTCATGCGAGGTCAACATTTTCCATGAATTTTTGAAACAAGTTAAACAGAAAAAGGCTTTTAGAAGCATTTTGGAAGACTGAGTTTGATCTAAAAAAGGTCTAAGAATCAGGAGTGAGGAGGACTAAAAATTGAAAGGGAAATTAATCAGAATTAAATATCTATTTTTGGTTCAGTTGCTGTACTCCACTCTCTGCCTCACAGGATGGAGGTGTCATTTTAGGAGCAGTGGTCCCAAGTCCAAATCCCAAACAGCGCTTAATCACTGCAGAGTCAAGTCAAACCTAATGATGCCCAATTTGAGGTTTTAGGAACTTTCCAACATACAGTTTTACTGGCCTCCAATTCATGTGGACTTTACCTTACTGTTTTCTTACAAGTTTCTTTGGGTATGTTTATGGATTGAAATTTCCACATTTTGGGGGCATGGAAGGATGCTGTCAAACTAGTATGTTAGCTTGAAGTTAGACTGCACAATGATAGCTTTTAGTTGATACTGTAATGTGCAGGCCCAACATGATAGTTAATTTTGTGTATGGAGCCACAGAAAGCTGAAGAAAGATTGTTTTCACTAGTTTTGTCCCTTTTTTTGACAAAATGTTGATTAAAATTTTCTTAACTGTATAACATTTCTGTCCTACTTGCATGCTTCTCACATTTCCTGGTCATTTTAAAATTTAAAATATCTTTAATGTTACAGTAATACCATTTTCTACTTTTGGTGCAATTCTTTTTTCTATATTTGCCTTTCTATTTTCTGGCAAGGCTTAGAATTGGCAGTATCTAAAATACCTTGAAAAAGATAGGTCTTCCAATAAATCTTTGCAGCTAAAAGCAGGAACAACCAGTGATATCATGAGAGAGTTCTGCAGCTAGACTTGATAGGTATCTAATGGCATTAATATGCACCAGCCTTCTGCCTGAGGAACCCAAATCTTCCCCAAGTGTGTCAGCTTCTCCTTAGTTTTTCCTGCTCCCACAGCATAGGAACAGATCAGTTGCTCATTTCAAAAGAGCTGATCTTAGATAAACTCAGTTCTTGTATTTCAGTCCCCAGTTGTATAATGCTTGGTGTTAAACGTCTGTGTTGAGCTTGAGGTTGTTCAGTCTGATTCTTTCTTTAATAACAAAAACCTGAAGCATCTCCAATGTGGCATTCCCTCAGATAGGCAGCCTTAAAGCATTTCCCTAGTTCGGATGCTTTGCATACTAAGACACTTTTGTTCTTGCATAATTAGTAGTCAGATTCAGGGGGGGAAGAAAGGAGAAAAAAGAACAAAAAAGRTGCTTTAGAGCTCTGAGTAGTAACTTGGCTGAGCCTCTATATCAGGTCCCTTTAAACTGCTCTGTGGCTAACTTCCCGGGTTCCTTCCAGTGACTAATGCTTAGTATTAGTTTAATGGGTCGTAGCCACTGATTGGATCATAAATACAGAGATCCCACTACTGAGGCTTAAAAAAAGCTATTCAAGAGCAAACCAAAACTGAGCACAGCAATACAAAATAGCATGCATTTCTTGGCCTTTCCTTTACACAGTCAGCCTTTTTCTGATCTTGCTGCATTTCCTTTATTTTAAAAGCTTTTTTTTCCCCTCAAAGGCAGATGTTATAAATGCAGGCAAATTTCTTTATTGGAGGGCAAGGGGGGGTCTGGAGGTGAGAGGCTATTACTGAAGGTCACTGGGAGGACCTGGAATAGTGTTATAAAATCACAGGGAGCTCATTAGTTTTGCCAGGTATCAGTAATATTTCTGTTCTACAGCAGTCTGGTACATCAGCATGAATTTCTAAGGGACGAAGCTATAAATGTGAGCAACTTCATTATTGTAGTGCTTTATGGAAGTCTTTGAGGGGTAACTAAGAAGCTATTTATGTTGACCTTTACAGCACTGGCCTGAGGCTCAAAACAACATGGTTCATTCATTGCCAGTAAAACTCTGCTGCAATACTTTGTGCTGTACCAGGGCGAGAAGGGGGCAAGTTGCTACTTACAGCGATGCACTGAAGGGTTTCCAGGTACGATGCCTCAGAGATTCAATGCGCGCTGTGGCTGGGCACTATTTTCAGCCCTGCCTGAATATTGTGCTCTTGCTCTGCATAGGTGCCAAATTGCCTTGTGTTACAGTGGTGGCATCTGCTCATTTAAATTCAAATATCTGATACAGCAGGGCTTTGTCGCATCTCGCTCAGTCTCCAAAACTAAGATGGACAGTTTTATGGAGAGGAAAGGAAGCATAAAGGTATGAATTGTCCCCCTTTCCTCCCTGCTGTTGAGCTGAAAGCGAGAAGGTGCAGCTGAGCCAGATCACAGCCAGAGTGAAAGCAGAGACCCAACTTCTGGAGTGAGCAGGGGAAGGAGAAGATCAGATCTAGAGATGTCAGAATAAAGCATGACACTGCAGACAAATGYATGTCACAAATCAGACTCTGAAACTCATGGGATTTTAAAATAAGACTCKGTCTTTTTATTTGCTATATGCCTTAACAGTTTTTCTGGCAGGCTTGCTCTTGGGCTAGTATAGAAAATCAGTCTACAGTGCCAAAAATGATGGTTCTTTCTAACCCAGCAACAAGGTGTTCTTGTAAAGGAAATGAATCCCTTTTCCCTGTGGAAATCACCAAAGCCTTCTCCCCTCTTGGGGTCTCCTCTCTGTGACAGTTTCTTTCTTGCTCTTTCTTTGCTGTTTCTCTGCCACTTGAGTCTTATGACACCTGCTGGGTTTCTTCTCCACAGCATCTTCCTACCACCTAAACCTTCCCTGATGTCCAGGCATAGAGACCTGTGGTAGTATCCCACTAAGGCTTCCCAGAAATGATGGTCAGTGTAGTCAAAGGGGAGAAAACCTTCCTGGGATGTTTTTATTGGTAGTCAGAGTGCAGAAATCCCAATAACCATATCCACTTCTATCTTCATCTCTGGCTGTTCTGGGAGAGGCACAGCAAAAGGGAGGAAGAAACCCTTGCCTGTATGGATGGGAGGAATTTCACCGAATTTGATCTGAATGGTCCTTGGAGTCTTATTGCTGGAGATGTAAAAGTGAAAAACCCACTTGCTCCCTGGCTCAGTGGGGCCAAAGCAAATCCCCTGGGTGGCCTCTGGAGACATGGAAATCAGATTAGGATGGCCTCTCGCTTTCCAAGACATCAGCTCTCCACCAGAGCTTTTTCCCTCAGAGCCCTTGTGTGCCTGGCCCTGAGGGAGCTCCCTCTCCAAGGCAGGACTAAATGATGGTTTGAAAAGCATGTGTTCATAGTACCTTGGCTGGCATTTGCGTATTTGAAGCTGCTATATCTAAACTTACAAAAAGCATGCTAGTAGTAAAAACAAATCCCTTTTGGGTCCCTTCCATTTGCGTTTTGCTTTGCCTTGTAACTTTCAGGGTGTATTTGGGCATGTTTTGCAGCTTTTTCTCACAGCTGTGAAAAATGAACTTTGAAAATAAATGAAAGCTGGAGGTTGTTTGGCTCAATAGTGGAAGCTTTAAAATAACAAAAATATTTCAAGACTCTTAAACTCCAGAACATGAGTGCTACCAGCTGAGCTGGATATTTAATGCCATTTTTCTCTTGTTATAAACTTGCTTGGGAACATTCATACTACCAGTTGCATTTAAGTTTTGTCTTCAAGAAAAGTGTTAATTTCTTAATGAAACAGTTTCCAGGGACAGCCCTTCAATGTGGAATGTTTCTGAAAGGACAAACTGGAATGGCTATATTTTTACAGGTCTGTTGAAATACTGTTCACAGGAATCTCTGAAAAAAGTAACATCTTTGTAGAAGCTCCATGGGTTTTTTGGGGAGGGAGGGGGTGTTTTTCAAGATTTTCATAATTCTAAAAGTCATATCCSTGATAATCCACACAAGACTTTTGCCAGGGGGAAGGGGAACGCCTGAAATGTTCCTCTGTTGCAGAAATGGGCCTCTAGACTCTGGCTTTCCTACTGACAGTAGTTTTCACTCTGCCTGTAGGTAGGCATCAGAGGGACACAGTGTGAAGGAAGCATGCTATCAGCTTATTTCATTTAAAATTGTATTACGGACCCAGAATTTCAGGATGTTGTCCCATTTTAGTCTGTGTCCATTTTAGTCTAAGTAAGCCATCTTAGTTCAGACAGGCCCAGCTTCGCAGAATTGAGGGAGGTGGGATGAGTTCTCATCCCTTTTAATGGAATGGCATCTCCYGAGTGTGAAGTGAGGGGCTGGAGAACTTGGAGTTCACTGTATTTCAGACAGAGCTAATTTCAGATTCAGAATGGAGGTCCTGTTACAGTACAGCTTGAAGATTTGTCATCTGCAAAGAAGTGCAAGACTAGAAGCAACTTCCTGGATGATGAATTTTAGTTGCCTAATACCTGCATTATATAATCCCTGTTATGGGGGGGGGGGAATTACTTTAAAGAGATTTGTATTTTCAAAAAAAAAAGTTAGGGGTTTAGTAAAAAGGAAAAGGCAGGATTGAAAGAAGCTTTTTGGTCCTGAAACAGGCAGATAGAGCCTTGAAACAGCAAACGTAATGATCTTCTGTGTGAAAGTGAATTTAAGGGGAGCAAGGTGAGAGGATCTGTTGCATCCCCAACAGAAGCAGAGAGGTGCTCCTGCTCTCTTTTTGTACTAACTGGAGAGGAATACAGTAGGTAGTAGAGGAAAACAGTCTGCAGTGATACAGCATGCTGTAAACCTTGTAATTCTGTGCCTCCTGTGAAGTATGACAGTACTGCAGGAAAAGAAGCACATGCCAGACTTGATCAACAGTTTGCCAAGGAGAGGAGTGAGTGCAGGAATGAAAGGGTTGCYGTCCTCTCCCGGAAGCTCAAACAGCACACAGAGATAAAGGTTACTGCTAGTAAGACTAGTCTAATTTACCAGAAAGAGAGCATACAGCACCACAGCTCTTCACATTTGGAGAGCGCTAATGGAGTAGCGCGCTGAGTACGTGCACAGGCTTCAAGATTAACAGCAACAACCAAGCTGACTTTCCTGCTGTCATGACATCATTTGCAGAAAATGCATTTTGCTCCAATCTGAGCTCTCAGTAAATCTGTGTAGATGTGAAAGACAATTCTCCTTGAAAAATGATGCACCCAATATACAGAAGTCCTCACCTTGTCACTGCAGGAGCACAACGCTGGCCTCCCTGGTGCTTTGATCCTGCATCAGGACCAAAAATAGCACTACCTTCCTTCAGGGGCTAGAAGAGCTTCTGAAGCCACAAGGTTTGATGCAGGTAGTCATCAGAGCTCCAGTTTTCTTCAAAGCTGACTTCAGCTTCTTGTGCCTACTTAGATTGAAAAGTTCAAGAAGCCATTGATTTTTGGCTCTCCTAGTTCCACTCCCTGCTGGAAGCTGAGTACGTCACAAAAAATCAACGTATGAAGGAATAGGAGAACTTCCATGAAATTTTAGAAGTTCAAAATGGTTTTATGAACTAGGTGGAACAAACAATCCCACTTTTTTCTTAATATTAAAATTTCACCTTGATAATCTTTAAAAACTCAGAGCCTGCTAAAAATTAGCAAAGACTCTCTGTGCAGATCTTGTCTGTGAGTAGTCTAGGAAATTCAAGATGATTTGGTTACCTCAGTGTTGGGGAGGCAGATGAAATCACTGCTCTTATGTTTGTTCCCTTATGCTCAAAAGTAAATCTGGTTGGTGACAGATGCCCTCTGCCTTTGCTCTCCATGATGTAAAGAAATGAATTCTTTTGGGTAAGATAGCATCAGGCCAGCAACAGCTCAGTGTATCTTTTAATTTAGTCATGTAGCTTGAAATACTCTGGGCTTTACTGAACTGGTTGCTGAGAGTGGGATGGAGAGGCTGTCTCTGCCTGTCATAGCTGTGGTAATGTCACTCCAGTTATGCACTTGGCATAGGAAGGAGCCTCTTGTAGCTAAAGGTGAGGACAAGGAATCCAGAGATCTGGAAGAATACAGTGAAAGGTCATTTATGTAATGACTAGTCACATGTAGCTTTTTACAGATTTACTCTATATCTGCAAAATGCTAAAGCTAATAGTATGGAAGGATGTTTTTCTCTTTCCAAGTTTAAGATGGAAGGAATGCCTTTTAGACCAGGAATTGTCAGTGGTTGCAGGGGGTGTTTGGAAAGAGGATTGATGGCTTCTGTACTCAAGCACAGTTCTGATTTGCAGTTCAGTCTTGGAAAAAATCCATAACCCCTCTCCTTCCACCCCTGGAAAATGGGGCATAAACTTGTCAAAAGACTCTGCTTCACTGGGGTAGTGATGGAAATCTGAGTTAATGATAGGAAGAAAGCAAGACTGCCTCAGAGGAATCTGGAGGGGAGGGCATTTTCTTTCATCTTGAGATGGCATCTCCCAGGCCTGTGCAAGGTGCCTCTTTTAGCAGAAGTGGGGCACCTGAGAAAAAGTGCTCTGAACAAACAAGGACAGGTCATGAGCCTCCCTTATTTCTATTTTAGAGGAAGCAAGCATGAGATGTTAAGTCCCATGATGGTGAGGATGTGAGGAAGGTATCTCTGCCCAGTTCTCCTGTAAACACTCCTGTCAAACTACTATGAGAATGAACCTGTTCCTGGGGACAGAGGAAGAGAAACTGTTATTTCATAAATCTGAAGTCCCTCAGTGACCGAGATTTCCACAGAGCATATCTAAAGGAAGGGAYAAGCTAGTGTGTTGGATGGATCTAACCCCCTTCCTGGTACAGACTGCTCTCTTCCTGGTGGGTGAAACAGGAGTCCTGACTGCTTGCTATTTGACAAGACGAGAAGGACCTACTTTTGTGACATGATGTAAAGTGACCCCCAGTATCACACGGGGTCAACAAACTTGTTTGAGCTCAACTCCTACAGCGATGTACATGACCTAGGTCCAGACTTTTAGGACAAGCAGCAACACTTGTTTGTTTTTTTCCCTGAAATGTGAATCTGAGGAGGAGAAGATAGAGAGGGGCAGTGTGTAATATGCCTTAAAATTTCAAGTTGCCTTCTCTGCTGCCAGGCTGTGTTGCCTCACTTGGTTGTTGAAGTGTTGCATCACCCAGCTGGGGAAAGCTACCCACAGCTGGAAGCAAAGAAAGTCCAATCTGCTGAATTACTGCAGCTAGGTAAGAAGGCCTGGCTCTCACCAAAGTTGAAGCCTGGCAGGGAGAAACTTTGTGGTTAATCCATGAAAAGTAACAGCATTTAAAGACTTCCAATATCCTGACTGACATATCTTGCAAATTATTCTCTGAGTATTAGCTTAAAGAGCCACTGGTTTTTAGTTTTTTTCCATAACCACCCACCCCTATTCTCCCTTTGCTGCCTTGTCTGTCTGCCTATAAATAGATTGATAGGATTGGTATCATGCTTGACTGTCCAAGTGCCACCTGTCAACCAAAYATCCCTGCATTAATCACCAAACAACACTCATTTGGGTAGCAAATTTTCTCTCAGGTAGAAGCTCATAGGGAGGGAGGGGTGAATTCAGGCTCCTAAGACTYGTCCATTTTAAACAGGGGACAAAATTCCTCCAAAAGGCTACTTCTGATTTCAGTCATACTTCTAAATCCAGAACAGCCCCATTGACAATACTTCTGGTGTGTGCTGTGTTACAGATGCTCCCTCCACAGGCTTAATAGTATTCTTTCTTTCTCAGTTTGGGAGATCAAATTTCTTTCTGTTTTTCTTCATTAGCTTTATCCTCTCAGCAGCCTAATAAACTTTGAAACTTGAACACAGGCAGGAAGCAGGCAGTTTTCCCTGCTTTTGCTGCTCCGTAGGAGGTGGCATCCACACTCACTTGTGTCTTGTGCCATCTCGCGGCGCTGCTGCYGCACTGCCACCCCTCCTCGCATCCTGGGGGCTGCTCAGGGCCTGAGGCCGGGAAATGGGGGGGTAATAGTATATCCTTCACACCTGCATTTGTCTCAGGTGAACTGCAGTGAACTAAGGCAGCCTGCAAAGTGTCCCCAATGCCACAATTTTAAAAGCTTTTGAGGAGAAATTAGCAAATTGCCAAGGAAGAAGTTGGTGGGATTTGCAGAAAGGAAGGCTTGCACCCTTCCCCACTCCCAAAAGATAGAAGAAACTCTAAATGGGGTGGTTTCAGTTTTCTTCTGCAGAGCTGATGTTTCCATTTGGATCTGGGAGAGAGACATAAGGAAACCTTTTTTTTTTTTGATGTATCCCTTACCATTATCAATCAGCAGCCACTCTGTAGTCCGTTGGCAATTTCAGGGATGTAGGGTGATATTCTGCCAGGCTGTCTCACAGGCTCTGTCTTGTCCCAAGTTCCAGAAAACTTTACGAAGAGCTTCTGGCTGTGTAAATGATGGTAACATTAGTGAGATTAATGATTGTAGGAAATATGTGCCTAATGGCATTCTAATGTATTTTCCTAGTTGTCTTATGTTTTTTAGAAGGGTCCACAAGGGAATAATCTGACCCATAGACCTGAACTTGAACATTTTATCTTGGTTTCCCAGAGAAGAAAATTTTGCAGGAGTGTCAGTATCTCTACCATTCTCTCCTACTGTTTGAATTTGTTTGACAGAGGGTAGAGACTTCAAACATACCAAATTCCCATACATTTTGCAGAAATGGGAAAAGATCAGAGAGTTTTGATTAGTGCTGTTACCTAGAATGAAGAGTGGAGCATAAACTGACTCTTGATTAGATATCAAAGTATGCACTTGGGAGGGCACCTGGAAAACATAAGTCTATCAAACCACCATCTCCTTTTGATGTGCTACTTGCAAAATGACATGTGGCCTTTCCCTATACTCAAAGACATGAAGGGACAAAGTGAACATCACAGGTGGTTCTCACATTGCTATAATTTCCTAATTTGAGTCATACATATAAGGTCACAGCAACACCCTAAAATCATTAGAATAGCATCTTGGAAGAATGTAGGCTGCTTTTTTGATCTAGATGATGCTGTTACAATCTTTGTTGTACAGTTTACTGTAAGAACAAAATATAGACCCTGAAAATCTATGATCCAATATTCTTCAGGAATAGTCACATCTATTCTTATCAACATCTAAAGGAAAGTTTTCAAGACAACTTGTTCACTAAAATTATTTCAGGTAAGAAACCCATGTTCCTAATGAAGAATAGCCTACTGAGGGAGTTGTCAGTGAAGCCGACAAGGTATTTTTAGAATAAGCTGTTATTGCCTATTTAGGGAAATTAGCAAAGAATGTATCCAAGCAGAGAACATGAACAAAACTACAAACCAGAAATAGAGGCAGTCGATTACCAGAAAACAGGGAAAGGAGCCAACTGTATCAAATCATGATTTTTATTAATATTCAAATTTCTTTAACTATAGTTTTGTGAGTCGTGATATAACAGGATGAACTTTCCCATACTATGCACAAGCCAAAATAGATTATTCCTGTATAGTCAGATCCATTCCTCTGGTTCACTTCACCACCTCCTTTCTAGACTAACAGTCCTCACGAAATCTTTCTTAAAATCTTTATTCTCTGACAATTTATTTTTCCAGTGAGGGGCTAGGGTTTCCATGCCAATTACCAATTCAATTGAATCCATCTTATTTCTTTGCACTTTCAGTTTTATTTTGCCTTCTCAATTTCATCTGCCTTTGACTCCCTGAAACAAGGCAGTTTAGCCTGAAGATTTTTTGTTRTTAATACAATGGCTCATTATATTAATCTCTGCTTAAAATTAAATCTCCTCTCTTACCTCTCAGAGCCAGCCACTGAAAAGCAGACTCTTCTGATGTGTGTTTGCTAGCTGCTGAAGGTCACTTTCTCAAAAACCTATTTCCTTCCCCTGAAGTCAAAAGATTCAGGATGGGTGGATGATCCAGTCCTCCTAATTTATGGTTTGTTGCTTTGGGTTGAGGAGGGGGGAGGTGTTTGGTTTTTTTATTGATGGAGATTTAGAAATGCTTGCTGGAGTTCAGTGTCTGTTATTCAAACAGTGTGTGCCAATGTGTCTTGACAAAGCAGATGTGTTCTGAAAATGATGACATTTCTAACCCCCTGGGCTGGAAAAGGAAACTTCTGTCCAGGCTCCAAAGATCTCTATGACATTAAAAGAGATTTTCATGAAGAGGAAGGCAAACACCATCAAAAGCTGTAATTTTTGCTCTTAAGAATTGATGCATATTTAGCAGGATGTCTTTGAACTCGTGCCACCTAAGTTAAAAAACAAACAGCTTTTTTGAGAATTTGAGGATTATTTTACACAAGAATTTAATTTGTTTAAATGGAAATGAATATGGATGAGGACATCTGAATGGTTTCAGTGTGTTTGTCAGTCACAATTGCCAAGCAGGGACTAATCTTGGTGATTAGTAAGGGTAGTGATAAAAATATGCTTGTACCCAATATGCCTCCTGATTGGCAGCTTATCACTCTTAAAGGACCAGATGTCAAAAGCTATATGCTAATATCGAACATAGAACAATCCTCTGGTTTACACTCCAAAATGCACCATCATCAGCACCGTTGAACAGTGAGAGAACAGCAGTCATGATAGACAACAGCATTTTCAGGCAAAAAGAGCATTTGTTACAGTGTTTGGTAGAACAGGAATGAGGGATTCTGGTTCTGCTCCAGGCTCTGCTGCCGATTCCTGGGATCTTGTGACAACAATCAAGGGAAGAGTAGAGGCAATATCTTCCCTAAACTGAATTTCATACTATTTAGACTAGGAATTATTTTCTTTTTCTACAGCACCTGGCACCCTGTGGTTCTGCCTTGTTACCAGAGGTGCAGCAATAAAATTACTAAATCAGAATAAAAATGAAGAGTACATTGTGTGAAAAGTGCATTTAAAAAAGAAGACCTGCAKATATCAATGACTGCATAAACGTCCTGGGTTTATACAGGATTTCAGTCCTTGATCTTCTTGAGCTAGGGAAGTTTGCATTGTAGTGGAATGATGGGTTTTGAATACAAAATTAACAGTTGAAAAAATTCTCTACTAGCAGGTGTCTTTAAAGGTAGTACAAGTGATGGCCCAGGTGGAAAAAAAAAAAAAAAAAATGTGTTCCCCTTCACCACCACCCAGATGTTCTGGTGCTTCATTGAGAAGAGGCTCTCCTAAAACTTGGTAGTGTAATGCGTGGCTGCAATCTGCCACACTTCAGTGCAAGTTTGCTGCTACTTGTCCCACCATCAGTAGGATGGATTTATACTTTTTCTTTTTTGGCGCAGCACCATTTGAAAACAAGTTTTTTGGATCTGACCATGCTTCTTCTCTGCATGGTAATACTGGTCTTCACCTCAGGTTGTATGTCCTCTGCTTCTGTATTGCAGATAGTCGCTTGCTTCTTGGATTGCTCTTTTAGGCTAAACACCATTGTAGCATAGATTTCTTTTTTACCTCAAATCAGTCAGGTTAGAGCATGCATTTTCACAAGTATTATCCTTTCAAAGTCTTCCTGCTTAGTTTGGAGAATATATCTCAGTGTGAATAGTGGCTTACTGAAGCAGGACTGGAACTGAGGCTATAACAGAGCTGCTAACGCAGGTTGTTATGCCTTCTGTAATGTCAGGTCTGAAAACTGAATATTAACACCAGCTTACCTCAAGGCAATTTCTTCCTCATGCTGCAAATTGACAAGTCTCGAATTCTCCTGCTTGTTCTTTCAACCTAGCCCTAGAATATATTATGTGAAAAAAACCAATGAACTTACTGTGCACAGCTACCACCTCTCAAAAGAACTCAGGGGAAGCGGGCTATCTGCTGTGCAGAGTAACTGAGACATGCTGGAGGCTTTTGCGTACTTTGGGAAGGTGATCAAAATCCAGTGACTTGAAAGAGCTGGAGCACTGCATCTCAGAATGGCCTGGTCCCTGGATGTGGCGTGAAAAGTTGCTTAAAATTGTGCTGTGAGTCATAACTGATTTGCCCTTTTAAGCATGTAAATATCTATAAGAATGTAGCTGAAAATCATGAGCAGTCAAGTATCTAAATGGCTGAGGAATTCATGAATTATCCTACCATTAGGTTGGATCAAACTTTAGAGATGCAGAAATACAGGGAACCATAACTGCGGACAGAGTGGATTATTTCTACAGATACTGATTTCTGCCTGCTAAAAGTCACTTGAGTTAGGACTTAACAAAGATGAAACTTCCCTTTTGTTACAGTGCCRTATATTCTGCAATGTTAGCAGTTAAGTAATAGTTACATTTTATTTTTTTAGCATATATTCTAAGAGTTCATGTAAAATATCTAATGCCTCCAAACTTAATGATTTCAGGGAAAAAGTCACTTAGGTTTGGGTCACTGAAGTAGGTCTTGCCAAGTAATGTAAACTCTGCAAGCCACAGCCCTTAGTGTGCAATTCCTCAGAAGTACCCTTTTAAGTCTCGGTCATCATGCTAGCGAGTACACTTAGGCGAGGGATGACAGTGCTTTCAAGGGTACTATTCCGGGTCCGTTTGTTAAACTGTCTTAGAATGGTCCCGGTATGACTGAGACTTTGTAGATTTATTTGGAGCACCGTCCTTTATCCCAGATGGGCCCCTAGCTAAACCCCGAGCCTTGTTCATGGCTGTAATGAGGCTGAGYTGTGCCACTTCGGGGCACCCAAAGGAGCTTTTTTAACCTGGCTGATATATCCGTAGTGTGTAACGGGGATTGTAGGTGTTTAAGATTAGCTATAAGAGGTACAGGCTAGGATCTATCTCCAGCTGCTCCAGAGATGCATTGGGCTGTGYCAAGCTGCACTGGCTCCTGACTGTGTGAAGTGGCAGAGTGAAGGAAAATGCTGTGGAGGGGGGATAAGGTGGTACTGAGCCTTGAGCACTTTCATAGCATGGCTAGTGCAATGGAAAGCAGCACGCTGCTGTCTTGAGGGATGCCTACCCTGGGTCAAACTGCAAGTGTGTCTGAATGTTGCAAGGTTTGGAATCTCCAAGCTGTTGATCAGTTAAAATCCTGCATTTTTATGTTGGTTTCCAAAAAATCGGCACAGGCTGCACAGGGCATGGTCTTGTCTTTTTCCTTACATCCTACTGGCTTTTTACCTTAAGGCCTTATTTTCTGATCTCTGCCTTGCCCCTCGCGGGGTCTTTTTGAGAAGCAGCTGTCACCTTGCTCTACTTTGTTTCCTGTTCGAGTCACAGGGGAGAGGCAGATGGGAGCTTTGAGTTGCTTTGCCTTTTAGATATACTACATTAAGAAGCTAATGACTTCTGTAGCCAAGGCTGGCTTCTAGCCAGCCCGGAGGCCTAAACACTTGTTTGCAACGTATGTGACCTGAGTGCTAAGCTATAAGAAATGACCAACTGCTCAAAGGATGGGTTACAGTACAGGGAGGGTTTGTCTGTGCTCTGAGAAAGCTTTGTGCAGATGCTCAGCTGCAGAAAAGCTGTGTGTAAGAGAAGGTGCTTGCACACCTGAGGTCAGCATTTGGCAGCGGAAGGGGTGGTAGAGAGCTGGCTCCTGTGGGTATCTCTTGGGTGTTTCTCCAGATACTCTACAGGGAGCCTCAGCAGACCTGTGTAGCATTGTAGCCCCTATAGCCTTCTGTGGATTTGGATCTAGGTGTCTCAGAAACCTGAATCCTTTCTAATTTTCATCTTTTGTTTTGCTGAAGTTATAATTGTTAGCCTCGTAGTCCGTGTATCCTAGTCGGAATTGCGATTTTTTTAAAAAGGAAGCAAGGGCAAGATAGTTTATATACTGGCTCATTTATTTTGACTTCTCCAAAGTATTACCAGAAGCAATTTTTTTCCAAGTATAGTTCTTTTGAGCCAAGAAAAGTTAGAAACAGCTGAATTACTTATGTTAAAACAGGTCTGGAACTTAGTGCTATGCTCTAACACAGTATGGACTGTCAAGCTGGCAACCTTGGGATGGTCGTATGCTCAGGAGCAATTCTTCCTGCTGCTTGTACTGATGACTGGGTATTTCCAAGCAAATCCTTTAGCAGATGCCATTCATTCAACAGGTAAACATCTGATAGAAAACAGTAGATGTGGACTGGGAGCTGAAATAAGTTAGCTTTAAAGAAAAAAAGCCCTAAGGAAACAAACACAGCCTTATTAGTGGTTTCTTCTCAGTCGCACTAATTTTCTGAATTCCAGAAACCTGGCTGAGAGGTACCCACTGTTTAAACCTGGACTGRTAAGATCTAGCTACTGCTAAACTCTGTTCATTACTTGTTGAAAGCAGTTGCACTGGCAGGCTAAATCTCTTATTAGTGCTTATTGAACTCAAGCAAGTTGTGCCAACTTTTACCAGCAGAAAACAGAAGAAAATAGTTATTTGTTGAACTATCACCYGTTAAATGCTGTATGAAGCTAAAAAGCACTAAAGATGGGAGCATGGAGCTCTTGCTCCAACTGATGCAAGCGCCTGCTGGGTGGGTCCCTGGTATCGGTCTCCCCCAAATGCACCAATGGAGCAAGAAGGAAAAACAGAGTGACTGGGAAAACAGAGGTGGAAAACCATGGCTTGTGGTGACTGGAAATACAAGTGTCTATGAAAGACTGGGCATCTACAAGGCAAAGAAGTTACAGATTTGGCCTTTCAGTGGCTTGTCTCAGCACGCTGGAGCTGGAGTGAGCACAACCATGCTGGTGTGCTTGGGGACCTGTCCCAAGACTGGCAAAGCATCGTCCCTTCTGTAAAGGATTGAACAATTATACCCAAAAGGCCTGTGCTGCAGGTGTTGACACAAGCTTGCAGCTGTAATTTAGAACTGCAAATAACTTCCAGATCTCAAGCCAGAAAAACTCTCTAAAGCATTTATTCCTGTGTCTCTTGGGGAGTCAGCATTGATCCCAGGCTCTGAACAGTCTTGAAAACCTTTCCAGATCCCCTTGCTGATTGCTGCTCCCAAAATCACTGGAGTGGCCATCTGTCACATTCAAGCCTATAAATGTCAACATCCAGGATGAAAATGTTCAGGAGAAGGCTGCTAACTCTTCCCAGCTGTATGTTTCACTTGAATGAAACATGACCTTTCCCTGCAAACTCAGCCTCCCCTGTGTTATATCAGTGCTGTAGAAGCTGTTGTATGTTTGATCTGTGGACAGTCATGCCTTGGGCTCCCTGCTCTCCTTCTGGCTCTTGTGCCTCTTGACTGTCCCAGGTGTCTGCACAGCAGAGCTGCCTGTTCCTCCTCCCAAATTTTTCTCCCCTAGTAGGAGATCACAGGGAAAAAAGAAAGAAGCCAAGTGGACAAGGGATTAAATTTTAATGCTTACTGCTGCTGCAGGCTTTCTCTAACTCTCGCTAGGCAGTTTCTACTCTGCCTGTGCTGGAAAGTGCTTGAAGTTGAAGCGCATACACATTAGGTGGTGCTAAACTCTAATAAATGCAGGTTAAGTGATTATTGGGGCTGCTTTCCATACTACTTGCTCTATTTGGCAAGGTTACACACTAGTCTTAAGGCAGCAAATACAGCCCTGTGGTGCTGATAGCCAATTCAGAGGCTTGCCAATTTGTGGTTAAATATGCCATCAAAATAATTCTAAATAGGAAGTTTCCTGTCTACTTATTTTTTCTAAAATTGCAGCCAAAATTACCAAATTTAAGAACCTGAATATAAGGGCTTGGGACTGACTTGCTCTCAGGGCTTCTACCAGGATTAGGAATAGTTACATGGGGTAGGGGATGTCATTTCCAACCTGTCAGAGCCTAAAAGACAGATAACTTYTGTGGCTTCCCAGAGAAGACTGTTTCTTCTGGTTGCTTCACTTACTAACAGTCACCACTTACAGCTAGAACTGTCCTTGAATTCAAGCCCCAGTCAGACAATGTTGCTCTAATGTGGGGCCAAGGGGTCAGTCCTGCAGATAGCTCCTATACTTTCCAAAGGAGTAAGTGTGCAATTACAACATTTGTGTGCCTACTTTAATCAGTACGAGGCCAAAAATGTAGATTTGGTTCCTAATTGAAAGCTTGGAATGGGTAAGGGTGATGGGAGTGAAACCTTGTTTACTGAATAGGAATATGACAATGTGTTTGAGTTGCTGTTATAGGGATTCCTTGTAAAGAAGTTGTCACTGAGGAAAACTTGCAACTTTGATTCACAAAACCATCCTGTATTGCCAGTCTGGATAAACCTACTTAGTTATCAGAGATGACCTAGAATTATAGTGGGAACAAGTACCTCTCAAGAGCTACCCAGCACTTTTAAGTCACTTCCCCACTACTTCTCTCATGAGCATTGAAATGTCTTCCCTCTCATGGACCAAAACCCATTCTCTTCTTGCTTTAAACTTTTCCTGAACACTTGTTGAACAAGTCTTCATTCCGCATGCAACATGTGAGAAAACTTACTGTTACACTCTTCTATCTGCATGAGCAAGGTAATAATTCCCTCTGGCTCTGAAATTAGCAAGTGAAAGTCCACAGGCTAGGTCACCCTTTTGGGTCAAGTGGGACAATCATAGTGTCTATCCTGTTCTAATATATGTACCAGATGAGGAAGATTTTGGAGGAGGTGGGAGATGCTGTCATGCTTACTTGACTAATGGGTACCTGCCTGAGCTCTCCTAGCTATATCTCTGCTGCATTTGAGAGGCAAGATAATGGTGAACCTGCAGGTGGGAACCTGGTGGAGCTGGAGATGGTTCTGCAGAGTACAAGGAGGGGAAGATGTCCTTGAGTCTACCCTGCATACTGTTCAGCCCAATTTTTGATGCTCTGTGCACACCTGAACAAGCTGTCTCCAGGCTGCATGAAAGATGGCTGGATGCAGAGAAGGCTGGTTGGAGCATGCAGTACTTGTAGCTGCTTATCAGCAGTTTCATAGTCCATGTTGTTAAAGCATGTAAGAATCAGAAAGACTTCGAGTTCTGTTGCATGGGCAAAGTTTTGAGTTAGGAGGTCAGGACTTTAGAGCGTAATTGTGGAGAGTATTAGAAATGAAGTCTCATAAAATGGCTGAAGAGATGCCTTGAAACAAACCGCCAAATAATGAATAATTGCAGAGAATTCAAATGAGATCCATAGTATAGCCTTTTGTTCCTTATGGCAAGCTACCTCAAGACTTTTTCTCTCTGAGAACAAAAGATAGAATCAATAAGCCAGTCAATGAGACTACTGCAAACCACTTTGAAGTTAGTGATGAAAGGGAGTTTTCCTTCCTGTTTGAATTGCAGATCCTTTAGCACAAAACATTACCGCTTCACTTCTACCTCAGCAAACCTGACTGAGGAGTCTAAGCTCCTATCCCACCCCACTGCCCAACCATCCTGAGTGTAACTCCACTGAATGAGTAAAATCAACTTTTTAAAGTAACAGCTGAATCTATTGTTTCACCATCTTAGCTTTCAGAAAATTTCACTGTGGCCATTTGAGCAGCTTTATATGTTACCTGAAAAGAAAAATGTTTCTTCCAAGCAGTCTTAGGCACTGAAGCTTTTATTTTTTTTTGCTTTTAGTGTGTGTCCAAGGGTTAAGAGAGCTGCAATAGCACTATAGTCACTATTGCTAGAATAAGTGTTAAATTGCTTATCAAATAGTGTTTGATAGCTCCAAACAGTTAATGAACTATCAGTTAGGAACTGATTAGGGAGAGAAATGCCCCACTCCTAAATATAGACACATCTGAGTGCTGGGAACCACACCAGTCTTAGCTTTTTAACTATATAACAGGATGAAGCTGGATATCTTTTGATATTCTAACTCACCCTGAATGAAAGTAACGCTTGGGTTCTAGTAGCAAGGGGAAGTTTGCTCATGACTTTGCTTCTGCTTCACAGACGYACAGTTTCCCTTCAACAGTTTTGGAACAACTACTCAGTGGCACAGCCCTAACAAAGCAACTAGTGTATTGCTATCCAGGACTAATTAAATTTTAATCTGATAATAGCCGGTGCTTCTCATGGGTTGCTGTCATGCATTAGAGGGTTCACCTGGGGCTTTTTTATTAACATACAGTCATATAGTACGAGATTGTCCCTCTTGTTCAAAATAGCTGAGAGAGGGATTGCTTCTGTGTTTGGCATATTGATAGCACCTGGAAATTTTCTTACAACTGAGGTTCCTTAACAGACTTGATAATTCATATTTGTTCAGAGTTGGGGACCTGAGACATTGGAATGGGAACTAGACTAGAACTGGGTACAGTAGAATTTAAGCAAGCTGCCTTATCTGCATAAATGTTACCTTGCTAACAAGGTAATTCTCTAATCTCTTCTTGCACCTCGCTGCATGATTATTTAGCCTTTGGTTGGTAAGCTACAGACTTTCAAGCCCCCCACCCCAGCCCTGCTTTCCATTTGCAAGGGCTTGTGCTGCCCAGGACGCCCAGCCACATCCCAGCTAGCAAATCCCTGTAAAGACCCTGGGTCCCTCAACTAACGCCCCTCTCCCCCACTGTTTAGAGGGGAAATGTGGAATAACAAACTCTGCTTCATCTACTTAATGGTAGATAAGATGGACCTAGGCTGAACAGCTCTTCTGAGAAGCCTACAAGAATATGTCTCCACTTCCCTTCCCCCTCCAAAATACACTGCAAACAAGAGCCAGGTATGCCCAGGCTTCAGTCAAAGACCCTTACATGTCTCTGTCACTGCTTCATTGCTAACAGAGATCCCTATCCACTCATTTGTGAAGGAAGTTCATCCTGACAGAAGTACTCTGCTGCTGTGAGTTGTCTTAAATACTCTGGTTCCTTTTGAGTCAGGGTAAAGCAGCAAGTTGTCACCTTCCTGTGGAAGATGGGGAAGGAAATGTTAACCAGCTAATGCAAAACTATTTGCTTTAACTGAAGGCAGGGAGGCACACTGCTTTTTTTTTTATAGTTTGGAGAGAAAAGTGCACGCTAAATGACATTAATGCAGAGTAAATGTTTCATGAGCTGGCCTCCTAATGGACTTCTCCCTGTGCAGAGCAGGCTGGCATGGTAGTGACAGTTTGAGTGCCTGGAGGAGCTTGCCATGAAATCTCTGATAGCTGAAGCAGCTTTCTCAGAACCTGGGCTTTTTTCCCCCTTGGACTTCTGTAGGTTTGGGGGTGGGTTGTTTGTTTGTTTTTAAGAAAAACTTGGCATCCCCTGAGCAGAAGGGTGCAGCGCATCCAGCAGATGCTGCATTGATGGATATTGGAGATGGACAGATGGACAAAGCAGTGCTGGTGACACGTTTGGTGGTAGCTCTTAAGCCTGTGAGCCTGCTTGTCCTGCATTCGTGAACACATGAATAATTGAATGTTCTGTCAGACCATGATCTTACTTTTAGTAGCTTTGTTGCAAATGCCCTATGAGCTACCGAGATTTCCCTCTGAAAACTGTTGTTTGCAACCTAATTTTAAAATGGTTAGCAGAGTTTGCAAACATGATAACAGGCTTGGGAAGACTGTTTGTATGGGCGAGAGGAGAAAAACCTTTGGCTTCGCATGAGAAGTAGGGTAATAACAATCTCAAACTATCTCAGATCACGGCAGCAGGACAAGTCAGAGAAAAGTTCTCATCACAGCTAGCAGTGAAAATAGCTGGGGCTGGCAGCAGTTGTAGAAAAGGGGCAAAAAACAGAGAAGCAAAAAGGTAATTTATATTTCTGTAGAATGCTTTGGCAAGTATTTAAAAGCCATCAGACATGATATTAATGTTTCAGCTTCCTGGTATCTAACATGGATGTCAGATTTTTCAAGGTAACTAAATTATGTYCCTCTAAAAATCACCTTGTCCTCTCCAGTTACTAGTGGACGATAGGGGCTTCTCTTCCCCTGGCTGAGGTAGGAGCTAAGTCTTTTCATAGTCTTGCAGCTGGAAGATGCTGAAAGCGTAGTGATCCTCACCGTTCCTCACGGAGATGTAAAAGTTGATGCTATATCTTATAATGTCAAACTGAGGTGACTCACTGAATAAACTGAACTATTGAGCTGGCGAGAGCACTGAGTGAGCGTGAAGAAGCCAGGCTTGGAGCAGGGATGAACAGGGGTTGCAGGACATACGCCACTTGGCAGGGGACTGTTTTGTCCTTTGTCCTGTACAGGACTTGAGCGGCATGCTGGTGTGTGTGTCTGGAGCTCAGAGGTGCTACTGCTGTACGTGTGAGTAGTTGTGCGACAATTTTGCTGTGTGGCTTGGCCCCGGGCAGCTTGAATGACCACTCCGTCCATGTATTGCTTCCTGGCCTCCTACAGTATTGCCTTTCACTATGAGCCACCTGAATGCTGTCTCAGGCAGGAGGGTGTTATTATGTGACTCTCCACTTAGTGTCCTCGCTTGCTCGCTTTTTGAACCAGCTAGAAAAAGGGAGGGCTCCTCTTCCTCCCTGAAACGAGCCTTGACTCTCCCCTGGCTTTGCATAATAAGTTTCAAAGCTAAGTGCTCTGATTGTGCACCTTGTGGTTGCCAGCATCTATCCCAATGCCTAAAGTCTGCCAGACTTGAACAGCTTCAGGATTCAGCCCACACTTAATAGTGTAATTAAAGTTCAGGGCCTTGGCTGAGCTCCTTCCAAAGCCTGTGGCATGTTACAAACCATTTCTAACTTGCAGGACCTGATATAGAGCTGAGAACACCTGGGAATCCCTCCTGATGCCAGAAGCATGGCTGTCCCATCATGGGTAAGCAAGTGCAAACACTCTCATACCGTATCTGATAGAGAGTTATTGAACAGAATGTAGTAGTCTTATTCTGGGTCCTGATACTGTAAAATATCAAAGTGTACGTTTCACTCTACAGGCAATTACCCCCTTGCACTTTTACCAAATAACTAAATCGTCAATGGGAAACCGCACATCCTTCCTCATTTTCATTTCAGACTGAAGGAGAGCTACTTGTCTACTTTTTCCACCTCTATCTCTTAGGCTAGTAAGAGTGCTTCTACCTCTAAACCTCACCTAGCCCATTAAGAAAGTCTTATTCCCTAGACTTCTAAAGCTGGAAAGAGTAAGGTTATGCCCACTAGCTCATGTAGTGAGATGACCTGCATATCACAAACCATTGAATGTCCTGTGGAATTGGAGAGAAATCTTTATGCTTTTTTCCCCTCCTGTTCCTCAAAATTGAAATGGGTCTCTTTGTTTTTAATAGGAATTATTTTAATGAATTTAATAAAGGAAATTGTGAATTTGATAACTTAAATATAATTATTATTCATCTTAAAAATGCTGCAAAGTTTCTTTATGCAAACAAGAGGGTGCAGAACAATGCAAATGGCTCAGATGTTTTCACCAATGTGGACAATGAATGGATTAAACCAAAGCCCCATGTTGTAGGTTCTCCCCATATTGCAGTTCAGCCCCTGATCATTTGTCTACTGATTATTGTGGGGGATATCTTTTCTGTCCTTGGGATTGTGGAGTCTTGAAGGCTTTACTTCTGTAGCTGGTATAAAACAAAAACATATTTCAAAACTGAAGTCTCTCAAAAAGGAACAAGATTGTATTTCAGTTGATCCTAATTTTACCAAGTTCTCCTACTTTTGAGTGCAAAAAACTTTTTGGGGGATCTTGTACAAAGGCATCTTGTCTCCATAAAAAAGTACAAATGGGAGAAAATTCAGCTTTTCCATGAGGGATTTATTCCAATGAACGCTGACTTTGATTTAAAATACTTTGCCATACTTCTTATTTGAAACTTTTCTAGCTTCAGTCTGCAGCCTGTTGTTCCATTACTGCCATTCCCTGCTATGATAAACCCCAGTGGAATAAAATTTCCTGCTAATGGGAAATATTTGAACGCATCAGTTCATGAGTTGGACTTTCACCCAGTAATTCCCCCAACAATTTAACAGCGTAATAAGAGGATTACTTCTTTCAGTTCCTACTTCTGTTCCCCTCAATACTCATCAATCCAGAGTCTTCTAATTATTTTCTAGATCTCCTGACCTTTGTCCAATTGAGCATTAACTTATACAATTGTATCTGACAACATTAAGTCTGTTTAAATCCAGCTTAATTTGATCTTGCTCCTTTGCTATAATTCTCAATCCCTTTTTCTTTGTCCAACCAAATCTTAGGGGGATGGGCTTTTAACTGGATCCTCTTCCTTATGAAGTGAGAGAATCTAGCAGGCCACTGGGGCTATCACGAACCAGCTGGCAGAGCTTCCTATATGTGCAAAATCGGGACCACAGATGAAAAGCCAGAGGCATTACTCCAGCATGTAGTTTCATAGTGGCTGTAAGGCTCAATGCGTCATTGTGCAATAAGTGTTGGATACACTCTCTAACTAGGTGAATCTCTGACAGCAGAGCCTGTCACTCGTGGTACCAGCAATGGGACTGCATCAGTGGGCCAGTTGTCTGTGCAACTGTAAATCACACCACATTTCTTCATAAAAGCAAAAACCCACTAGGAGAACTGACTCTATTTGGGTGAGTTGTGCTGAAGGAATATTGCTATTTTAGAAATAACAGTTATTGGTTTTGATTTGATGTGAAATACAATAAAGTGCAAGCTGAATTATGCAGGGTTACTATGATTATTTTGAGAGCTCAGCATGGAAAAATTTGTAATAGCTCATGTGCTTGCATCAGGGATCATTTCAATTTTACCCTCATGAACAGTTGTTCATTCATTGCTGATTGCAACAATCTTTTAATCAAGAAAACAGCATGGATATTTTGCTCCAGCTGGTAACAGGGGTTGGGGGAAGCAGTGAGATTAATTTTACAAGCTGAATTTGAAAACTGCATCTCTTGAAACAAGCAATGATGCTTGCAAAAGAGAAGGAAGTGGCTTTTTAAAGCTTCTTAAAAAGGAATGATGATGTTGAATTCAGCCTTTAAGCAGTGTGCTGCAAACATGCTCCACTGCTAGCAGCAGCAATGGGAAAGGCTGTGGTGTAGGCAGCCTAGAAGGGCTGCTTCCCCCATTACTCTTCATGTGGCAGCAATAAGTATGAGCTCCAGTTTGCTTCTACCAGCAACAAATTATAAATCACTAAGTGAACCAACCAGCACATAACACAGCTGGAAGCAAGCATCTCCCTGTTCTCCTCACTGCCCAAATTAGCTCATGCAGTGCTTGCTTACTCTTCAGTGCCCAAACCCAGCACCTTACTGTGTACCTTAAAGGCTGGTGACTATAGTTATTTGAAAAAAATGTGGACATGTGGTGCAGCTGGCTCCCCAGCCAGGTAAATGTAAGGAGGGAATAAGATAATAAATAAGTCTTCTCTGCATTCTCTAATTCCCCATTTCCTTGCAGACTGCTCTCCACCACAGCTGTCTGGGAAGCATCTTTCATTATTTTCCCACTCATAATGTGAGAGGGGGAAAAAGGCAGCAAAGAGGCTCTCTTTAGTTGTTCTTGTCAACTAAAACATCACTGGAAAATGCTGGAGAAAGTGTGTTGAAGTTTCTAGTGAAAACATGGCAATTTTTGACAAAACCCTGTTTTTTTTCTTTTTTCACACTTTTTTGACAGGAAATGCCACTTCTGGAAGGAAGAGAAACAACTTTTCTGGCAACTGTTTGACTAGTTCCACAACTATGGCAAATCCTTCAGGTCCTGATTATACCTTGATAGCATCTCCCATCACCAACTTCAAGCAGGGTCCATCCAGGTGTGAATAATACAAGCAACAGCGTTTGCATTGCAGAATTGCCTTGCAGAAGTGCCCATTTGGAAGCTACCGGTGCCAAGTGAGTGTTCAACTGAAGTTTGTTGCGTGGCCCAGTTGCTTTCTTCTACTGCGCTGCCTCATTCCTGCTCAGGCCTTGGCTCGGATCAGTTTGGATCTGTGTTGCCTGCCCCAGAGTAGGGTACTAAGCAGACTTTTAATCAGGTGGCCCATCTGAGAAGACAAAACAAACTAGAGTTTATCCCACAGAGCTCACAGCTGGTTTCACTTACCAAGTTTGGAAATGGGTGAAGGAGATGACAAAGCTGTGAGAAACTAGTCTCAATTCAAACTAGTGCAAATAGCAGAGCCGAAGCCATGTGAAGTCACGCAAATATCTCTGTTTTGCAACCAGGAAATGTGAATGTGTAGTCTATGCTGAAATTGGATGTTTTGCCTTCATTTATTTGTAATTTTTTAATCTAGTTAGAAGAGGAAAAGCTACTTTGAAGATGTCTATCATAGCGAAGTGACACCTCCAAATTACGTAACCTTAAGAGTTCTTTCTTCAGGTGTAACAGAAGATGGCCAAGACATGTTTTTTGTCCTTTCTAGACAGAGGTGGAGTTGCTTCAGATTTTCAAAGGTGAAACTGAGAGGTTTCCCTCCTCCCTGCCCCTGTAAACTCTTGGTGGTTTCACTGGGAATCTTGCAAACCTGTGGAATTCCAGGTTGGGGCCAAATACTGTTAATGCAATAAAAAGCAAATGAGAAATCCCTGGTTTTAGGTATGCCATTAGTATCCATTTTCTTAGCTGACTCTCCAAAAAGGTTGGGTTTGGGTGGCTGTTTTTCCTGTTGTCTCTGGTGGGGGGCAGGGGGAGAATTCTCCTGGAATGCTGATAGGGACTGGGAGATCTGAACCTATTTGAACTGATCTCTTGCAATTTCTCATTCATTTATTTATTGGGATCATTCTATAACAAGAAAACATTTGGATTTATCCTATAGAATCAAGCAGCTTTGTGACATGTTTCCCCCACCCCATATCTTCTACATGGAGGGAGTATAAATTGACTTCTATCATGATCACATTTTCCTTCTCTTTTTAGTGGCATAAAAACATGGGAGTGAATCTTCTGTTGAAGCTCTTAGCACAAAAATGAAGCTGAAATATTTAATCCCCATGGAAACAGCTTATCATGGATGGAGGATTTCCCCAAAAATCAGCTTGTGGGCTTCCAAGAACACATCCTGGAAATGGTGATTTCGCATCAAAGCTGAAAAGGGGAGCAGGAGGGGAAGAGAAGCTTTTTAGCAGGAGGGGGGATGACACCCAACTGCTGGCATTCACCCAGGCTGTGCGATCTCAGCCTCTGAAACAACTCCTGTGGATTTAGTGTACGTTTGAGTACAGCTTTTAAGCACTCCATGTAGAAGTGTTATTGTTAGGTATTTAATCTGGAAGCAAAGAGGATCATCATTCTTGCTTTCATATCCAAATCCTTTGCTAGCTTAATTTCCTAAGAGGGGAACATGATCAGATTTTTTTCTCCAATGTTAGGCATTTTTTACTCCCATTTTCTATTTTTCTTTTTAAAAAAAATACAGGTGAGGAATGAATACTTGCATTTACATGCAGGTCCTTTCTGACTATCAAAGTGCATGTGATGTGTCAGCTCCTTGAACTCCTTTATTCTGTGTCATAGTCTCTATTCTTCCAAGTATTTTGTTTTCAGTCAGCTGTCACCTTTTGTTTTCCTCAGAGGTAGTTCTTTAACTGCAACGCTGTAAAACTTCACACCTGCACATCATCACACCAGGATAGTCTATTCTCTTAAGTCTTATATTTTTCTACTCCTTTTAGTGGACCTCTACATCCAGGCAACCACAGAATGCACATGATTGCTTATGTCAGTCTCCAGCAGCAGAAAAAAGGAAAAGCGCTCTCATGAATGATCTAGACCACCTTCTACAACCCATGAGTGAATTAAGACCCCCTGCCCATGTGACCCAGCTTTTTCTTTTTCTGTCTGTAAGTGACTGAATTTTCCTCATCCTCTTATATTTCCACAAACGCCTTGAGTCATGACACTTGGACTCCTCTTTTCCATTGCTTGTCTGTTTGAAAAATAACTCCTTACGTTCTTTGAACATCTGAGGAGGACTAGATAGGTCCAGGTTAGTAGCACACTTTAGAATCCTTTATTTCTAGTCTTTCTGGTTTGGATCTTGGCCGGGGTCTGAGGAAAAGCTGACATTCTCTGACAGCTGGTTTTGAAATGAGCTGGCAGCTTAAATCTGTTTTCTAAAGGGGCATGACTGCTACCGGATACTAGAAATTTTAGTGACAGACTCAACAAAAAAGAGGCCAAGGATTGAATTAGTGTGCAGTCTGAATTACTGGAGCATGTTGAAGCATCTTTTTATATAAAATTAGCTTCATGGCAGTGGAAACAACCCCCATGTATTCATTCAGTGTGCCTTTGGATTATTCCTTGGAACCCAGAGTGTGACAGAATTCAAGAGATTAGATCCTCAGATATTAGGACTGCGTGAGCAGCATCCTCTGCCCAAATGGATTTCATAGTGGTATATATGCTGAGGGTGAGGTGGAGCTAAAATTCAAGCAGAAATTCTTAGCACATTAGGAGCCTTCATCAGGGAGTTCCATCTACGAGTGCAGTCCTGTGACCCTCGGTGTTGCTTCCTGCAAAGAGATATTGGCAAAAATACGTAGCCTTCCACAAATCCCACCCAAGCCCACTGAGTGAAGGGCTGTGGGCAGAAGGGTTGAGTCCCTGCTCATCCAGAGAGCATATTATTGACTTCCCTCTGAAAAGCAATAGTTCAGTTTTACTACAAGTTAGCAGCAAGCAGAAGAAACATGAAGAGTAGTGCAACCCAAGCAGTGTCCCCATAAGGTCTGCACATGGTGCCCAGATGCTGGAGAGCAGTGACTCTTCTGACTAGAATAATCAGTCTGCCTTTGAAACTGTTCCAGATTGAACTCCTCTTCAGGAAGCACTGAGAAAGGAGCTAACTTTTACCAACCAAGGTGGCAATTTTGGTGACTTTCCATTTCAAGACAGTCCTTTATCAGGTAAGGACTAAAAATTTGTTTATGACCTGATCTAAACCCTATCAGGTGCCCTGAGCTGTGAGTAGGCTGTCTCCTTCTAAAATTTGCTGTGGTTGAAAGTTTCCCATCAGCTGCCTTTGAAACTGTGGGGCAGAGTCTTCGTCCCCCCCCACACACATTTCCCATATATAAAATGAGATAATAGTTACTCTGAGGCTCAATTTGCTTGTGTTTGTAAATCTTGTGAGTTTCTGCTTGAGGGCTTCAAAGGGCTGAACCTCTGTCTGGTGCAAGTACACTGACTTCAGCAAAGCTATGAACGGATGGATATCTGCATCTTGTGCTAGTAACTCCTAACTAATCTTATTAAATTCTTTCCAGACCATGATCAATATCTGAAATGCACTCTGTCCTGTAATTAATCCTATGAGCCATCCTATCCATGTTTTCAGGTCCCTTAAAATTTTTCTGTAGATTTTTTTTAATTTTAAAATTAAACTGGTTTAGCAGAAGCAGGGTCATGATCTCTGTTTCTCGGTAGCTTTTTCATGCCCTTATTAAATATCCTGCACTGAGCGCACTCGGTAATTCAATGATCCTGCCCTGGTGAACAGAGATGGATACCAGGGTCTTAAAGACCCTGTGCTGGGGTGGGTCTGGCAGCTCCATTACTTGTGTGTGAAAGTCATCAATCAGGTCAGCCTGACAGACATGGATTTGTACCTCAGCGATAGAAATGCATAGTGAAGTGTGTGGATGTGAGTTAGAGCAGCATCACATCATCTGTCCTGGGTTCCATCTCCTGCAAACACACGTCCTCTCCTCTGCTCGGTCTACCTCAGCTCTTGAGGTCAGAGGCTGCCTCTCAGTGAGGACTGTCTTCTGTCCCTTGACTCTTTCTAAGCAAAGCACTATTCAACAACAGCCCCACTGATCAGTGATGGACTAAGGGACTAGTAATTGGTGGCGGTATGAGAAAACTGGTGTTTGGTTTTATATGCCCTCCAGAAAAATGATCTTAGTTGGGATCCCTGACTTCATTTATGGTATAGACAACAAGACTTACATAGAAGTAAACTGTAGGACAGAAGGAATTAATGGAATAATAGATGGAGCCTATTGTGATGCCATTTTGTTGCCATTTACCAATAGTCACATAGCTCGTCTATGGGAGAGAGAATGCAGTGGGCAGCAATTAATGTGCTACAGTTGTGTCTGGGCTCCAAGCCATGGCTGACTGATCCTGTGTTGGCAATAATCCCACTTTGAGCTGGAGGTCTGACTAGACCTCCAGATATCCTTTCCAGCCTACCTTTCTAGGAGTCTGTGACCCTGCCCATGCGTCCTGTCATGTTTTACAACGCACAAATGTTCATATCCTAATGTCAGGGAAAGGAAAGGTTTGAGGATGGGGTGGGGATGTTGTGTATAAGCACAGGGAGCCACGAGATAGCTGGAAACAGAATCATAGTGCTGCTTTCTTTTTCTTCATCAGCCTTTAGCATGTTTCTCTGGAAGAGACTAAGCTAATCAGAGGCATCAAGGAGAGGCTGGGGGGGGATTATGGCAACAAGGAGGACATCTAGTCTCCAGTGTTTTCCATGAAAATCTGAGGTTCTTCCATTTTAAAGGCTGGAAATCACAAAATTTTGGTCCTTAGATTTAAGGTTCTCCCCTGAGAAGCAGAAAACATTGCTTAGGCAAAAATCCAGTGCTTGGAATCAGTGGGAAACCTCTTGTCCAGCACAGGAACTGCTGAAGGTGCTCAAAGGTCCCTCAAGGAGGTTCATCCCAGCCACTTTTCTTATTCTAAGCGTACAGGGTCAGGGAGAGATAAGTAGTGAAATGGGCCCTGTGCTCTTTCTCTAGAAACTCAAAATGTTTATTAGCACTTATTCAACACACATGGTTTGGCAGAGGCCTAGTCTGTTGCTGTACTCAGTTCAGCCTTGCAACTGATAGATGTTTTAATTTGACTGTAGAGACTGTTTAAGAGCATCACCCTTATCTCTCAGGGTGTTTGCATGCCTCACCATTCCCCTTGATAAACTAGAAAGCCTGACTGTCCAGTCTGTGAAAATCAGCCCACAGCTAGGACACTTTTGTATATATTTTATATACATATTTTTATATGTTAATAAATGTTACAGCTACATTTTTAGCATAGATCTGGTGCCCTCAGCCTTGGCCCAGCAAGCTAGTGTGACCAGCCAGAATGGTGCAGGTCCCATGCTGTGAAGAGCTGGTCTACTTGGTTGCTGCTGAGCAGGACATGAGGATGAGATCTCCTCCTCTTGTCCCAGGGCATAGCTGGGAGGTTGGGGTGACTTTGTTCAGGGAGGAAGACAGGAAGGACTGCTCTCACCGAGGCCCCTGTTGGCAGGATATTGCTCAGGGCCAGACGGCTCAGCAGGCCATAAGGCTGGGAGTCAGGGCTCAGCTCGGCCATGTGTGTTGGCTTCGATACTGGTTTGACATGAGCTCTCCTGTTCTCGTAACTAAATTTTAGGAGAGCCCTCTGCACAGCTCCAATATCCCAAGTGTGGGGTGGGGAAAAGGAGGCAGTCTGGGTCTCTTTTCTCCCTTCTTCCTCATGGGAATGAAACATGAAAGCTAAGTGCTTGCTTTTCTGAAGCTATTATTGGCAACCAATGCAAAATGTCCCTTTTCATGACAAGTAAATGACCTGCTAAGTACAAGCTATAAAAATTCAGGTCATGTTTTCTGTTTCATTAATATGCTGCCTGACAAAGCCTTTGCCTGCTGGGGCTCTCTGCTGGGGAATGGGAGTTAGAAAACCCTTAAGGATTTCTCACTTTCATTATAAAATAGAAAGGCAAACAGGCTTCTAAAGGCAAGGAGGCTCCCAAAAGACAGACTGCCTTTGTGTCCTGATCTCATGAGCAACCACAGAAGGAGGGAAGTAATGCCATTTACACACACAGTCCCAGTAATGTGGGGTCTGAATGCTTTTATGTTTTGCTAATAGCTGGGCCTGACTGTCCCAGAAGTCAATAGAAAGGTTTTCCTTGATTGCAACAGGCAGCGGACCAAAAATGTTATTCATCCACAGAATTTGTAAAGTTGGTAAGTAGCGGGGGGAAGTGCAGTAGGAATCGGAAAGAGAATCCAGGGGAGGATTCTCTCTGAAATGTTTTTCTACAAAATACTAACTACCATAGTCATTGGCCCAGAAAAATGCAGACTGTCATTCTTTCCACATAAACCTATCCTTCAGCAACCAGAGAAGGTGTTTCCTTGGAGGGAAAGCCCAAGGTTGGTTCTGAAGGGCATCACTTTTAGGTGCATCATCTATAGGGCTTTTCCATACAGAATGTAGGTAAATTAGGCCTTAGTTTACATGTGTGGCTAAGGCTGGATTAATCTAAAGCTGGATTCTGCCATTGTATAATTCTGGCAAATGCTTGGATCCAAGGTGCAAGCCCAGGGAGTCTGGACTTGACTGAGTTTGCAGAGCATTAGCTTTGCTCCTGATGGTGCTGAGAAGGACACATCCTGCTCCCTCTGTTGCATCCTCTAGACTTGCAGGGTAGCTGATGTGCTGGCAGTGGGGAGGTGCTGCCCTACCTAAGGCTGAGGTTTGCCTTTCCATCTCCAGGTCAGCYGCCCATTCCTCTCAACTATCCTGCTCCCTCAGCTACATGCTGATAGAGTGAGTTTCTCCTGAAGAGAAAGGAGGCGGAGATGCAGCAGAGAAATCTGGGATGTAACCTGACAGGTCAGTGCTGTTCAGAGAGTTATAAATATTTCCCCAAACCAACAGGTATTTCCAGGCTTGGCATCCAGTGTCGTGCTGCATTGCTTCCAGACAGAGGTGAGTTTTAGAGACCTGACTGCTCCATCCCCTTTTCTGTGCTTCTCACCACCATTTACCTGGTTCTCAACAGAGCTCTTGCCCCAAATGCCAAAGTTTTGGAGTTGCATTATCAACCTTATTCCAGGGATACTCAGCCTGCAATGAATGCATTGGTTCATAGATTATTTTTAAAGCCAGAAGGAATTGCTATGCTCATCTGCTCTGACCTCCAGCACACAGTGGGCACAGAAGTATTTATAGCTCTGTTTACAGCATTCTGCTCTGTATATAGGCAAATGAGGCCAAGTAAAGGGCAGGGTCCCTGCCCCAGTGTATGTTTGACAACCATAACAAGCTCAACTGCTTTATTAAGATATTGCCCTTAGTAAAGGGCAGGACAGGCTAGCCCTGCCAATTCTAGAGCATATAGGCAGAGAGTCCCCTCAGCATGGGGCTTACTGCACATACATCTGAGATGCATTTGCAGCAGAAGCAGAAATAATCTCTAGGTGCAAAGGCAGACACCTGGGAAATCCTGGGTTCATGCCTCTGTTTCCCAGACCCCATGTCTTGTCTCTTCTCTTTGGGGATCTTCTCTCCTATGTTCTAACCATATCAAAGCAGCCAAACAGGTGCATAAGAAAGGCCATTGGGTAAGATGGTTGAAAGGAGCCTGGGGAAGAACAAGACTTTGAGGGAGGTGTTGGAGATGATCAGGACAAGGCCACCACTGTAGCCAATGCAGCTGCTACAGCTCTGCCGGTATAATAATTCTCAGTGTGTTCCTGGTTGGTATTTGGAGCTGGGGACTAAGACACAGAGCACTCCAGCATGTCTTGGTGCTGCATCTTACATCTGGTGCTTGAATTGACCTTCCCAAAGCTCAAGCATTTTAGAAGATAAGCTCTCTTGTCTGTGTGCAATTGAGATCATTCAAACAAATAATGTTAATAAAAATCCCACTTCCCGCGTTCTGTGTTCATGTTACACAGTGCGCAGCCAGAGTCTAGTCCACCTTTCTTTCCTGTGTGTAATTCTGTTGCCTTAGCTCTTGACATGGGGCAAGTGTCCGATCAGAAACCTGAGTATTAACTAGATTAGCTAGTTTCACTTCCAGTTTGATGTTTGGTTTCTCCCCATTAGCGCACCACAATTGCTTTTGGATTGCCAGCGCAGTGCAAGAAGCCCTTGTCATTCTCTTTCCAGTAAAATGGCAATCAGTGTTTCTTAGAATAAGACTTTTCATAGCTAAATTTTGTTAATGCTCTGATTGACAAGTGTCCCTTCAGGTTCAAAAATACCATGAAAGCTTGCCTTTTTCATAAGACTGTATCTGAGTGAACATGTAACTGACTGTAACATCCTATCTTGCTCAGAATTCCTAAGAGGGAAAGTAATTGCCTTTTTACATGCAGAAACGGTAAAGTCAGCTGGAGCTAATGCTTTGATAGTTAAGAGAATCAGTTATTAATGTTTTTACACGGAGGCAGCACAGCCACAGAGGCCCTTGTAACTGCGAATCTCACAGTCTTGCTCTTGGGCAAAGTATATGCAGTCGCCTTTAATCTGTTCCATCTCTCCACAAGCAGCTCACCCAGCAGTGTGAACAAATTGCCTGGAAATGTCGTCATCAGGCTTCATCTGGCATTATCTCCCCTTCTGTCTGGGTCATTGATTTCCTCATCTCCTCTTTCTTAAAACTCACATCATACATTAATTTGCAGCTCTCCAGTACTGAAGCAGCTGCACGGTGCCTTCCCTGCTCAACACCAGCAGCTTTCAGCCTCTGAAGTGTCCTCTGCTGCTGCTCCAATGAAGACCTCCTGAACGTGTCTCGCGCGGCCTCCCTGCCTGCTGCATAACAGCATGTGCTCTGCCAGCTTTTGTTTCATCACACGAGAGCTTAGAGCTGTTCTGCTTTTGGAAATTGGGTAAGATTCAGTCTCCTTCCTACGATGACTCAGTGTGCTGGAGAAGTGCCTCCTGCCTTCCCTGACCAGCTATCGCAGCTCGCGGCACTCCCAAAGCRGTACCAGCCTCTCGCTGCCACCAGCTCCCCGGGGAGTGCCCTTGGCTAGCAGGGAGCTAAGGCTGCTCCACGCTCCGGTCTTATGATTGCTAAATATAGAGGCCRTTGATAAATAAAGCAAATGCACGAAGGGTGCAAGAGCCAACAGTTATTGCAGTGTCTTCTTAGCTAATATAGCCTTTTCCTCTGTTTTTACTCATGTCTTTGTGGCCTTTCAACAGTGTCCTTCACATTTTGAGTAGACAAAATGCATCAAATAACCAGTTCTCATTGCGAGAGTTTCCAGGATCAGGCTTTCAATGTACAATTCAGCCCTGAAAATTACTCTGTAAGAAAGCCTTGTCTCACTGACACTGTGGGTCACTCTGCAGTTGCGCTGGACAGATTTTATTCCCAGTCTTGGTCTGGTGCCATCATTTAATAGCTAGGTACCGTTCAGCTTGTGTATCAGATTGTTGCTAAGCTGAAGCCAGCTAAGGCAGTTAAACTGCAAACTGTTGTCTACTGTAGGTTTGCACAGCTATTCCCGAGGATCTAATCTGGCCTGTAGAAACTTTCTTCTCTTGAATATCATTACTCCTAATAAAGTCCTCCCTTCCCTGAATGCTTGGAAATTGAGTGCATCTGACATGGAAATAAGTGCAAGATGGTGAGACCTCAACTGTGATTTACTCCTAAATTAATGATGATCTTAATGTAATTCCAGTCAAAGGAAGTACTGGATAAAATGAAGGTCTGCTTCCTTAGGGAAGCATGTTCTTCTATAAAACTCTGCTGATCTTTGTCTTTCTACAAACCAAATTGGTAGTCTTTGTTTTGCAGCCAAATTCCTCATCCCGGGCCTGGAATATTTATGGAAAAATATTTCTGGAGAATCCCCTATTATAAACAACATGGAGAGGGGAAGTATTCTAGGTATCCTACCCAAAACAAAGAGCTGCAGGCTGCAAAATAGAATGGAAAAAAGGCTCATCTCTTGGAGGAAAAAAAAGAGATCTTGATCTTGAGGCTGATGTTTGCAGTGTGTGCTCAGACTGAGTCACATGAAAGGCAAATTGAGATAAGAGCAGAGTCCTGCGAGAAGACTACTGATTTTAATCTTTGTATCCCTGCTTACAGGGTCTTTGCTTTTGAAATAAAAGCACTGTGCTTCCCCGTGATGTCTCTCTGTTAAAAGGTGGGTGCAGCATCCACCCAGAGTTTTCTGCCTATGCCTCTCTGTGTATTTTATATATATAAAATATGTGTGTGTATATATATATATAAATCTTATGTGTTTTTCCTTCATAGTCTGTTTATAGACAGTCCCGCTCTGTTAGCTTGTCACAGTGCTCCTGCAGCTGTTACAGCCACACCATATCCCTTCTTTAGCCACGGTGCCTCTTAAGCAGTCACATGTGAGCTTCTGTTGGGTTTATGTAGTTGCATCTGAGTATCACTAGATGTCCTCTACTGCTAAGCAGCTTTATAGCAGTCTGTGCCAAGCACTACACAAATTTAGTGAAATGAATCTTGTTTGTTTAAGTTTTTTTTTTTTAATATAGCTTCATAGTTTCTAGTCTATAGCTGCGCAATGATACTCCTATAGGTATATAGCCTGAAGGAGTGGTCTACTAACTTTTACTGACTGGCGTTACAATGATAGCAAAGCTGTAGTATCGGTTTAATGCAGATTTGGAGACACCTGGCATGTCATAGGAGTTATTTTGCAACTATCTATGTTGCTGCCTATTTGAGACGGAGCCATGGGCAGAGCTCAGGCTTTGGTCTCCTTGTGCTCTTCTCCAAACTCAGTGCCAACGGTGAGGCCCACGAGGCTCTGCTCCTCTGGACTGCAGCGAGAGCAGCTGCACCAGCAGGGACTTTTACAGGCACGATCTTACCCGCTGCACTGCCGCTGCGGAGAAAAGCAGTACTTTGCACAAACGGTCCCGATTCTTCCTGCCTTTCCGCCTGGCTACGTGAGCGTGTGCGTTTGCAACCGGCTGCTGCGGCCCAGCTCGGCGCRCAGCTCGCCAGGAGCTGGCGAGAGAAGTGTCCTCGGCCAGCCTGAAAGGCAGCCGCTGGCAAAACAAGCTGCCTTAGCCCCTTCGGCTTTGCTATGGACAACGCGCAGCCACATTCAGCTAGCTCTAATGGTGAAGTATTGTGCAAGTAAGTAAAACACCTGCACCTTCACAGACGGTTTGTTTGACGTTTGCTCTGACCTGAGCAGTTCAGAGACTGGACAGTCACTTTAACCTATCATCTCTGAAGCTAGAACAGATGGCGAAAGAAAYGTCAGGGGGAAACATTGGCTGAAGTTTCTAGGACTCTTTTTGCTTTGTATTAAGTTCTGCAGTTTGAAATTTTGCCCATTCTGCACTCACGGCCTCCAGGGGAGGGCTGGTAAAGGGGGGGCTCTTCGTGGCAACGGGGCTGTCGGCAACCTGAACCTGAAGTTTCGTTTGAGGGCTCGTTGGGGTGACTCAGCAGGATACAAAAATGCACTTAAACAGGAGTCGTACTGTGTAAGCTGTCAACCGCAGGAGCAATTCCCCTTTAGCCATGTTGTTAACTAATACACACTGCAAGAAATTTAATGCTGCCCCAGATACTGGCTGGAATCAAGAGAAAGTTTGAAATAAGAATTTTGGTCTTTTCCCCTTTATGTAATTTCAGTATTTCATATGTGCGGGAAGACTACTGAGAATTGAAGAATACCCAGGAGACCTGAAACTGGAGTGCAGGAGCCAGGACGCGTGGATTTCCTCTCCAACATTACTGACTTTGGTACGAAATTCATCAAAGGTTTTCAGGTGTGGATGTCTGAATATTGGGCTACTTTTGATTTGGAAATACAACTGTCTCAGCAGAAGTAGAAATCTGCCTGCTCTGAATGGGGATCTATTTAAGATGCCCAAGTGCAAAGCCAGATGCTCAGATTTCAAGATCTAAGTCTGAAACCCTTGGCCTGCAAGGTGTCGGGGCCGTAGTTTTCCCACCACTTACTGACAGCATTTCCATGCCTCCAAGGGTGTACAAACAACCCACTGTGCTTCACGGCAGCACGTGCATGCTTGGCAGCTTTGCCAGGATGACACTTGCTCATCACGGTCCGTGCTGACGGCAGAGAGCRGGACTGCTCGGAGCTGAGCACCTCCCTTGCCGCCCTGCATGCGCTTTGGCCAGCAAGGAAACTTGTAGCCAGCAGAGGAGCTAAGTTTGAATGATTGCATCAAATTCACACGCAAACCTGTGACTCCTGTTGACAAATGCTTGTCTTGCAAGCCAAGCCGTAGATTCATACGAACAAACTGTCCCAGTCCTCTGTTTTAGTCAGAGAAACTTATGGGGTTCTTCTGGACTCGTTTGCTGAGTCCTGAGATGGAGTGGGATTAGTGAAGAATTTACAGCCAACTAAAGCCAGCTGATCTGCAGTACGTGTTCATGGCAGTACTCCTAGTTCACAATAAATGTAGAATAGTTTGTATTAGCTTAGGCCCCCTTTCAATGAAATGAAGGAGGCCTGCCTAGCGTACGTGTTACGGAGAGGGTCTTATTTGAGGAGCTCAGTCTTTGGGGCTTGTCCATTTGCTCGCATGGTCTCTGGTGGGGATGGGGCACAACGGAGGAGTCTCGTTTGCTGTGCAAGGGGGTCAGCGCTGGCATGCTTGCCGCGGGCAGCCCGGCTCTGATTGCCTGCTGTGTGTCTGTTCCCTCTCATGTCCTCAGTGCCTGCGGACCAATGCAGATTTCTACGTGGAGATGCGAGTTTCTTGTTCATGAAATGGCAACTTGCTTCTCCGCCTGCCTTTTGCCAATGCGGTGAAGTCTCTGGAGGTTCTTGTTGTGTGAACGTACAGGACRCAGCACAGTGCATGACTGCCTTGGGCAGATGTTTCCAAGGAGTACTACAGCGTAAGTAATGCTAATTTGGCAAAGGAGGGGAACTGGGGATGTTCATTTGCCTGTAAGAACCAATCCAAGTAACGTATCTGCTTTGCAAAGCAGCATGGAGAAGGGCCATGACCCAGCAAGGTAAGCCAGTCCCGCGATGCCACGTGCCCTAGGCGCTTGGCACTGCCTGGGCATCTTGCAGGACTGTGGCCCAGGTGCTGCTGGGGGGAGAGACGGGCAGAGCCTGACTGCCCGGGCCTGGCTCACCCGGGTTATGCTTGCTCACACAGCTGATCCTGCCCCCTGAGAGCCAGGGGTGTAAATGAGCAGGGGGGCACGTGTGCAGAAGCAGGACTCCTGCTCYGCGCAGCCGCGGCAGGAAGGAGCGTGGAGGCGAAGGAAACTGCAGGTGAGATGTGAAGGTGAAGTGTTGCTTTGGTTTGGTTTCCCAGAGCCAGGAAAGGGCAGAAAGAAGGGGTAGAAAAAGTAAACCTGTTCCCTGAGGTCTCACCTGGAATAAACCCCTGCGTATTAAACGCAGATTCCCTTATTGTGATAAAACTTGATAAGGCTTCTGTGTATTTAGGATAAAGATGTATATATATGCATATAGTAGCCCGTTCTTATGTGCTCACGAGGAGAGCTGGCGAAGGCGCTGCAGCCCCCTTTATGTCAGCGTGCCCCCAGCTGCAGCCCCGTCCACCCGAGCCCGCCCTCGGCAGAAGCGATGCTTTCCTCTCCTCCCGCTCCTGCGGGTGCCCGG